>NW_006383013.1:3511269-3545246 GCF_000327345.1 Myotis davidii | reverse complement strand
AAGCCTGGAAGAGTAATGAAGACTTTAAAGTGTACAGTTTTTTAAGATTCATCCACATGATAGTATGTGTCAGTATTTTATTTCTTTTTATTACAGAATAATATAACATTGTATGGGTATACTGCATTTTGTTTATCCATTCATCAGTTGATGAATACTTGGGTTGTTTCAGTTTGAGGCTCTATGGATAACGCTGCTATGAACATTGTGTACAAGTTTTTGGGTGAACATATTTTTATTTCTTTTGGGTATGTACCTAGAAGTGGAACTTCTGGGTCATATGGTAAGTCTATGTTTAGCATGTTGAGGAAATGCCAAACACCTTTTCCAACGTGGCCAAACTATTTTACATTTCCACCAGCAATGTATGAGGGATCCAATTTTTAAACATTCTCATGAATGGTTTTTTTTTTAAAAAAATGTATTATAGCCATCCTAGTGAGTGTTGAGTGGTATTTTATTATATAGAGAGCAGAGTTCTTGACTCTAGGTTGACTTGACCTTGAACTCCATAAGGGAAATCTCTTCTATCCTCAGCCTTCACCCAGC
Source organism: Myotis davidii (assembly GCF_000327345.1). NCBI lineage: Eukaryota > Metazoa > Chordata > Mammalia > Chiroptera > Vespertilionidae > Myotis > Myotis davidii. Next base: position 3,544,697 of record NW_006383013.1, on the reverse strand, counting down.
CTCTGCCAAATCTCTCAGGCCCCTGGTGGGAATGGACTCCTAAATGTGAGCGAGGATGGACTCAAGTTCTTCACTTTCAAGTAATTAGCCTTGCTAGTTCCTTAGGTGAATAGATGCCCTCAAAAAAAAAAAAAAGTTCACAGGATGTGCCCACTATGAACATAATTTTCCTATGGGCTGAGACTGGTCCTGCCCATTCAGACAGGCTTCCATTCTCATGTAGAGAGCAGCTAGATTCCTTCTCGCCACTTTTCTGGATTCCTACCAGAGAAACACTCTCACCTTTGGAGGGTCCTCTTAGTGCCCTGGGAGGAATTTGACTTGCTTTTTGTCAGGAATAGACATATAGGATGGTTTATTTGATAGAGGGGTGTAAATTCCACCTGCCACAGACACTGATTTCGATCATTTAAACACTACAATATTCTCAGTCCCTCCTCTGAAGAATAGCCCTATATTATTATTGGTATGTAACTGGGTAATGAGTGTAAAGACTCTTTTTTTAGGATCCTGTATTGATGGGATTTTGAGGGATGGTCTCTAAGGGTACATGTGTCTGGTGGGTCAAAGAGAACCTAGGAATGTGAGTGCAGCTGGTATGTGGCCCTAAGAAGCATTGATCGGCTAGTGAAGAGGTTCAATCATCTTTTCTCTCCCAGGATTGAGAGCCAGAGACACCACTGCCCTAGGAAGAAATCTGTGTAGGAAGGTCAAAGGCAGGTCAATAGATCGAAGGAGAGACAGAGGTTTCTGCTATGGTTAGAGGGGGAAAAAATAGAATATTGGGGGATTAGTTATGGTTATGGGAAATATTAATTGTGCTCTGTTAACCATGATTGCCTTGTGTTGGTTCAAGAAAGGACATTCGGACCTGGCTAGGAGTTGTATGCCCCTGAGACCTGGGAGTCAATCTTGGACCAGGGAGTCAGCCTTAAAATGTGGTCCATTCTCACTCAAGAACAGCCTATTATCATGGAAAGATTAACAACGTTGTTGCCCAAACAATGGAGTCCCACTCAGCCAGCTACTTCTCCATGCCTATAATCCCTACTTCCCAATGTAATCTTTGTTTTATCACATATAAGCGGTTGGCTTATAGGGGGCTGCACAACAGATTTTTTTGAATGAACTGCTGCTCTCCCATACTGCTGGCATTATAGGAATAAATGCTCGTATATGATTCAGCCCTGTCTCTGCTGAATTGGCTCAAGTGGTGACAGGCAGCCAAGACCCTTTGATTATCCTGTTACACTATCTCTGAGCCTTTTCCCATACTGTTCCATCTGTTGACACAGCTCTCTCACGCCACTCACCACCCAAACCTCTACCATTGTCCTGGGCCTCACCTACTGATGGCACATGATCTTGGTCAGGAAGCACCCTGTGAAACCCAGGTCTTGCCAAGTACCTCTCCCTGGTATTTCCAAAGCACCTTGGCTAAAGTGCCCATCAGTGGATGAGTGGTTAAAAAAGCTGTGGTACATTTATACCATGGAATGCTATGCAGCAGTGAAAAAGAACAATCTCTTACCCTTTGAGATAACATGGAAGGACCTGGAGAGTATCATGATAAATGAAATAAGCAGTCAGAGAAAGACAAGTATCACATGATTTCACTCATATGTGGAATATAATTAACAAAATAAACTGATGAACAGAGAGGATCCAGAGACATGAAAGCATTGAACAGAGTGCAGAATCTCAGAGGAAAGGCAGGGGAGGTAAGCAACCAAAGACTATATATAAATATATATATACATAACCCATGGAGAGGGATAATTTGGGGGTGAAAGCCTGCGGGGAGGGGGCGGCAAGGTGGGGGCAGGCTGGAGGGTGTTAATTGGAGGAGGGGAATGGGACATATGTAATTCTTTCAACAATAAAGATACTTTTTAAAGGATTATAAAGGTTTTTTGGGGGGGTAGGGGGGTGGGGGGAAGCACCTTGAGCTTCCTCCAGCATGATACTTATTACATTCCAATGTTTTTTTTTATACCCAGGGGCTGCAAACTCAAGAGTCTATGGAGGCCAAGATGATAATAAAAATGAATAGATTAAACATTGTAGTGCACTAGGCTTAAAGCAAACTTAAAGTAGCAGTGGGAAAAATTTTAGACTTAGCAAAGGTTGAGGTGACCTGTTCCAAGTTACCAAGGATATGGCTAAGGATGGGTGGCCATGCATGGCCCTGGAAGTTCCTGGTCAGCACACCTGTATGTGAGAACCCTGATGTCTGTGGCTTGTAGAGCATTGTAACAGTTATGATGGATATTTGTGGTGGTTATGATGAATGTTTGTGGTTTGTGCAAATAAAAGCTGTCTTGACCCCAAGGCTGCGGCTGCTGTTTGGGCTTGCTCTCTGCATAGAGAAGTCCAAGGCAGTCACTGGCTAGTTTCAATAAATCCTCCCTTGCTATTTAAGACCTCATTGGAGTCGGTGGTCTTACTCTGGCGAACATTGGTCCACAAAAACATGAGAATCATGTTTAAAATCCTGGGTTTTAAACAAAAACATCATCCATTTTTCTTAAGTCATGAAGTTCCCCTGACCTGTCTTTTGCTTTCTTATGAGACCATCATAGGTATATGAAGCATTTTATTTCTATCATAAGAAAAACAGTGCAACTGCAACCATGATTGGCCACTGACTCCCTCAGTTTGGGATGTATTTGGCAGTAGTGGGGACTGTGGCCCACATTCCCACATGGCAAACTACATTCTGTGAGAACACATTCTACAGGCCCAGTGTTCCCAGCTCTACTGGTTTTCAAAAGAATTTGGAAATCCAGATTTTTATTAAAATAAAAATCATTAAGTCTCCCAATTTTTAAATATCTGCAACTAGTTCTGGACATTTTGTCCCTGCTAGTGGTGGCCATATTGCTTTTCTGTAGAGGCGTGGTAGCTTCGGCTTATTTCTGGGTTGATCCACACTCTCAGTGGAAGCAGGGGAACAGAGCTGGAGCCATGGCTAGAACAGTGCAGCAGTTGGAATGACTATTGCTGCTGCAGGATTTGCAAGCCATTATGTTTTGCAAGCCATGAAGCACATGGAGCCTCAAGCAAACATGTCATTCAGTCTAACAAAATCTGTAAGAATTACTAAACATTTTTGTTAATTCTGTGCTGCCTGTATATGAAGCCTAGAACTACAGTTGAAGAGGGCCTTCAGCGGTGGCTGTTACAGGGGTGGCCATTACAAAATGACAGAACAGGAAGCAACATTAATACTAAATATAAGCCCTACTAACAATAAAGGAAGAAGAGATGCTCATCGACAAATTACGCTATTAAACACTCATACAAGGGAGCATCTCCTTGTGTAACAGCCAAAAAAAAAAAAAAATGAAGCTAAAGATTTACTAGAAAGAAGAAATAAAAAGATTTACTAGAAGGTTAAGTTTAAAAATGAGGTAAATGTACAATGAATTTTAAGTTATTAGTTTACGTATATCAGTATCAGCTTTTTATAATAAAATGCCCAATGCTACAAATTTTTAAAAAATGACTTAGCACAAACTAAATCAAAGCGTTTGTATCAATTTCTTATTTAAATTTGAAGATATTAAATCAGACTATAGAATATTTGGAGATTAATGCTCACAATTATGGATAAATACATACCACTGGAATAGAAATACCGTTCATTCTCATTTAGCCAATAATGTGGTACTTGCTTCAAGACAAAGTGGACATGGCAGTCCCTGCTCTCAAGAAATCCCAATCTAATGGGGACTGATAAAGTGGTGATTAAAATACAATGTAATAAATATTTAAATAAATAAATGTCTGTAACTAGTTCAAAAGTTTGAGAGAAACAGAACACTTCTTTTTAAAAAAATATATATTTTATTGATTTTTTACAGAGAGGAAGAGAGAGGGATAGAGAGTTAGAAACATCGATGAGAGAGAAACATCAATCAGCTGCCTCCTGCACACTCCCTACTGGGGATGTGCCCACAACCAAGGTACATGCCCTTGACCAGAATCTAACCTGGGACCCTTGAGTTCGCAGGCCGACACTCTATCCACTGAGCCAAACCGGTTAGGGCAGAACATTTCTTTTTTTAATACTATATATTTCTTTTCTTTTTTAAATTTTATGCCTTTTCATCTATATATTTTTAAATACATTTTTATTAATTTTAGAGAGGAAGGGAGAGAGAGGGAGATATAGAAACACCAATGATGAGAGAGAATCATCAATCAGCTGCTTCCTGCGCACCCCCCACTGGGGATCAAGCCCACAACCCGCCAAGTGCCCTGACCGGGAATCAAACCATGACTTCCTGGTTCATAGGTCAATGCTCAACCACTGAGTCATGCCGGCCAGACTATATATATTTTTTTGATTTTTTTTTTATTAATTTCAGAGAGAGGAAAGGAAGAGAGAAAAAGATAGCAACATCAATGATGAGAATCATTTATCGGTTGCCTACTGCACGCCCCCCCACTGGGGATCCAGTTTGAAATTCCTAGCATGTGCCCTGACTGGGAATCAAACCGTGACCTCCTGGAACATAGGCCTTTAATGTATATTTTATTGATTTCAGAGAGGTAGAGAGAGGGAGAGAGATATAGAAACATCAATACTAAGAGAGAATCATTGATCAGCCGCCTCCTGCATGCACCACACTGGGGATGGAGCCCACAACCCGGGCATGTGACCTGACCGGGATTCAAACTGTGACCTCCTGGTTCATAGGTCAATGCTCAACCACTGAACCATGCCAGCCTTGCTGGGCTATTTCTTTTTAACGATTGACAGTATTACAGATGTCCCCCATCCCACCCCCTCTTTATCACTTTGACCCAGCCCCTACCCCACCCCAGGCCTTAACCACACTATTGTCTGTTTCCATGGGTTATGCATATAAGTATTTAAGTTCTTTGGTTTATCTTTTCTCACCACTCCCTACCCCAAGATTTGTCACTCTGAGAGAAACAGAACACTTCTGAAGGCCAGGTTCAATCCACAAACCCCAGTTCTACCAAGCCCCTGGTCTTTAGGACTCAGGATGTACAGCACTTAATTCTTTTCTTTTCTTTCTTTTTTTTATTTTTGTATTGATTTCAGGGAGGAAGGAAGAGGAAGAGAGAGATAGAAACATCAATGATGAGAGAGAATCACTGATCGGCCGCCTCCCGCACATCCCCCACTGGGGATCGAGCCCACAACCAGGGCATGTGCCCTTGACTGGAATCGAACCCGGGACTCTTCAGTCCACAGGCCGACGCTCTACCCATTGAGCCAAACCAGTCTAGGGCAGCACTTAATTCTTGAATCCCCCTAAATTAGCACAGGGTCTAGTATAGAAAAAGCACTTGATAAAATTTTGATACATTTTTGAAGAATAACAGCTGATATTTATTTGGTACTCATTGTGAACCAAACACTTTACATTTATTATCTCATGTCATCTTCACAGCCTTATGAAGTAGGTAGACTTGCTGAAGGTTACAGAGCTAAGAAGCCAGGGAGGTAGGTCTGTCTGACTTCACACTCAGGTCTCACTTCAGATTTCATAGAAAGATAGAATCTCCCACTTGGGAGCCAGTAGGGAATAGTGGTTAAGATCATATTCTTTGGATTTAAGTTCCAGATTCGTCATTTTGTATTTGTCTTCTTGGGAAATTACATATCTCTAAACCTCCACATGTCAATCTGTAAAATGGGGTTAATAAGGCTGCTGTAAGGGTGAAATGAGATAAATAGGCACAGAGGACCTCATCAACAAACAGTAACTATTCTTATTCTTATTATCCCAATATTTTCCCCCTTAGGATTATTAAATCATAGCCATCTACACCCACTGTAGCTCCTTGCTCTACAAACAGGTATATTTTGGTGGAGTATCTTGTTACTAGAGAAAAGACAAGGGAGCCACTTCAGGTATCAGATGGCTGTCTTCAGAGCCTGAAGTACATTTGATAAGAATGAAAATGATCAAAACAAACAACAGTGCTCAGGGCAAGGGGCAAATTGTTCCCCTGCCAGGCTGCTTCATAGGAAAAGGCATTGTTATCTTAGTTCTAAAACCTAATCCCTGCTGGAGCCTTGTGTTTCAAATCCCCTTAAGGTTAGAGCCAAACTGGCTAGTGCAATATGAAAGATTTTAATAAGTCAAACCTAAATAGTGCTCCTGAGACATAAAATTGTAAAGATACCAGCTTTCTGCCGAAACCGGTTTGGCTAAGTGGATGGAGCGTCGGCCTGCGGACTGAAGGGTCCCGGGTTTGGTTCCGGTCAAGGGCATGTACCTTGGTTGCGGGCATATATCCCCAGTGGGAGATGTGCAGGAGGCAGCTGATCGATGTTTCACTCTCATCGATGTTTCTAACTCTCTGTCTCTCTCCCTTCCTCACTGTAAAAAATCAATAAAATATATTTAAAAAAAAAAGATACCAGCTTTCTAAGTTAGTTTATGATCAAGCCAATGACAATATTTTTACAGACTTTTTAAAAATAACTCAAAATAATTCTAAAGCTCATTTAGAAAAAAATTAATGAAGGGATACTAGATCATACTTTTTATTCACTTATCCATTTAATAAATTTTGCATTTTACTTGACTTTACCTTTTGTAGCTTTATTAAGATATATTTGACATTCCATAAAATTCACCTTTTCAATGTCGTTTTTAGTATATTCTCAGAGTTGTGCCATGATCAGCACTATATAATTTTCCAACACTCTTAAAAGAAACCCAGTACCCACCTAGCAGTCATTTATCTTTCCCATCCCCCACCCCACCCAACCTACTTCTTGTCTCCATGGATTTGTCTATTCTGTAAATTTTATATAAATGGAATTATGCAATAGCTGGTCTTTTTAAAAATTTAATTATATATTGTTTAAGATAATACATATGTCTCCTTTTTCCCCCATCGACCTCTCTCCGGCTGCTCACACCCCCCAGCACATGCCCTCACCCTCAACTGTCTGTGTCCATTGGTTATGCTTATATGCATGCATACAAGTCCTTTGGTTAACCTCTTACCACCCCTTCCATCCTCCCCTGCCTTCCCTCTGAGGTTTAACAGTCTGTCTCTGGATCTATTTTTGTTCATCAGTTTATATTGTTCATTATATTCCACAAATGAGTGAGATCCTGTAGTATTTATCTTTCTCTGACTGGCTTATTTCACTTAGCATAATGCTCTCCAGGTCCATCCATGCTGTTGTGAATGGTAAGAATTCTTTCTTTTTTACAGCAGCATAACATTCCATTGTGTAGCTGTAACAATAGCTGGCCTTTTGTGACTGGCTCCTTTCACTTAGCTTAATGTTTTCAAAGTTTCTGTAGTCAAGAACTTAACCTTGCCCGAACAGAGATCTGGCCTTTGTCCTCAGCTTCTGGGAAGTAATCTCTAAGCTCTTGAAATGTCATGCCTAATAGGAGGGTCTTTGCCTTGGAGCTTCGAGTCACCAGATAGTCTTTTTTTTCCTTTTTTTAGTGATTTTTAAATTGATTTTTTAGAGAGAGGGAAAAGGAGAGGGAGAAAGAAACATCTATGTGATCAAGCCCAACAACTCGGGCATGTGCCCTGACCTGGAATGAAACTGGCAACCTTTCTGTGCATGGCATGACACCCAACCAACTGAGCCACACCGACCAAGGCCAGATAGTCTCAAAAATATGATTTAAGTTGGCAGCTGGCCACATCAAATAGGCTTCGGGTGGTGGCTATCCAGAAAGACTGGCAATGTGATTTAGCATGGGGGCTATCAGTCATGCAGTATCAGTAGCTGTCTGGAGGGGCTGGATACTGAGATCAGCCACATAGGCAGTCATGCCTAGGTAATGGAGGTTCAATAAAAACTATGGACATCACCCAGCCGGCGTGGCTCAGTAGTTGAGCATCGACCTATGAACCAGAAGGTCACAGTTCGATTCCCGTTCAGGGCACCTGCCTGGGTTGCCAGCTTGATCTCCAGTGTGGGGTATGTGATCTCCCGTGTAGAGTGTGCAAAAGGCAGCCGATCAATGATTGTCTCTCATCATTGATGTTTCTCTCTCTCTCTCCCTCTCCCTTCCTCTCTGAAATCAATAAAAAATATATTTAAAAGTAAATAATAAATAATTTTTTAAAAGGATAAGGACATTATTCTTACCTACTCTTACATAACCACAATGTCATTAATACTTTAAAGAAAATTAGCCAACATTTCATAATGTAGTCTACCACAAGACCACATTCAAATTTTTCCAAATGTCCCACAAATATCTTTTATTGTTTTTACCAGCTGAACCAGAATCCAATTAAGCTTTTTACTCATGCATTTGGTCTCTTCAATAAAAACTATGGACATCACCCAGCCGGCGTGATTCATAGTAGTTGAGCATCGACCTATGAACCAGAAGGTCACAGTTCAATTCCCGTTCAGGACACCTGCCTGGGTTGCCAGCTTGATCTCCAGTGTGGGGCATGTGATCTCCCGTGTAGAGTGTGCAAAAGGCAGCCGATCAATGATTGTCTCTCATCATTGATGTTTCTCTCTCTCTCTCCCTCTCCCTTCCTCTCTGAAATCAATAAAAAATATATTTAAAAGTAAATAATAAATAATTTTTTAAAAGAATAAGGACATTATTCTTACCTACTCTTACATAACCACAATGTCATTAATACTTTAAAGAAAATTAGCCAACATTTCATAATGTAGTCTACCACAAGACCACATTCAAATTTTTCCAAATGTCCCACAAATATCTTTTATTGTTTTTACCAGCTGAACCAGAATCCAATTAAGCTTTTTACTCATGCATTTGGTCTCTTTTTCATTTACTCTATTACTTTTTTTTTATAACACTGATATTTCAAAGATCCTAAGCCAGTTGTCCTATAAAATGTTTCACATTCTAGATTTTTCTGATTGTTTCCTTGTGCTGTTTATCTTGCTCCTATATCTCCTGAATTTCTTGTGAACTGGAAGTTAGAGCTAGATCAGGTAATGGAAGCACCTAATGCCAGATTGTCTCTCTATTAGAAATACCAAGGTGATGACAGCCACATCTCTTCAGTTGCAGTTACCAAGTAATCTGGAGGTCTAGTTTTTTAAACTATCTATATTAATAAAAGCCTAGGTGGTGTCTCGCCCTTGCATCATCACAAGATGATCACCCCCATGTCATCACAAGATGGCCACCCCAACGTCATCACAAGATGGCTGCCATCAGGGGAAGGTAGTTGGGGGCGATTGGACTGGCAGGGGAGCAGTTAGGTGTCAATCAGGCCAGCAGGGGAGTGGTTAGGGGGTGATCAGGCTGGCAAGCAGAAGTGGTTAGGAGCAATCAGGCAGTCAGGCAGGCGAGCAGTTAGGAGCCAGCAGTCCTGAATTGTGAGAGGAATGCCCCAAGGATATTATTCTTACCTACTCCTACATAACCACAATGTCATTAATACTTTAAAGAAAATTAGCCAAGGAGAGGGTGCAGGCTGGGTTGAGGGACACTGCCCCTCCCCCCCCCCCCCGTGACCTCTAGTCCTATATAATAAAAGCCTAATATGCAAATTGACTGACTGGCTGAACTACAAGTCACTATGATATGCACTGACCACCAGTGGGCAGACGCTCAATGAAGGAGCTGCCCCCTGGTGGTCAGTGTGCTCCTACAGGGGGAGGGCCACTCAGCCAGAAGCCTGGCTCATGGCTGGGAAGAGCAGCGGCGGTGGTGGGAGCCTCTCCTGCCTCTAGGGCAGTGCTAAGGAGCAACGAGCAGGTGAGCGTTAAGGAGCTAGGGGTCCCAGACTACAAGAGGGCACAGGCCTGCCTGAGGGACTGCCCCCCCCCCAGTGCAGGAATTTCATGCACTGGGCCTCTAGTCTATATAATAAAAGCCCAGTGACCGTTATGGCAGAATGACCAGAACAACTGGTTGTTATGATGCATCAGCTGCAGGGGCTGCCACCAGTACTGCTGCCGAGCCCAAGGGCCCCAGGGCCAGTTGCACAGCTTCTGCCAAGGCACCGGTAAAGAAGAACGCGAAGGTGACCAGCATGAGTGTGCAGCTTGAGATGAAGGCTCTGTGGGACGAATTCAATCAGTTGGGCACAGAGATGATTGTCACCAAGGCTGGCAGGTCAGGGCACCCCTCTCCCTGCTGCAACCCTCCCCATGTGGTGCCAGTCTCAGGCAGCAGGCTTTGGCCCGATCCACATGAGCAAGACTGAGAAGCAGGGTGGGGGGCTTGGCCTGGCCACCTGTGCATTCAGCTCCTTCACTCTCTGAGTCCCAGCTTGATCGAGGGCGGGGCCAGCTGGGCAACCTCCCACGGCCCCTCCCCCCAGCTGGCCTGGCCTGATGGACCCCATCAGGATGGGCCGGCTGGACCCCACCGGTACACAAATTCATGCACCAGGCATCTAGTACAGTAATAGAAACAGACATGTTGCTTTTACATTTTTTTTTTAAAGATTGTAAAGGCAAATGAAAGACTTCTAATAAGGAGGAAAAGTGAGGTGGGTCAGTATCATTTTTCACCAGAGAATGAATTTAAATAAAGCAGCAGCCCTGGCTAGTGTAGCTTAATTGGTGGAGCATCGTCTATGTTCCAAAAGGTAGCTGGTTTGATCCCCTATCAGGGCACATGCCCAGGTTGTGGAGCTCAATCCCAAATAGGGGGCTTGCAGGAGGCAGTGAATCAATTGTTTCTTTTTCACATCAATATTTCTCTCTTTCTCTAAGATCAATAAAAACATAAAAAATAAATAGGTAATAAATAAAGCAGCAATAACTAAAGCATAATGGCATCAGAGCATAAAATAGTGACATTACAATAAATAGAAACATACAATCATACAGGAGAAAAGAATGTTAGTTGGAAGCTACCTTAGAAATAAAATTGAGTGTAATTGCCTTACTTTACTACAAAATCTGAAGTTCAAGAAGCTTAATAAATGTTGTTAAAGCCAATTAAATTAAGACCAGAAAATAATTACTTTTTGAATGCTTACTCTATGCTGGCTTGTTCTAATCACTTTACATGATTAACTCATTTAATTATCTCAACAACTTTGTGGGACTAGATTATACTTACTCTCCCCATTTTTTCTGGCCAGTGAGAAAACTGAGAGAAAAATTAAGTAACTTGCCCAGGATGCACAACTAGCAGATTCGGATGCTGGGAAGGGAACCCAGGAACACTGACTTCAGAATGTGTGTGTAAAATTACTCCACCCTACTACTACTGTTATAGGCAGTTAGACAGACATAAGCAGAGCAAGGCCCATGGGCCAGGTTCAGAAACTCACCAGGGCAGAAAGCCCCAGATGCCTAACAAGGGGCAAAACTGGCAAAATAAGAACCTCATTCCAAGGGTAACTTTCCTTCCCTTAGCATGTCGGTGGTCATGCAGTTTAGACCTTCTGACCTTTTTCTCCCTAAAGATAGCATCTAGGTCTCAGTTGTATTTTAGCTCTACACCCAAAAAAAGCAGCAAAACCAGGCAAATGACCTATGGCTGCCTTAGGACCAGCTACATTGACGAATGACTGCCTGCTCTGATGCCAACCAGTCAGTGGAGATCATGACCCTGAAAGAGCACACCCGAAAGCTGATGAATATTCTATTGAGACCCTCTCCTGAGACTCCCCTCCGCTAAGATTCCCATCCAAAAGAGAGAGATAAATACCCTCAACACAAAGGATCTCACTCGCCCCCAGAGGAGCATGTATGTGCTGTTTCCCTCTCCCCTTATTCCCACTAAAGGACCTCCCAAGACTTGCATCCAAGAGAGCAGTGGTCAGTGCAGTTTGTCCTGGATTAACCCCCTGAACCTGTCTCCACAGCCTCTTTTCTCTGACTTCTCAGTGAGCCAGAGCAGCTCCTCCTAGGCCCTCCTGTTGCTTCTTCTATGGCCTTCCTTGTTTCACTGGTCTACATGTGTTTTTGCTGCAGCCAATAAATTCTTGCTTGCTTTGTTGCATTTTGTCTCTTGATTGAAATATTTCCTTCAAAAAGACAAGAACAGAGGTCTTGTGCCTCCCGGTAACACTACTAGTTATACCCCAGGCTCTTTGGGGGCAAATTTCTGGATTACTAAAAGTAGAATCAGTGGATTGCTACTTGCAACATGGAGCACCACCAATTCTGGCCTACACTGGGTTCTCTATTTATGAGCAAGCAGCTGCTAACTGTAGTAATGAGGGATGAATGCTGTAAGGAAGACCCCACCCCCACAAACATGAATAAAGTACTTAGCCTTGGGGTAGAATATCGTCTTACTTTTGCAGTAGATTTGCTTTCTTACTTATGTTTTCCTAAGATTGCTATTAAAGTCAGTTGCTATTCTCTATATGCCCCAAGGACAGTGAGGGACCAGGACTGGTAGAAATGCTTCACATGTATGTGCCTCTGTGCAAAATGAGAGTGGATTTTAAAGGTTCTTCTCCAGTGAGGGAGCAAGGAATTGAGAACCTATTTGAAAAATAATGACAGATAACTTCCCTTACCTGGTGAAAGAAACAGACACACATGACCAGGAAGCACAGAGAAACACAAACAAGAGGAACACAAAGAGGCCTACATCAAGACACATCATAATTAAAATGCCAAAAGTTAAAGACAAAGAGAGAATCTTAAAACAGCAAGAGAAAGGCAGTTAGTTATCTATAAGGGAGCACTCATATGACTGACTGTCAGCTTATTTCTCAACAGAAAATTTGCATATTTCAAAGTGATGAAAAGCAAGGACCTACAACCAAGAATATTTTATCCAGCAAAGCTATCAATTAGAATAGAAGATCAGATAAAGAGCTTCCCAGACAAGAAAAAGCTAAAGGAATTAATCATCACCAAACCAGTATTACATGAAATGATAAAAGGTGTTGAAGAAGAAGAAGAAGAAGAAGAAGAAGAAGATGGAGGAGGAGGAATCTCAAGAAGAGGAACAATAAAATGGCAATAAATACATATTTGTCAACAATTGAATCTAAAAATCAAAATAGACAAACAAGCAAAACAGAAACAGACTTGTGGATAAGAGAACATTTTGATGGTTGTCAGATTTGGGAGGGGGGGGCAGGCGCGGGTTGGGTAAAAAAAGTGAAGGGGTTTAGAAGCACAAATGAGTAATAGCCCATGGACACAGACCATAGACAGGTGAAGGCTTGGGATGAGGGGGGGAGATGAGTAGAGGAGGGCAAAGGAGGGAAAATAGGGGACATCTGTAATGCTCTCAACAATAAAATTAATTTTAAAATAATAAAAGTTCTGCATATAAGCATAACCACGGACACAACAGTAGGGGGATGAGAGTATGTGCTAGGAAAGGGGGAATGACTGGGGAGAGGTCAATGGGGAGAAATATGTAATACTTTAAACAATAAAGAATCAAAAATAAATAAATACCCTTTTCCACCTTTTTCTTTCAATCCTACTTTCCAGGTCTTGGTCTGTATCTGACTGATTTCCCATGTTAATTATTTTAACCTTGTCCTCAGTGGCCTTTTTTGTCTCTCATCACCATAGAAACCCATCTGTCTTAAGAATCATCTTTCATGCCAGTTTCTTAGACCCAGTTAAATCCCCCTTTGGCTTCAAAATACCTGCTGAATTAAATCTAAGCTCCCTAATCTTGGCTTCTGGGATCTTATCTAATTTGCTCCTCTTTTATTCTCTTTTTAGAAATAATAGGCTCCTGAAGCAAAATTAAGGCAGATCACTGTCAACCATAATATTAACTGTGATAACTAGTATATTTACATAGTATTTTAGAGTTGATTGTCATAATCATGCTATGATATATATACAGTATTAAGCAGTTAACAGGATAAGCATTTAGTTTGATAAAATCGGAGCCAAAGAAGTTAAGTATCTAGACCAGTGGTTCTCAACCTTGGCTGCACATTAGAATCACCTGGGAATCTTTTTAAAATCCTGATTTCTGGACCTCATCCTCCAGAAATTCTGTTTCTTTGTTACTAATGTTGTGGCCCCACTCCATATCAAAGAAACAGAATAATCCAGGACCACTGGCTCCTAACCACTAGCCTGACTGCCTGCCTGATCACCCTTAATGCTTGCCTATGTTCTTCATCGCCCCTAACTGCTCTGCCTGCCTGCCTCATCATTCCTAACTGCTCGCCTGCCTGCCTCATCACCCCAACCGCTCGCCTGCCTGCCTGATTGCCCCCTAACCACTGCTGCTTCGGCCCCCACCACTGTGGCTTCATCTGGAATGATGCCTGGTCTAATTAGCATATTTTACTTTTATTATTATATATAGCTTGAATATGTATCTTCAAACTTCCAGATCATGCTTGTTACTCTACACAATGTGATCAACAATCCTGCATTTACCAAAAAAAAAAAAAAAAAAGTCTATTTTTCTTTTGGTTTATATCCTGTGGCAGGCAGGATTCTAAGATCTTTCCCAAGATCTCTTCCCTCCTCTCTTCCCTGCCCCCCCCCCACCTCCCATTTATATGTCCTGCATAATCCCTGGGGATGTGAACATGATGGAATATCAGTCCCCAAACTATGTTTATGTTACAGTAGTCTCCCCTTATCCACAGTTTTACATATACAATTATGCCACTAAATACCACGATTTTCAGAAGAGATACACATAAAATCAAAGTTAAGTAAAATCTGTGTAATCCTGAATCTGCAGTTTGGGAAATATTGGTATGAAAGTATGATGCATTTTCTCAGAAAATGTGCGTGAGAATTTTTTAGCTCTGTCCACTGAAAAGCCTTACAAACAATAATCAACCCGGTAACATGATGAGCACTTGCAGAATCCAGATTGTTTCCTCTCAATATCACTTTCCCACTTAAAGGAGAACTCCTTGAAGGAGTGAGTGATTGTAGGTCTGGGCAGAAAAAAAGTATTAGGTGAGCCTAGAACAATCTTGTCACACAGAAATGAAGTCATCCTGGTGGGTGTAGAGGGGGTGCTTCTTCTGCTCAGACTAGTGTTTGGTTTGGGAAAATTCAAAGAACGATAGATTTAGAGCAGGGGTCCTCAAACTACGGCCCCCGGGCCACATACAGCCGGCCGAAAACATTTATCCGGCCCACCAGGTGTTTTTGCCGCTGCTGTGTGCATAGGAATTTGTTCATAGTTTTTTTTTTTTAACTATAGTCCGGCTCTCCAATGGTCTGAGGGACAGTGAACTGGCCCCCTGTTTAAAAAGTTTGAGGGCCCCTGATTTAGAGTGTATGCACCTTTCTATGTGTGCTATACTGCAATTAAAAGTTTGTTTCTGCCGAAACCGGTTTGGCTCAGTGGATAGAGCGTCGGCCTGCGGACTGAAAGGTCCGGGGTTCAATTCCGGTCAAGGGCATGTACCTTGGTTGCGGGCGCATCCCCAGTGGGGGGGGTGCATGAGGCAGCTGGTCGATGTTTCTCTCTCATCGATGTTTCTAGCTCTCTGTCTCTCTCCCTTCCTCTCTGTGGGAAATCAATAAAATATATTTAAAAAAAAAAGTTTGTTTCTATTTCTATCATAGAAAATTTCAAACGCACGCAAAAGTAGAACACTATAGTTAACATCCATGTCCCCATTATCCAGCTTCAATGGTGATCAAAATTCAAGGCTATTCTCATTTCATCTATACTTCACCCACTTTCCTCTTTCCAATATTTTGAAGCAGATGCCAGTTATCCTGTTACTGCATCAAAGATTATGTTTGACCCATAATCTACGTAAAACACTATCTAAAACACATATATCCTATCTAATAAAGAGGGAATATGCTAATTGACCATCAAGCCCACACAAAGATGGCGGCCCCCACAGCCAATAATGAGGGAATATGGTAACTGACTGCCATGCCTTCAAAGATGGTGGCGCCCACAGCCACAAGATGGCAGCGCCCAGTCCCCTCAGCCCCGCACGGGGCGGCAGGCGCACAGCACAGATGGACTCGCCCCCAGGTGGGTCCGGTGGCTCCACACGCCTGCCTCTGGAGTACCCCAGTCTCCTCAGCTCCCCAGGGCCCAGGGCAAGCATCAGATGGAGGCTGCCCAGCTGACACCCGAGGAGCAGACAAGCCTTGGATGGTGGCTGCCCAGCTGTCCAGAGCCTCCTGAGGCTCAGGAAACCAGGGCCAGCTGAGGCTGTGCTGCCGGCAGTGGCAGCAGCAGTGGTGTGATGGGGCATCACCTTCCCCTGATTGCCAGGTCGCCTCCCACCCCCGAGGGCTCCTGGACTGTGAGAGGGGGCAGGCCAGGCTAAGGTACCCCCTCCAGTGCATGAATTTTCATGTACTGGGCCTCTAGTTCATACATAAAAACATACATAAATAATGCATGCATGTCAATGGCTTGTCACTGGTATCAATTCAATGCCAGAAGGAATCCCTAACTTGGGGTGCAGTGAAAAGGAAAACTATTCAGTCCAAGAAAACTCAGTTGTGATACAGCACCCCTATGCAAACAGCACAGCTGTGAGGCAGCCCTGGTGTTAGGCCCCTCTCCCATTATACTGCTCAGCTATGTTCCTTGCAGATCTGCTTTGCCCTTTTTCTAGTGCCAAGGTGAGCTGGCTTATATGGACAGAAGTCCCTGGACCTGGGCCCTGATTGGTCTGTCCTCATGCAAATGAGGACTCCAAATTCTTGAAGTTTGATTGGTCTGAAAGTCACTGTCCTGAATTGGTCAGAATAGAGCCACCCTGGTTGGTCAGAACTGTGCAGCTCTGATTTGATGGGAAAAGCCTCAGACCTATTAGTTGAAATAGGATTCCAGAAACTCCTTTATAAAGGCTATCTCAGGGTCAAAAAACAATGCAGAAGTCTTCCTGAAGTGCACTTTCGTGGAGGCCCCTGTGTAAAAATGGAGGCTAAACTGGTTTATTTGTTTTAAATTTGAGCCCAGTTAGCCACTGGGAGCCCTTTTTAGTTGGTGTCTTCTTTCTCAGGTTCACAGTTCTACAGGTAACAATAAGGATTACACAATACCTCCTCAGGAGAATAAAGGGGGTGGGGGGTGTCTTATGGTACGGGATAAAATTTAAAGAAAAATTTGAGTGTAAATATTTTCAGAGTGTCCAAATGTTGGGGTCCAACCCCAACAGGTCCAGGGGACCCCAAAAGTGTGGATGGAGTCGGTGAAGAATGAATGACACGGAGGCAGCGTTCAGTTGATCAGCAACCTAGCCAGGATCTCCAGCCAAGTTCTGTCTAGGATCTCCAGCCAGGTTCTGTAGCCATGTTCTCTCGATAGGTTCACCAGCCAGGTTCTCCAGGTTCTCCAGCCAGGTTCTGTGTGGCCAGGTTGCCAGGTCCCTTGAAACATATGCTGTGCAGATGTTTTTTCCCTGCAGCCACTGTGTCAAGCAGCAAGGATGGACCGATTCCAGCATCCAAGAACTCTCCATTCGCCAGTCTTATGATTTTCTACTGTTTTAAAACCCTTCATCCTAGCCAGTTTGTCTCAGTGGTTTGTCTCAGTGGATAGAGCGTCAGCCTGTGGACTGAAAGCTCCCAGGTTCAATTCCGGGTTGCAGGCTCTATCCCCAGTAGGGGGTGTGCAGAAGCCAGGCAATCAATGATTCTCTCTCATCGTCGATATTTCTATCTTTCCTTCTCCCTGCCTGTCTGAAATCAATAAAACTATATTTAAAAAATAAAATAAAATCCTTCATCCTTTAATATTCCTGTCTCAGAAGACTCTTATATTTGGGACCCCTATAAGAGAAATGACTAGGGAATAGAATAAAAGTTTGAAAGGCCGCCTTTTACAGCAGATGAGTGAAGCATGTGCTTTTTTTTTTGTATTTCTTTATTGATTTCAGAGAGAAAGAGAGGAGAGAGAGATAGAAACATCAATGATCATTGATCGACCGCCTCCTGCACACCCCCCACTAGGGACCAAGCTGCAACCCAGGCATGTGCCCTTGGCCGGAATCAAACCTTCATATCCACTGAGCCAAGCCGGCTAGGGCGAAGCTTGTGCTTTTAAATGAATCACTTATCCCATAACAGCTTGGTCTGGATAGAATACTACCGAATGGTGGTTAGTACAAGAACTACAAATCCCAGAACACCTTGCGGCTAACGCGCCTGCGTATTACGCGCTCCGTCCTTTCCTAACTCGTCTTGGGCAAAGACCCGCCCCGCGGTGCTGTCGCGGGCGCTGAAAGCAAGCGGAAGAAGATGGCGCTCACCAGGTGGGTTCACAATTCGGGTCCTCAGTGAATACGGAAGGGTCTGGAAGTACCACTTTTTTCGTTTTTCTGTCCACACTCTCCTAGCGGTGACCGGGCCCAGGGCACAGAACGACGGGGGCCGAGATCTCGGCCTGGCCCTCCCACCGGCCACCGGGGCGACTAGGCCTCGCCGAAGCTGGGGTCTTTCCTGAGTGGCTTCCCGGGTTCAGTTTGCCCCCTCGCTAGGGCCGAAAGCAGCGGCGTGGTGGATAGTTTTCTAGCCTCAGCTACCGAGGAGTCGCACTTGTTTTTCGCTTAAGCATTGGGGGACGGGTGTGGGGGGCGCTCCCTCGAGTGCGCGGCTCGGTGGGCGCGATGGGGGTGTGTGGGGCAGTGGGCGTGAAGCGGGCAGGAGGTGACTGCCTTCCTGGACGGCTGATTGTCAGCTGAGGTCTCTCTGCAGTCTGTCCCGAAACAAGGATTCCTGAACAAAAAAGGAAAGAAAAACAAAAGTGGTCGGGATGGCACTAAACAGAGAGCCTAGCTACAGTTCGGACCTTGGAGTTTCTTCCGTAGATAGAACCACTTCAGATTTTTGCTGCTCCTGGTTGCCTTGGTAACGGCATGGAAAGTGGCCCCCGCCTTTAAGAAAAAGATAGCTTAAGTGGGAGATCCCGAGGAGTTACGTAACTCCTGCGGGTCCGTGCTGCTCCATCTACGTAGAAAAACTTGGCGTGCGAACGCAGTAGGGGAAGTTGAGGGTCAAAGAGGTATTGGAAAAGAAGTCATTTAGGACATCCACTTGAGCTCCTTAAACACACGTCACTCTCCTCACATACATATTTCCTGGCTGGTGACAGGAATCCTAAAAACGTTTGAATCGGGAAATTCTTTTAAGAATTAATTTGTGGTGCCTTGCTCCATCCGAGGGCTTGCGTGTATGCTGAAGGAGATGGGACAGTCTTTGGCAGCAGGAAAGATGGTGAACAAGGCGCAGAGATATGAAACAAAGAACCCAGAATGCTTATTTGTGTAGTATTAACCTTAAACGCAGAGAGAATTCGATGGAATGAGCTGAGTGGACCGGAGTTTCCTTTAGTAGTGAATGCTGTGGGCATCTAACTTTTCATTGAGTGCCCTCTAGGTGGAAGGCACTGTAACAGAGATTAGTGGAGTTATGAGGAAAGGCTTTGTGGTTTTGTGGAAAAGGTGAAATTTGAAAAGGACATGCAGGAAAAAAAAACCCCAGATGAAGTGGATATTGTGTGCTTAAAATTGCAATGGCAGAGTGCAGTCTTTATATAGCTTGTCTTAGGGATTACATAGATTTCTGGTTTTGTAGAATTCGTTCTAACTGATTTGATTTTTAGAGGTGGTCTCAAGTTTCCAGACGAATGTTATTATTTTCAGAATCTACCAGGGATTAGTAGCAGGGACTTACATACTGATGTGTTACAGTCTTGTTGTCACCAGCGATTGTTAAAGTCCTATGGGTTTAATTGTCTAAATGCAAATGTATTTAAGGTTATGTATCTAATTATATCATTTGCATTTAAGGTTATGTATCTAATTATATGTAATATGCTTTTTTTAGTGAAGGGGAAGGTGTAGAAAGATGTCTCAACAGTGGTTCTATCGACATTTGGACTGGATAAGTCATTCTTTTATGGAGTTGACCTTTTATGTGAGACTGGAGGCCCGGTGCACAAAATTCGTGTACTTGGGTGGCGGGGGGGGGGGTACACACCAAATTGATTTCAAGCCCTGTGAGCATCTAGACTCAATGAAGCCTCCACAATCTATACTTGGGGGATGTCCAACTCAGGGCTTCTGGCTGAGCAGCTCTCCTCCTGTAGGAGCTCACTGACCACCAGGGGGCAGCTCTTTCGTTGAGTGTCTGCCCCCTGGTGGTCAGTGCGCATCATAGTGACCGGTCGTTCTGCCGTTCGGTCAATTTACTTATTAGCCTTTTATTATATAAGGATGTTAAGCAGCATCTTTGGCCTCTACCCACTGCCAGTGACACCCCTACCCCCTCTACACCCTAACCTCAAATCCTGACAAAATGTCTCCAGACATTGCCAAATATCTATTCTTTGCTCCCAGCTAAGAATCACTGAATAAACTTTCTGCTTGCATATACATCCCTCTATGTACCACCTCTGCTCCCCCATCCCTTCGCCACCCCAGGAATGTGCTTCTTTGTGAGAACGTCATCCTTTACTGGGAACAGCAAGGTTAAGACCCTCTCAAAGGCTAGAATATGTAGAAGCCCAAAACTTTGGACTCATTCATTCATTCATTCTGTTATTTGTTGAAAATCTACCATGTGCCAGGCACTGTTGCAAGCGAAGGTTTTATAGTATTGAATCAGTCAGGCAAACTTGTCCTCAGAGTTTACATTCTGGAAGAAACAGACTCTATATGAGTAAATAAGTTAATAAGTAGTAAATATTAGGGATAAAATAAGGGCTGAGGTGGAGTGCTGTTTTGGACAAGATGGTCATAAAATAGCTCTAGGGAAGAGTAATTGAGCAGAGATATGAATGCCACGGAGCTAGCACTAAAAGATCTGGGGAAGCGTTCTCTATAAAAGCACAATAATGTTCTTAGTAAGTAAATAGACTGTTTATGGCAGAGGGAATAGCAAATGCAAATCCCTGAGATGGTTTAAGAAAGACATGAAGGCTCTGGTGACATAAAGATGGTTAGTGTGAAGGGTAGAGTGAGTTTCTTTCTCCTAAAAACATTTAAGTAGCCCCTGCTGTGAGCTAGACAATGCCAGGAGAGGTAGGGATGTAAGAAGCCTAAGGCTCTATTCCTGTCCTCAAGTTGCTTACAGTCTAGTTAGAGGGGGGGGAAAGGTAAATGAAGAGACGATTGTAATACAGTCAGGTAGATGTTATAGTAGTGGTACATAGAGTGTCTTGTGGGAGTACGGATAGGGGGCAACTACAACCGAGAGAATCAGAACAGCTCCTAATAACCAAATATTTATGGAACATGGGTTGAATGATATTTAGACACTGCCAAGTTCATGAATTTTCTCATTTAATCTTTATAACAACCCTAGATATACCGTTACAAATGAGAAAACTGAGGTTCAGAGAGGTAAGTAGTTTATCCAGGTCAGTAAGTGGCATAGATGGGATTTGAACTCTGATCTCTTAGCCATCACATTACCTGACATCCCCCTTCCCCACTGAATTAGATTCCTCTGATGTATGCTCAGAGTTCATAGCACTCTGAACTTTTCCTTCATCGTGTAAAATATAATTTGTAATTATGGATTTGTGTGAATATTGGATTGTCTCTCTCTTACCTGCAAGACTGTAAGCTGTATATCTCAGTTTATAGTCTCATTGCCTGCCTACCACAATGCCTGGACTCAAGTGATCAATAAATATTTTTTAATAAATAAGCTCTACTGCTTCTGCAAATATGCTCACTATCCAAGAATTACAAAATATTTTAACTTTTCCATTAAACATATTATTTATTGCAGTTCTTTTGTGGTACTTTAGAGTATCCTATAATAACATCATACTTAAAAGTTGTTAGGAATGGTTTAGTACAGCGATTTGCAGCCGGTGTGCTGCACGAATTTTTTAAACATCCATTACCTATTTAGTCAGGGGCACTGACCTCTTTTCCCTTAGATTATCAAGTAAAAAAATGACAACTGTCAACCCAAAATAGCAATCCTTTTTGTGTGTGTGTGTCAGATCAGCAAAAAAATGTGTGTGTGGGTTTTTTGGTGTGCTGCAGAATTTTAGTAATTAGTTTATGTATGCCACAAGATGAAAAAGGTTGACAATTACTGACTTTGTAGAAGACTGTTTTATATAAAGAATGACAAATTACATTTTTAGGCTTTAAATCTATGACCTCTTAAGTTTTAAATTGCATTCTAAACTAGAGACCTGTGGGAAAGCGCACTTAAATATGCAACTTGTGTTTCTTCCTTTTGTCATTCTCTTACATTCAGTTCTAATTCTTGTTCTTTTATAACTATAAAAGAACTATAGTTAAAAGTAAGAAGCATAAGAGTAAAAGAATGAAAAATAAGAAGTGTAAAGACACTAAGAAAACCATGTATTATAGAGTTGGCCCCTGGGTAATTGAGGATGTTTACTTGCTTGTTTCCAGAAAAGAAGTGTGGAAACATAAAATCTCAATAGTTTGTCTAGTATGTGAAATACCTGTTAATTTTTATTTCTGGGTACCATTTGCCTGCATTCTAGTCAAATGTTTTTACTCTAGGTCAGTGATGGTGAACCTATGACACGCGAGCTGATTTTTTTGGTTGATTTTTCTTTGTTAAATGGCATTTAAATATATAAAATAAATATCAAAAATATAAGTCTTTGTTTTACTATGGTTGCAAATATCAAAAAAATTCTATATGTGACATGGCACCAGAGTTAAGTTAGGGTTTTTCAAAATGCTGACACGCCGAGCTCAAAAGGTTTGCCAGCACTGCTCTAGGTATCTGAGTACTTATTTCTTTCCAGGCATAACGAAATGACTGATATTGGATACCACCATAGATTGTGAAAAGTTTGCTATTTTGCTCAAAGGAAAAAATCTTGTAGGAAAATACTCTCTGGTGGCCAAATTGCAATAATCAAATTAATTATAAGCGTTTTTAAAAATTCTGACTTTTTTTATCTTTGCTTATAGCTTTTTACCTGCACCTACTCAGCTATCTCAGGACCAGCTTGAGGCTGAAGAAAAGGCAAGATCCCAGAGATCACGGCAGACCTCACTGGTCTCCTCCCGAAGAGAACCTCCCCCATACGGGTACCGGAAAGGCTGGATACCTCGGTTATTAGAGGTAAATATGGACCTTCAGTTTGGATATATTAAATTGTCCTGAAATTTATTATAATACAATTGTTAAATAAATTTAAACCCTAGGATCTCCACATGTGAATGTCAATCTGATAGAAATTCTGGTTGTGAGCTCCGAAGACATATACTTCCCTCAGAAGAATCTTTTTCTTGTTTATTATCATCACTACTTTGTGGTCACTGGATAATTATACTAGTTTAAATCTCTTCTATGTCAAACTTTAAATATATATAAAAGAAACTAATATACCTTTTATAAATCTAGGGATTATAGCTTATAAAAAATAATGAGAAAGTGAGAGGGGGGAAAAATGAAAGAATGATTACATATTTTGGTACTTTTCCCTTCATCCTCTTCCCTACATGTACAATACAACATTACTCTGAAGAGACAACATTCCTTCAAAGCAAATACCAGTAGCATTGCTAGTTCTGATTTCTTTCTCATCTATATATATAAAAGCCTAAGCAACCGGCTGATCATTCGACTGGTAGCTATGACGTGCACTGACCACCAGGGGACGGATGTTCAATGCACAGGCATGGAAACATGGAACAGACTGATTAATCTCAGAGGGGAGAAGGGATGGGGGAGGGCGAAAGTGATTAGCCAAAGATTTTATATGTGTACTAGAGGCCCAGTGCACGAATTTGTGCACTGGTGGGGTCCCTTGGCCTGGCCTGTACGGACTGGGCCAAAACCGGCAGTCCAACATCCCCCGAGGGGTCCTGGGTTGCAAGAGGGCACAGGCCAGGCTGGGGGACCCCACCAGTGCATGAATCCGTGCACCGGGCTTCTAATTGAGTATACATTAGGTCCTCGGGTTACAGCAGAGATCCATTCCTATGGTGTGAGATAACACAATTTTCGCCATAAGTCGGAACCCACCTACATAAGCACCTATGTCATTCACATGGAGCACATACACAGCAGTAATGAAGTGAAACAGTAAAAAAATTTAAAAGAAAGATAACAATTCCTGACCTTTACTTGTAAATAAATAATAAAAAACATAAAGCATATATGTACGTACATATGTCAAAATGATGGAACTTTTTTTTATAAATAAATGGGAGATGGTGACATAATACGTCAAGTTCAACATAATCGGAGGACTGCCTGTAGTGGAAAGAGCACTGACAAGAAGTTTAAAAAAAAACAAACTGGTTTTGCATCATACTGTGCTTCTTTCTAATTGTATGACCCTGGGCAAATCCTAACCTCTATTCATCTCTTTTCTTGTCTTCATTTTGAGAACTATATGTCTAATATTCATATTAGATACATTTTTAAGAGGTGTAATAGAATTTGATCATTGATTTGGAGGCAAGAAGTGAGGAGGAAAGAGTCTGTAATCATCTATTTATATCTTTAGCTGTTTCTCAAAGAATAAACTTCTTTGGCAGCACCTATCCTCCTGATTACTCAGGTTCCTGTAAATCAGGTCAATACATTTTCCTTTCCTTAATTCCAGAACACACTTGCTCATATTTGACTCCTTTTTGATCTAGGAAGAAAAGCAAATATTTGATGTGTAATTTATTTTGCCTCCCCAAGACCTCTTCTGTATCATCAAGCCTTTTTCTTCTTCCAAAATTCTTTCTGACTACTGCAGATTTTCCTCCTATGTACACGTCCCAAAGAATATACCTGCCCTATTAAAAATTTTTAAATGCCTACATCATTTATTTTGCACTGAGTTATTTTATCAGTTTGGTATAGTCTATCATCTGGTTGTGATTTTTACTGTACAAGTGTGAAGGTTTTTTTTTTATATGCCTTCAAATTGTGATCATAGTGAATGAACTAAGTAGTCATTGGATTGAAGTTTGTTGCTTAGCACCCTGCAAGAAGCCATCTGCATTCTCAGCCTGGCGCATGTTTGACATTCCTCCTACCTACCAAAACTCTTTAGAGAGTCTAGAACAGTGATGGCAAACCTATGACACGCGTGTCAGAGGTGACACGCCAACTCATTTTTTTGGTTGATTTTTCTTTGTTAAATGGCATTTAAATATATAAAATAAATATCAAAAATATAAGTCTTTGTTTTACTATGGTTGCAAATATCAAAAAATTTCTATATGTGACACGGCACTAGAGTTAAGTTAGGGTTTTTCAAAATGCTGACACGCCGAGCTCAAAAGGTTCACCATCACTGGTCTAGAAGCTGAACACCCAATTAGATCACGTCTTCTTCTAACATATTCCCTGTTTGGGGATTTTTTCCCTGACTATCCTCTGGCCCTTGTTAATTCTAGAATGTGAAGGCCAATCTTAAAACAGTTATTGAAGGATTTTTGTTGTTGCTTTTGTTTTTGCTGATAGTGTAATTTGTGAGAAGCTCTTTTCTGGGATAAAAAGGTAGTGACTGGCATATCTAATAGAGGACTTCAGGTCTCTTTTGAGGAATTGTAGATAGTCTTCATTTGGCCTCAAAGATTACAGGTGGCAGGCATCATTTTACATGCAATAGAAATCTCATCCTTGTTTCCATTTCAACATTATGACATTCAGGTACTATTAGGTTTTTAAAATCTTAACTTGATTATTAAAGGTTTCATATGTCCTGGAAGAACAGAACAGTTTATTTGAAAATCATACCAAAATGGCCAGCTAATCTGGAAATACCATGAACCTTTTTGAGGGGGAGTGAATGTTCTGCAGAAGAAAGCATTTTGTTCTAGTTTCCAAAGTAAAAGCTGTGATTTTTCTGGCAAGCTTAATGACCACATAATGCCACATGTACAGTTCTGAAGTGCTTATATAGTTGAAGAACACCAGCAAATATGAGCTTGTGACAGATTGATGGTCTGGGAACAAGTAGTACCTTTTTGGATACTCTTTTAACCATTTCTGCATAATTTATAACAAAATGTCTCCCTCAGCTCTTTTGTTTGCTTTAAAAAATGTTGTCTTTATCAATTAAGCATATTGTAACTAGGAAATCATATATTCATGATCTAATGGCATATTTCTTGAAGGGGTAGGTCTTAGAAAAGTGATTATTTTTCATCAAACCACCTCTAAATGATTTATTTTGATATGTTTTTCTTATTTTGAAATAGTACTAATTTGCTCTTTATAAGCTAAAAGGAAGGTATATCAATTTAATAGAAAATACAAAAAAAAGGGGGTTTTCTTTGAGTCAAAAAGATCGGGGTTCAGATCCTGCATATGTTAGCCATGAGACCTTGGGAAAATTCCTTAACTTTACTAAGCTTGAATTTTTCCCATATGAAAATATGAGGTATTCAAAAATTACAAGAATTAAATAGGGTAATGTATGTGTGGATTATATTTTGTAAATTATAATAAGGTACTAAGCAAATATTACTAATTTTAATAAAATTACATTAATATTCATATGTTTATTTGATTATCTTTTTTTGTAACACTAAACTTCATTGACAGACTTTACTTAGCTTGTTTGACTTTTGAAGTCTTAGTTCTAAGTAATTGTATATAATCATCATTAGAAATATGTTACACTCATTTTTGTTTTTTCCTCTTCTATTTATTTCATTTGCTTCTCAAGGAATATGGAATACTAATATCATATAATTAAAATCAGTTCTCAGAAAAAAAATTTTTACATTTTGCCCTAACTATAGCTTGACCTATTCCTCACTAAGAAAATTATTTATGCTAAAACTAAAAATCTTTTTCTTAGCTTAAACATTTTACTTAATTTTTCCCTGCCTCGTGTATGAAAGCCAGATTCCTTGCTATTGTCTCGAAACCCTTCCATGATTTGGTGTTTGTCTATCTATCCATGCAGCCTTATCAACTGTGTGTCTCCCCCTCTGTCCTCAATAAGCTACAGCCCCACTGGACTCTTGTTTCCAAAACATGCTAAGCTTATTCTTGGCAGCAGGGCCTTCACACTTGCTATTTGATTTTTCTAGAGGATGCTTCCCTCAGAGCTTCCCATGACTAATTTCTCACCTTTCAGGCTTTTAGTTCATATTACCTCTTCACAAAGGCAGTCCCAGCCACACTATCGAATGTAGCCCCTCTTTCCAGTCCCTTTAATACTTTCAAGGCATTTATCACAAGCCACAGATTATGCTTTTATGTAGAATGAATATACACTCCACAAGATTAGAGATCCCTATTTATTGCTGTATCTCAAGCTTTTTGCATAAAAGCTTCATAACTATTTATTGAGTGAATATATCTTGAATCTCAAATTACTATTAATTGTTAAATTTTCTTTTTAATATATAGGATTTTGGAGATGGAGGTGCTTTTCCAGAGATCCATGTGGCCCAGTATCCACTGGATATGGGACGAAAGAAAAAAATGTCAAATGCACTGGCCATTCAGGTGGATGCTGAAGGAAAAATTAAATATGATGCAATTGCTCGGCAAGGACAGTCAAAAGACAAGGTAACCTCAATGATTTTTTTTTCCAATGATAATTATTTTGTGAAGAATTTTTTTTTCTTTACTTTTTTTCATCTCCATTTATCCCGCCAGGAAGAATTTCTTTAACTGTCCTATATAATAAGAGAGGAATATGCTAATTAGCCATTACACCCTGAGGTGTAACAACCAAGTGCATCACCACCGGATCAGGAATCAGCAGGAGGGTGGGCCAGCGAGGTACAAGCAGGCTTCAGAGAGCTATAGGAGGGGGAAGGGCAGCAAGCTCTGAGGGGGATAGGAAGGAGGGGGGCGGGGCGAGCTACAGGAAGGCAGCAGCAACCTACTGGCTCAAGGATTCGTGTGCAGGGCTACTCGTGTTGATATAATAAATCTCTGTCCGTTTAGTTTATGTTTAAAGTAGCAGTGGCCCAGCCGGCTCAGCTCAGTGGTTGAGCATCAACCTATGAACCAGGACCGTGGTCGGCAAACTGTGGCTCACGAGCCACATGCGACTCTTTGGCCCCTTGAGTGTGGCTCTTCCACAAAATACCATGTGCGGGCACAAAATACCACATGCAGGCACACACGTACAGTCGATTGAAACTTCGTGGCCCATGCACAGAAGTCAGTTTTCAGCCTGGGCAAGTCTATTTTGAAGAAGTACTGTTGATATTTGGCTCTGTTGACTAATGAGTTTGCTGACCACTGAACCAGGAGGTCACGGTTCGATTCCCAGCCAGGGCACATACCCAGGTTGCAGCTCGATCTCCAATGTGGGGCGCGCAGGAGGCAGCCAATCAGCGATTCTCTCTAATCCTTGATATTCCTCTCTTTCCTTCTCCCTTCATTTCTGAAATCAATAAGAATATATATATTTTAAAAAGTGGCAGTAAAATTTATTTAGCTATGACTTTATAACCATATGAACATTACATTATAACTTTATAACAGCAATGACTTTTTCCTTTGAAATTTCCCAAATTGACGATAGCTTATATATGATTAGGATTTTATTTTACATTTTTAAAACTATAAATCCATATTTAATTTTGAGTATGGTATCTTCTAATCCTCCCCCACATACTTACAAAATACTTACAGATACTTAATTATTTTAATAACTCATTTGAATAAAATGAATTACACAAACTTCTTTTTTCCTTGATTAAGTATAAAACTGATACTTGCTATCCAGATTTAGGATGGCCCTGCTTATAGTGTCATCCAAAGTCCAAAAATAAAATGTGCTTAAAATAATCTCATCACAGAGCAGCTACACTTGGAGCCAAGAAACTGTTTTTAAAAATACCTAGTTTTTTTCTTATAGATAAATACCCCAAATAGAGGTAAAAGATCTCTTTAGAATTGAAGATGTTGGGGAAAATACTTAAGAGCTTTCCGGACCTGGCTTGCTCTCTTTCCCAGTTTTATTTTACCCTCTAAAATTAATGATAACCCTTTGTTCCTAGTCATGGCTGATGAGTTTTTGAGAAAACAATTTTGAAGTCCTGGCCAGGGTGGATCAGTTGGTTGAGTGTTGTTCCATGCACCGAGGGGTCACTGGTTCAATTCCCAATCAGGGCATATACCCAGGTTGTAGGTCAGGGTACATGCATAAGATAACCTATCAATAGTTCTCCTCTCCCTCCCCCTTCCTCTCACTAAAATCAATTAAATAAAAAGAAACCAATTATGTAGTCATGCAATTTATATCTGAGGTTTGAACTGGGTGTTTCTCCAAGCCTTTTTTTTTTTATGAGAGTATATTTATAAGGAAGGGCTTAGATAGAGGGAGCAACAGGAGAAAGCCTAGGTGATTTTTCTCTCTAGAAATGTTATACGAAAGAAGTGAGTCCAGGTGGGGCTGCTTTGGCTTACTGGAAAGTCAGAGAAAAGGAGGCCTTGGAGACAGGTTCAGGGGGTTAGCTTGGGACAAACTGCTGCTGCCCATTGCTCCCTGATTGTAAATTTCATGGGGTCCCTTAGAGTTTAGAACAGTGGTTCTCAACCTTGGCTGCAAATGAGAATCACCTGGGAATTTTTTTTTAATATATTTTATTGATTTTTTACAGAGAGGAAGGGAGAGGGATAGAGAGTTAGAAACATCGATGAGAGAGAAACATCATTCGGCTGCCTCCTGCACACCCCCTATTGGGGATGTGCCCGAAACCAAGGTACATGCCCTTGACCAGAATCAAACCTGGGACCCTTCAGTTCGCAGGCCGGTGCTCTATCTACTGAGCCAAACCGGTTAGGGCACCTGGGAATCTTTTTAAAAATCCTGATTTCTGGGCCTCATCCTCCAGAAATTGTTTCTTTGTTACTAATGTTGTGGCCCCACCCATAAGAAAGAAACAGAATTTCCAGAGGATGAGGGCCAGAAATCAGGATTTTAAAAAGATTCCCAGGTGATTCTAATGTGCAGCCAAGATTGAGAACCACTGGTTTAGAAGATGCATGCCTGAGAAGGAAGAAAGGTACTACTGGCCTGCTCCCAGGAAGGAGAGCACACCCTGTGTTTCTCTAAGCCAGCGGTTCTCAACCTGTGGGTCACGACCCCTTTGGCGGTCCAGTGACCCTTTCACAGGGCTCGCCTAAGACCATCCTGCATATCAGATATTTACATTACGATTCATAACAGTAGCAACATTACAGTTATGAAGTAGCAACAAAAATAATTTTATGGTTGGGTGACAATATGAGGAACTGTATTTAAAGGGCCAGAAGGTTGAGAACCACTGCTCTAAGCTTTAACTCCTATGCCTGTCTATCCATTGTCAGCTTAACAAGGTGACCCCCCATCTATCTTATCTATATATATAAAAAGCCAGCATTCATAACTACCAGAACAACCGGTCATATGATGCCCACTGTGGCCAGCTAACTGGCCTGATCAGGGGGTGGGGCCAGGGGTGGCCCCTTCCCCTGGCCGACCCAGACTATGATTGGATTCTCCCACCCCGATCGATGGCAGGGTGGCCGGCCCTCCACTCTTTGACTAATCTAATTTAGTACCTTGACTAAATGTCAACCATGTGCAGATGATTGGCAAATCTGTGTCTTCAGCCCAGCTTTCTCTCCTGTATTCTAGGTCCTTATAAGGGCAGATCTATCTAGATTTCCCCAAGTACTGCCCAATCAGATCTAAAACTAAAGGCATAATTTTTCATTTTATCTACCTTTCTTGTTCTCTCAGTGATTGGCTGTAGTACCTTCCTAATTGACTTCCTAAAAGCCTGGGAGTCTCCCCCCCCGCCCCCATTTTATTCATTTAAAAAAATATACTAATATATTCTTATGGTAAAAGATACCAGTACTACATAAATATATGCATACAGTCCTGCCTACTTCTCCCACTTTACTTCCCAGAGGTAACTACTGTTACTATAATGATACATATCTTTCCAAACCTTTGTTATGGATTTAGGTATATATGTATTCCCACTTTACTTACACTCACATACACAAATACAAACATATATACCTTTTTTTACATGAATAAGATTTTAATACCCATAACTTAATACACTTGCTTTTTTTACTTAATATATTTTGAAGATTTTTGTTGGTACAAACAGATCTACTTGATTTTTTAAAAAAATATCTATAGAATTCCATGGTGTGCTTATTCCCTAGGTTTTTTTTAAAAGTATTGGTGCTTTCCAGGTTTTTAGCTTTACAAACAATATACATTATTCAAGATCCATAAACATCTTTTTAGCACATGAATATTTGTATAAAATAAATTGGACTTAGTCCGGCCAGTGTGGCTCAGTGTTTGAATGTCAACCCATGAACTAGTAGATCACAGTTCAATTCCTAGTCAGGGCACATGCCTATGTTGAGGGCACAAATCCCAGGGGGGGTGTGCAGGAGGCAGCCAATTCTCTCTCATCATTGATGTTTCTATCTCTCTCCCCCTCTCACTGAAATCAATAAAACCATATTTTTAAAATTTAAAATAAAAAAATAAATTGGACTTATTGGGTCAAAAGATATTCAAATATCAAGTGTGATACATATGCCAATATGTTCTCTAAAGAGCTTTTGGTTAACAAGCATTCCATTGTGTTTTCCTCAGACCTTCCATCTGTTTAGTCACTGTGATCTATCTTATTTTCTTAACACCTCTCAAGTGCATTCCTTTCTCTGCTACTTAACCCAGGCCCCTATCATTTCTTGCTAGAATTACTGCAGCAGAATCTGAACCCATCTCCTTGGCATTTGTCTTGCCTGCCTGAAAAAACAAGTTCATGCATGTTTATCTGTTTATCTTTCTCTTCTTGAAATCTTGCACTCTTGAAATCTTTCCATGGCCGTTAGGGTAAGAACGAGCTAAGCTCCTAACGGCATATTTGACCCCTTGTTTACCTTCCTAGCCTAGCCTCAACTTTCATGACCAGAATACTGAAATCTGAAAATAAAAAGTCCAGTGTTAGCCATTCTATTTGTTTTCAATACAAAATAATCACCATTGTAGGTGGTAGTTAGAGAAGAAGTAACTTTTGGGCGTTCCTTGTAAATGCCATAAGGAACGACTTGCAGTTCTCCTAATATGGTACATTCTCTCTTACCTTGGGAACTTCCCATGGGTAAAGCCCTATGCTTAGAAAAGCCCCCTAATCTTTGTCTGTCTAAATCCTATTGCTTCAAATTGCAACTCGTCACTTTCCAGGATACCCACCCTTATCTTCCTGGCTAGATTGGGTATCCTTCCTCCTTATTCGTTTACTCCATTGTAGCAGTCACTACCTTTTGTTGTAATTATCTATTCACTAATGGTCTATGTCATTGACTATAACCTCTTAGAGATCAGAGATTATATCTTTGTATTTTCCTCTTAGGCATCTAACTTAGTATCTGGCAACTTGACACAATGCCATTCACCAGTGTGTGGTTGCAGGAATGATAGCAGTTTTCACTGACGAACAGAAACTACTTCTGACGCCAGTAAAGAAGCATAGTCCACTTGTGCAAGGGAAACTAGGTCCCTGTGCATGCAGGACATGTACTAGAATTTACCCGTCGAGGCCTCCACTTGGTTCCAGCTGCCTTTGTTCTGGTGCATCTCTCCTTCTGTGGAATAATCCCTATTTATTGATATGTGCTGCCTCTCTTCTCCTGTCTGTTAGGATAAAGCAGCCTTTAAGACAATAATTTGGCATTGGCAGGTTGTGTAATTTTGAGTGAAATAGAATTTTAGCCCTTATGCATTATATTTCAAGTTTGGCAACCACAAATTTTATCCACTTTCCAGAGTATGTCTGGAAGTTTTTGGTGTGCTTTTCTTCTCTAATAACCATGTATATTGGTGATACTCTTGTGTTGAAAGTAAAGTAGAAATGTTAAAACTGAATTGTTTTAGATTTCAGTCTCTCAAGTATTGTTCCTTTATACAGTAAAAGCATTACATGTTTGTCCATAACACAGGCACCAGAAATGAACCCCAAACTAGTAGTGTACAGAGGTTCATAATAATCCTGCCCAGCTCAGAACCACTGCTCAGGGAACCTGGTTCCACTCAGGTTCATAATAATCCTGACCCTAATGTAAGAATCTATACATGTGTAGGGGTAAGGGGTTGAAATTTCTTTCTGTTAATTTTGCTGTAAACCGTAAACTGCTCTAAAAACATAGAGTCTTAAAAATAACAACAAAAAAGATTGTTTAAAAAAATGAATAGAGCTTTCAATGAATTGAGAAGAAAGATATTGATAGATCGACTACCTGGACTGTTCTAACATTGCTTCTCATGGATGTATTTTCTTGCTGGACTTTATATTGGATGTATTTTCTTGCTGGACTCTGGAGTATGCATTTAAATTTCTTATACAAATTTAATCAATATGTACTTTTTAAATTTTTTAAAAAGTAGATGAGTTAACATGGAGTTTTTTAATGCATTTAATAATACAGCATTAACTAAGCATCCAGTAGGCTTTGGCATTTGGAGGGGGGACAATTCTTGATTGTTTGGGACTGTCTTGAGCATTGTATACATTTTTTTTTAATATATTTTTTATTGATTAAGATATTACATATGTGTCCCTGTCCCCACATCAACCTCCACCCTCCCCCCCTCCGTTGTCTGTGTCCATTGGTT
>NW_006383013.1:3506037-3509645 GCF_000327345.1 Myotis davidii | reverse complement strand
TTATACTCTGGAGTATGCATTTAAATTTCTTATACAAATTTAATCAATATGTACTTTTTAAATTTTTTAAAAAGTAGATGAGTTAACATGGAGTTTTTTAATGCATTTAATAATACAGCATTAACTAAGCATCCAGTAGGCTTTGGCATTTGGAGGGGGGACAATTCTTGATTGTTTAGGACTGTCTTGAGCATTGTATACATTTAATATAACTGGCACTACCTGTTAAATGCCAGTATTGCCCTCCCCATCCCATTGATTTAACCAGAAATACCTCTTATACTAGTATTTACAAAGGGCTGGGGGGAGGGGAATTGGAGGTGGCAGCAATACCCTGGTTTTCCTAGTTTAGAAGAAGGAATTGGCTACTAAATGTACAAAATGGGGCTTTAAAAATCTTATTCAGGAGACTGATATGCAGAATCCTTGACATAGGATGAAAATAGTTTATTGGATTATTGAATTTGCAGTATATACAAAGATTTCTGATTTATAGCAAAGGGTATTCTTCAGAAACCAGGGAGTTCTCACTGAAATATTAATAGTGAAAGAGCAAGAATGGAAAATAGTAGCCCTAGGTGTAAGAGGTGAAGAACAAGGAAGGATTCCAAAGGGATAATATTCTAGGGCAAGACTAAGGCCATTGATCTCTCTCCATGTAAAGTAAATATTGTGTACATGATTTATTCGAAATATAAAATTGAGAAGGAAAAGATCTCTTGAAGTAAATATTGATAGAACTTCCAAGATTTTTTCAGTTGTGACTTGAGTGATAAGTCTTAAAATAAAAAGCCTTGGTGTTTACATTTTTCCTCTTGAAATAGTTCCATAGGAAATGTTACATGTTACTACCTAAACGAATGCCTTCAACCTCTCCTGCCCCCCCAAATCCAACAACTTTAAACTAACCCCAAGATAATTTTCTATGTTCCTTATTACCCTATTCATGTGATTTCACAAACTAGCTAAGCCAAAAGATAGTGTTTTCTTTCTACCTCTGAAATGGTAAATATGTTGATAGGCTTGTTCTCTTAGTCAATCCAGTTCTTTGCCAGTTTTCAGTAATAAAAATAAATCTATTTCACAGATGAGTTATTGCTTTATCTTTTCACAAAGCTCATTTGTCCTCCTGATACCTTTAAGAATATATTCTATTTTTCAGATATCCTCCCCAGCTCCTTTGCCTCCTGGGATATACTGAATTTCTTCAGCACATTTGGTTCTCTGGCAAAAAATATTGGGGGTTTTATAGTTAATTACCATGGAGAAGTCTTGCTCTTCAGATGTCCTTCACTTGTCTTTGTGCGATGCTAGAATCTTATTGATGCTCATTTAAAGGGTTATTAACTTTGGAATACCCAAATAAGAAGCAGCAAATGGCTCTTGTATGCTAAATTAGTATTGAAACTTTATGTTGAGCTTATATGACTACCAGGGAGCCATTTACTCAGAATCTCTTCCTGTAATGATTGCTGTGTAAAAGTAATTAACTCTTCATAGCCTTGGTATTATTTTAAGAGTATTGTTATATAATTTTAGATTCTTGTCATGTAGATTTTCCCATCCTGAAAAAAGAAAAGAAAAAATGAGACTTTTTGTAGTCCGTTACCAGCTGCATGATGTGTATATATATATATATATAGTTATTGATTTCAGAGAGGAAGGGAGATAAAGAGAGAGAAACATCAATGATGAGAGAGAATCATTGATTAGCTGCCTCCTGCACACCCCCTACTGGGGGTTGAGCCCACAACATGGACATGTGTCCAACTGGAATCGAACCCGTAACCCTTCAGTCCATAGGCCGATGCTCTATCCACTGAGCCAAACCAGCTAGGGCACCAGCTGCATGATTTTAATGCACTGAGTCTCATTCTTCCCACTAGAGTGAGCTTTAGGATCACTTCCAAATGTGACTTCTGAAAAGATGGTGACACTAGTAGCTCACATATCAATAGTACATGTTTTGTGGTCCATCATCTATAGTTTCTTATCTGTTACTTGTCTAATTCCTAAAAACAAAACAAAAAAAACCAACAACTAGAGATTTCAGTCTATCGCCATGACATAGTTTTTTCTGGGAAATCAACAGCTTACAGAGAATGTTCTGTAGGGCCTAAAATATACTCACCTCTAGCATCGAGTAGATCATTTCTAAAATTCATATATTCGTTTATTTGTACAACAAATATTGACTGAATACCTCCTGTGGACCAGATATTGTTATAGGCACTAGAGATACTTTATAAATAAGAGATTCCTCATCTGTAATCTATACATTTAAAAGCCTAAGCGACTGTCAGACTGTTTGACCATCCGACCGGTAGCTATGATGTGCACTGACCACCAAGGGGCAGACGCTCAATGCAGGAGCTGCCGAGCTGCGGTCACTTGGCAACTGCGGTTCTCTGGTGACACACCCGGAAGAACTAGAGAGGAGGGAGACCGATTCCGGGGTGCGTCACCAAAGAACCACCCTCTTGCAGTCTGGGACCTCTCGGTGGATATCAGAGAGCCAGTTTCGGCCTGATCCCCATAGGCCAGGCCGAGCGACCCCACCTGTGCAGAAATCCGCTTACCGGGCCTCTAGTGTAGGTATAATTGTTGTGCATACCTCATAGGGTTGATATGAAAGTTAAATTAGTTATATATATAAAGCAAAGGAACAGAGGCACAAAATAAGTGCTTAATAAATGGTAGCTTTTATTATTGTTATTACTTTAATAGAGGATACAGATAAACAAGTAAAATAGATAAATAATTTTATACTGTGAGCAGTGCTTTGAAGATAGTAAACAGAGTGCTTGACACTGAAAGATTGGGTGGGGAGTGGTTGCTGCTTTAGTGAGTATTGCCAGGGGATGCCTCACCAATGCACGCATGACCTGTGAACTGAGACTTAGAGATTGAGCACTCACTTGAAGAACTGGGAACAACACTTTATAAAGGCTCAGAATTGGGGGAAAGTATATTGTGTTCAGAAAACAGAAGAGCCATGTGAGTGAAGCTGTAGGCAAAGCCAGATCAGGTCAGATAGGCCATAAAGTGTTTTTTTGCTCTGTTGTTTGTAGTAAGAAGTTAAGACTACCATGCAGTTTTTAAGCAATTTTAAGGAATGTTATAATAGAATACAATTATTGATATAAGACTTTGTCTTCTATAATAAACAGTTTTTTTCTGCAGAAAATTTTTGAAGATCTCAAGTACCCAGAAATCTGGTTTTCTTTCATATTCATAAGTTGTCCTTTTTATTTGTGTCAAAGAATTTCTGGCTTAAGCAGCAAAATGTACAATGCTGATTATTTGTTAAATTTCCAGTACCACTTCTTTTTTCCTACAAAATTTGCCATGTAAGTTTCTTTTAAAAAAATATTTTTTATTGATTTCAGAGAGGAAGGAAGAGGGAGAAATAGAAACATCAATGATGAGAGAGAATCATTGATTGGCTGCCTCCTGCACACCCCCTACTGGGGACTGAGCCGCAACCCAGGCATATGCCCTTGAATCGAACCCAGGAACCTTCAGTCCACAGGCTAACGCTCTATCCACTGAGCCAAGCCAGCCAGGGCCATGTAAGTTTTTATGAAAGCACTAGAGGCCCAGTGAAT
>NW_006383013.1:3505227-3505879 GCF_000327345.1 Myotis davidii | reverse complement strand
AGGGCGGTTGGGCAGCCACCATCCGAGGCTTCCCTGCACCTTGGGCCAGCCCTGGGAGGCTGGGGGCTGAGGAGACTGGGGGACTCCAGAGGCAGGCAAGCAGCAGGGCTGAGGGGACTGGCTGTGAGGGCCGCTCACTTGTGGCGGTGAGCACCACCATCTTTGAGGGCATGGCAGTCAATTAGCGTATTCCCTTCTTATTGGCTGTGGGCGCCACCATCTTTGCGATGGTGTGGGGGTCAATTAGCATATTCCCTCTTTATTAGATATCGGATTAGAGAAGTATAGATGGGCATGAGAGTACATTATATTCTCTTTTTTTGTCAGGGGCCTACCACATCATTGTCCGCCTGATAGAAACCATGTTGAGCCTAGTACAGTGGTCGGCAAACTTCAGCTTGCGAGCCACATGTGGCTCTTTGGCTCCTTGAGTGTGGCTCTTCCACAGAATACCACATGTGGGTGCACATGTAAAGTGTGATCGAAACTTTGTGGCCCGTGCGCAGAAGTCGGTATTTTGTGGAAGAGCCACACTCAAGGGGCCAAAGAGCTGCATGTGGCTCACGAGCTGCAGTTTGCCAACCGCTGGCCTAGTAGAAATCAAATAGCATCCTGAATTTGGGTAATGAGTATAAAATATGTTGTATAGATA
>NW_006383013.1:3497112-3505108 GCF_000327345.1 Myotis davidii | reverse complement strand
AGAGAGAAACATCAATGGTGAGAGAGAATCATTGATTGGCTGCCTCCTGCACACCCCCTACAGGAATTGAGCCTGAAACCCGGGCATGTGCCCTTGGCTGGAATCTAACCCTGGGCCCTTCACTCCGCAGGCTGACACTCTATCCACTGAGCCAAACTGGCTAGGGCATGTTCTGGGATTTTTGACAGTGGCACATGTTCCTTTTCTTAGTCTATGAATAGAGTTAATGCCAGAAAAAAACAAACATTCTGAGTAGGGTGAGGTCAATGAAATTTTCAGGCCCAATGAATTTGGAAGTTATTTGGTAACCTGACTTAAATTCAGATGAGTTTGTAATCCAAGATAATGGTGCCATGGGCAATTTATATCATTAATTTCAAGTCCTGGTGAGCCTCAAAAGTAGGGATCACTGATGCATAAGGTTTTGTTGGCACAATGTATTGGGACACTGACTTGATTTGAAGATCTCAAATAATTTAAATGCATGAGGTCAAAGGAAAATTATTAACTTAATAGCCAGGGCAGCAATTTGTGAATATATTTTAAGCTTTTTTGGTTTTAAAATCTCAAAGACTGAATCTTTGTCCTAATTTGTAAATTTGCTGAGAGGACATGTTGACTTCTGAAATGACTTAATGATGTTGCTTCTTTTTTTTTTTTAAGGTTTTTCATTGATTTTTAGAGAGAGGGGAAGGAAAAGGGAGAGACAGAAACATCATGTGAGAGCAGGCATCGATTAGCTGCCTCCTGTACGCCCCCTACCTGGAATCGAACTGGCAACCTTTTCGATGCACAGAATGATACCCAATCAATTGAGCCATACCGGCCTGGACAGATTCCTTCTTTTCATTCCTTGATTTTCTAAAGTTTGCTTATGCTTAAACATTTTAGGTCATTTATAGCAAGTACACTGACCTGGTTCCCAAGGAGGTCATGAATGCAGATGACCCAGACCTGCAAAGACCTGATGAAGAAGCTATTAAAGAGGTAACTGGGAATTGCTATATAGAATTAATAAAGATGTAAAAATTCATTGAAAATAACTTTCAAACCATTCAATGCCATGTTTCATATTTCAGATAACAGAAAAGACAAGGGTGGCCTTAGAAAAATCTGTATCACAGAAGGTTGCTGCAGCCATGCCAGTTCGAGCAGCTGATAAACTGGCTCCCGCTCAGTATATCCGGTAGGAATCATGCCTGGAAGTCTTAGTTTCATGTCAGACTTGATTGGCGTGGGGGATCCTGGTATTCTTTCACTGTTCTACTTAGTCACAATTGTAAATGCAATTTTTAAATAATGACTTAAAGTCTATTGACTCTGTGCAGACAATTGAAAGCAGAAAAAAAGAACATTTTTAAGGTATCACTTTTAAGATATTTGTTCTACTATTTCAAAATATTTTTTTGTTTCTAGAAATTAACAATTACAGTATATGATCCAAACCATAATTACTATTTATAATTTTTTCATTTATATACAATAGGCATTATATATTTATATAATATAAATATTAATATGTTAATGTTATATAATGTAATACTTATGTAATAATAGTATAATATATTCCATAATGGTGATAATTAATAATAATAGACATCCTTATCATACTTCTAAATTTTGAGGTGTTTCACTCAATGAAATTTTTGTGTGGAGGGCTAATTCACAAATAGATATTAAGAGAAAATTAGGAGCTGGTAGGGCTGCTACCATTATTCTTTCTCCGTTTTACAACCGATAATCAGTGAAAAGTTTCTGACTATAGTTGCCTGCTGAGAATGTTATGGATTGTTTTTTCCTCAAATGCAGACTTACAAAATAGGTACTATTTTCTAGATCTCTTATCTCTGAAATTGAACATAGTGCCTTCCATGGTGGAAAATGGATAGAGATGCAAACTAATATGACTTTAGTTTACATTTTGCTTGTAACTCATAATTGCTGTTAGTTCTCTTATCTCTGTTGCTATCTGCTCTGCCTAAATATTTTGCAATTTTCTGTCAATATTTTGTGAAAGGAATTGACAGTAGTTTATCTTAGGATTGTAATAGAAGAAAAATACCTATTGAAAGTTTGAACTATAGTTATACCTTTAGTTCCATTTGTATTCTTCAGATACACACCATCTCAGCAAGGAGTGGCTTTCAACTCTGGAGCAAAACAGAGGGTTATTCGTATGGTGGAAATGCAGAAAGATCCAATGGAACCTCCAAGGTTCAAGTAAGTAGGTGGCTTCATGAGAATGAACCACTAGTCTTTAAAAAGATGTCCCAGGAGAAACGTCCCAAATGTCCATTAACAGGTGAATGGATAACAAATTGTGGGACATCTATACATGGAATGAGCAATTTTATTGAGCAATAAAAAGGAATAAAATTTTAATAATATGCAATAGCATGGATGCATCTCAAAATAATTATGCTGAGTGAAAGAAGCCAGACAAAAAGAATTACATACTGTATGACTCCATTTATATAAAACCCTAGAAAATGCAAACTAACCTGTAATGACAGGAAATAGATCAGTGATTGCCTGTGGGGAGGAAGGGGGGTGCAGCAGAGGAGATATGAACAAGAGGGCACACAGAAACTTTTGGAGATGATGTTCACTATTTTTATTGTGATGATGGTTTCACAAATATATACTTGTGTCAAAACTTAATCAAATTGTACCCTTTAAATATGTATTAATTGCATGTCAGTTGTACTTAAATAAAGCTGATTTTTAAATAGGAAAAATGTATATTACTCCATGAAATGATAATATTGTGGAGATGAGTTGGGTAGTGATGATGACAAGTTGGCCATGTTTTAATAATTGATGAAGCTGAGTTACTGTTGTATAAGAAGATGGACATTCTTTGTATACTCTCTGTTTTTGTATGTGTTTGAAGCTTTACATAATAAACAATGAGGGAGGAGACTTGAGACTTAACTAACTAAAAGGGAAACAAAATGTATGTAAAATGTTAGTTATTAGTTTTATTATTAACTTAGCCCCTGTTTTTAATGGATGAGT
This sequence comes from Myotis davidii, assembly GCF_000327345.1. Classification (NCBI taxonomy): domain Eukaryota; kingdom Metazoa; phylum Chordata; class Mammalia; order Chiroptera; family Vespertilionidae; genus Myotis; species Myotis davidii. Next base: position 3,502,090 of record NW_006383013.1, on the reverse strand, counting down.
AGGGTCTGCTATTTGAAATGAAGGATGTTATCATAGTTATAGGAAGTAAGCACCTGGAATTGTTAGACCTCTGATTGATCATCTGAGTGGCTTTTAAAAATGTTTTATGACCCAACTAAAGAACAAGTATTCATTTGAAAGAAGTTATATCACTTTAAGTATGGAAAAATACTAGCCACTATTTATAACTGTCAAAAATAATTTATAGATTATTTTCCACTTTTTATGTTAAAGTTATTACTAGACCTCATGATGTAGGAACATAGATTATAGAGCTACCAAACAAATGGAATTTTAGTCTTTGACTAAATTCATCCATATATCTGTCTGCCTTTGAAGAACGAGTACACTTGGGTTTTTAGCTAGACTATAAATTTAAAAATGTCCTTTCTACTGTTTTCTCAACTCAGATGACTGTGAAGGAACAACAAGAGTGGAAGATTCCTCCTTGTATTTCAAACTGGAAAAATGCAAAGGTAATGATGTTGTTATATAATCAGTCTTTTAGTATTACAACCTACTGGAAAACACCCAGGAAAGGAACCTCAGTCTGGATAACTTTGAGCTTCAGCCTGGATAACTTTAGGTGAAACCTCAGTATCTCACTTAGCTGAGTGTTTTCAAAAAGGAACACCCCTCCCAGCCGGCATGGCTCAGTGGTTGGCATCAACCTGTGAACCAGGAGGTCATGGTTGATTCGCAGTCAGAGCACATGCTGGGTTGCAGGCTGGATCCCCAATGTGGGTTGTGCAGGAGGCAGCTGATCAATGAGTCACTCTAATCATTGATGTTTCTATCTGTCTCTCCCTCTCCTTTCCTCTCTGAAATCAATAAAAATACATTTTCTAAAATTTTAAAAGAATAAAATATCTTTATTAAAAAAAAAAAAGGAACACCCACATGTGATTTTTCTTTTTTCCACCCATGTAATAGAAATGTTAGTATGCCAGGCACATGAATACCATAGATTCTTTTAGTGAGTTATTATCAGAAGTACATAGAAAAGGAAAAGATAGAATAAAGTAACATATCAAAAGATCAATGAAAGATAGTATTTTTTAAAAAACTTAAATTTTTTTAAAAATAAATCAATTTAAATCATTATTTGGCAAAATGCAGTAAATGCTTAGATATATACAGTACTTTAATTTTTAAATTATTTGTTTCTGTTCATAACATTGCATGTGTAAGCTATTTAAATCCTATATATCTACTAACTGCCAAAGCTTCCAGAAGTCATGAAGAATCTATAAAATGATGTGGAATAAACTTCCTAATCATTATTTCCTTTTTTCTCCCAAGTCATATTTCATGTTTCTATATTGGATAGGTGAAAGCCACTTTAACTTATGGATTACATATAAATTATTCCCTAAAGGAAGTTATGGGCTCATCCTCTATTAAAACAAGGTTCCAAGAATCTACCAAAGCATTAAAACAGTACAGCAAATTATACTACCTATAGATACTATTATTTTAGGGATTGTTCTACCTTCGTGTGGCTGTTATATTTACTTAGGAACAAGTATTTAGCTATTTGATAGTGATTTCCTCTTAATACAAGTCACAGTTATTTACCTGAGAATCTATTTTCCCAGAACATGAGCTCTGAAATTATACTGTCTGAGTTTAAATCCTAGCTCATCCACTTATTTTACTATATGTCCTTAGGGACATTACACAACCAACCTTTCTATTTTAGTATCTTTATCTATAAAATGAAAACAGTAATGTTATCAGCTTTATAGAATTACTCTGAAGGTTAAATGAGACCATAACATGTAAAGTGCTTAAACAATCCTCCACATAAAGCCCTCAGTGTTAGTGTTAGCTGCTGCTGTTGCATAATTAGGAAGAAAGATGTAAGGAAAAGAAATTCAACTAAGTGGTTTATATGTAAATAGGTCAGAATGGACATATTTAAATCTAATTTTAAAGAATCTATTGTCTTTCCTTTGTGACTGTTTTCTCTGTCTGTTTCACACTAGGGTTATACAATTCCATTAGACAAACGTCTGGCTGCTGATGGAAGAGGATTGCAGACAGTTCACATCAATGAAAATTTTGCTAAACTGGCTGAAGCCCTCTACATTGCTGATCGGAAGGTTGGTCTATTATAATTTAACTAGAGACCCAGTGCACAAAGATTTGTGCAAGAATGGGCCTTCCCCTGGCTGCCAGCACTGCCTTCGCTCCGGCACGGAGCCGCCTTTCTGCCTTCCTGCGCTGCCCAGAAGCCCAGAGCACCTGGGGCAGTACAGAGTGCCCCCGGCTGCTCGATGCCTGCATATGCAAATTAACCCAACATCTTTGTTAGATTGATTTGCATAATCACTCTTGATTGGCTGGTGGGCATCATGAAGGTATGGTCAATTTGCTTCTTTCTCTTTTATTAGTGTAGATTATATAATGCTCTTGATGATTTGTAAATACATCCTTGGATACCTAAGATGCTGTTATTGTAGCTACTGTACTGAGTACCTAGAGTAGTGATGGCAAACCTATGACACGCGTGTCAGAGGTGACACGCAAACTCATCTTTTTGGTTGATTTTTCTTTTTTAAATGGCATTTAAATATATAAAATAAATATCAAAAATATAAGTCTTTGTTTTACTATCGTTGCAAATATCAAAAAAATTTCTATATGTGACACATCCCCAGAGTTAAGTTAGGGTTTTTCAAAATGCTGACACGCCGAGCTCAAAAGGTTCGCCATCACTGACCTAGAGAGACTCACCTGTGGTATGAGAGCCAGAGATGGCAGGTGCTAGTTGCAGCTCTGTATCTGGTCTCAGCCTTTACAGACTCATAAACAAATCTCACTACTGGAGTTGCCTCAAATTTCAGAATAATGGTTTACTAGGCTGATCTCATTTTGTGAAGATTGCCAGCTGCTGTTATTAGGTTTTATACTTTTTCTCTATTTTAGATGTAGATGTTTCCCAAAAAATCAGTAGCAGGAAAGGGCAAGTAAACATTTTGATGAGTTGAATGGTATAGAATATGGCATTCATAGTATTGGCTGTCTTAATAGCATAGTATTAATATGTGACTTTGAAATTCACATACATCATGGCACATGTTTAGAACATAGAAAAGTATGTCTTTTGTATTACAATGAACACCCTTATAAAAATTATCTCTTATAGGTTAAAGCTTTATCTTGAGGTCACTTCATTGATTTTGAGAACATAATCAGTTCCTGTTATGTTATTGATATTAAAAATTACTTTACTGGAATTTTCTTTGATTTTTTTTTTTAGATTGTTTATAAGAAAGCATTAGTGTAGCCGAAACCGGTTTGGCTCAGTGGATAGAGCGTCGGCCTGTGGACTGAAAGGTCCCAGGTTCGATTCCGGTCAAGGGCATGTATCTGGGTTGCGGGCACATCCCCAGTGGGAGATGTGCAGGAGGCAGCTGATCGATGTTTCTTTCCCATCGATGTTTCTAACTATCTATCTCTCTCCCTTCCTCTCTGTAAAAATCAATAAAATATATTAAAAAAAAAAAAAAAGAAAGCATTAGTGTAATACGGACTTTCAAAATTGGGGGGGATGGGGAGGTCTATGGTTTTAACTAATAAGACATTTCCCAGAGTGAAAAATCCAAGTTTATGGTGTCTTCCAGTAAAGCTATCTTTTAGTGGACAAAAATCATTGTTTTACTTAGCAATAACAAATCTGAATTCAGTCTAGCTGCTTTCTCAAGCCAGATGTTATGATAGCTATAATCTATCCCCTGATAGCATCTTATTTAACATCTGACTTCACTAACAGGCTCGTGAAGCTGTGGAAATGCGGGCTCAAGTAGAGAGAAAGATGGCTCAAAAAGAAAAAGAGAAACATGAAGAGAAACTGAGAGAAATGGCCCAGAAAGCTAGGGAGAGAAGAGCTGGGATCAAAACCCATGTGGAAAAAGGTATGACATTCTCATTACCAACTTGAATTTACTTGTAAGATATAGATCTCATTCTAGAAATTCCCTATTGATTTTTACTGCATACAAAATTAGTATATACATATAAAAAATATAGCTGTTTCAGAAATTGTGTGGAAATGAAAGTAACTTCTCACTAAGCTGAAGCAGCAAAAAATAAAGTATGTATTTAATTGTGTACCTTCAGTATGGGACTACTGAAGTTTAAGTTCTGAGCCATGTACTTTTAAAAATTGCTTATTAACTTAAAGATAGGCTTGATTTTCTCTTGTTCTATTTTTCTTGAAACTTCCAAAGAGAAATGAAGTCTCAAGTGAATAATTAGTTCCCCTACATGGTAAAATAACCCAGTTTTTCTATCTCATAGGCTAATATACCTCTAATCATTAAATCTATCCATGTTTTTTTCCCTTGCTTTGTTTAGTGGTCTGCACGGGTATGTTAATTCAGCTAGAGTGAGGAGAATAATATTAACTCAAGAAAATTGTGAGGGTGGTTTTTGTTTTATTAAGAAATCCTTGACTAGTACAATTTTATTCATTCAGTTCATATTGAAGATCTACTACATGCAGGGTTGGGGGGGCATGGAGAAGGTAAAGCAGTGAACATTCTAAGGAATGTAGACAGACCCCCCCAAAAAATCCTGTAATGTGTTAAAAGGTAATAACCACTGTGGGAAAAAATAAAACAGGGAAGGGGGATGAAAGTGCCAGGAGAGCCCTAGCTGCCTTGGCTTAGTGGATAGAGTGTTGGCCTACAGACTGAAGGGTCGCAGGTTCGATTCCGGTCAAGGGCATGTGCCTGGGTTGCGGGCTCGAACCCAGTAGGGGGCGTACAGGAGGCAGCTGATCAATGATTCTCTCTCATCATTGATGTTTCTATCTCTCTATCCCTCTCACTTCCTCTCTGAAATCAATAAAAATATTTTTTAAAAAGAATCAACCAGTGAATGCATAAATAAGCGAACCAACAAACCAATGTTTCTCTCTCTCAAATCATTAAAAAGTTTTTTTTAAAAATAAAAATTTTTAAAAAAAAAG
>NW_006383013.1:3495267-3497056 GCF_000327345.1 Myotis davidii | reverse complement strand
CGGGCCAGGGAGGCAAAAACTCCTGATTCTCCAATCATGGCTGGGGGGCAGGGCAAAGGCAGCCCAGGGCCGCCTTTGCCCTGCCCCCCAGCTCTTAGCTCCCCCCTTGGTTTCTGATCACTGTCAGTGGCAGATGGCTTCTTCCTGCTTTCCCTTTCACCTCCCTGCATTGTGCCTACATATTCAAATTAACCGCCATCTTTGTTGGCAGTTAATTTGCATATCGCCCTGATTAGCCAATGAAAAGGGTAGCGGTCGTACGCCAATTACCATATTTCTCTTTTATTAGTGTAGTTTTTTTTTTTTTAAGCGCCAGGAGAGGGTAGTCACAATAGGCCTCACTTTTGAGATCCTAACATTAACCCAAAAACTTGAAGGAAGTAAGTAAGCCATGTGGATTTCTGGGAGAAGAGGATCCCAGATAGAAGGAATAGCAAGTGCAAAGGCCCTGAGTTGGGAATATGCCTGGTGTGTTCAAATAAAGCAGGGAGGCCAGTATGGCTGGATTGGAGTAAGAAAGAGTAGTAGGAGATGAGGTGTCAGAGTAGTTAGGTCAAATAGGAAGAGTAGTGTTCAAATGATGTTAGTCACTGTTAGGACATGGCTTTTACTTCAAGTAAGAAGGGGAGCAGTTGAAGGGTTTTGAACAGAGTGACATGATCTGACAGAAGGCCGTTGAATGGGCAGAGAAACCATTGGAAGGCTATTGCAATAATCCAGAGATGATGAGAAGTAGTGAAAACATGGTCGGATAGTTGATATATTTTGGAGGTAGAACTGACAAAATATGCTTATGGATTAGGTAGAAGTATGAGAGAAAAGGAGGAATCAAGGATGACTTCAAAACTTTTGACATGAGCAATGGGAACAATTGCGTTGCCATTTACTTATTGGGAAGACTGCAGGATAAAGAAGTTTGGGAGAGAAAGATTAGGAGTTTAGATGTGGACATGTCAAATTTTAAATGTAGGTGTTGAGCAGGCTTTTGGTTACAGAAGTCTGGAGTTCAACTCTAAGGAAATAACCAGGGTTTTAAGTAATAATCCACTTCCTTGAACCAGATATGAATGACTTACTGAGGCAAGATATAAATACCTGCCTGTTGTACACCTAACCACTGAAAGCAATTAGAAGTAAAAACCTCTTTCTGAGTTCTCTAAACTGATAAGAAAAAAACACAGCAGAACTGTTCTTGAGAAGTGAATTAAAATTTTGAAAAAGCTGTTGTTGTATATTAATAAAAACAAACATTTATTGAGTGCTTATTATGGCAGGCACCACTCTGAGCGCTTTGCATGGATTGCCTAATATAATCCTACAGCAACAACATGCAGTGGTACTATTATAGCCACTATTTTTATGGAGAAGGAGACTAAGACTCAGAGTTGTTAAGTAACCCACACAAGGTTACATTGCCAATCTGTTACAGAAATAGACTTTGAATCTTAACAGGCTGTTTCCAAAGCTCATGCTCTTAACTACACTATACTTTCAGACTGGAGATGATAGAGAAAATGAAGATAGACATAAAAACAGTAGATAGAGATCAAGATGCAACCAGCCCCTAGGGATCACAAGCAGAGGGTTCTTTATTCAAAGGCAACTGGTCTTTGAATATGTAAGGCTAAACTTGATACCTTTGTAATTAACTAGTTATTAATAACTAGGGGCCCGATGCACAAAATTCGTGCACTGGGTGTGTGGGGGTGGGGGGAGTGTCCCTCAGCCCAGCCTGCCCCCTCTCACCTACTGGGAACCCCTAGGCGTTGACCCCCAACAACCTTCCATC
>NW_006383013.1:3488069-3495016 GCF_000327345.1 Myotis davidii | reverse complement strand
TCGTGGCCTTTGCCCTGCCCCCCAGCTCTTAGCTCCCCCCTGGGTTTCCGATCACTGTCAGTGGCAGGGGGCTTCTTCCTGCTTTCCCTTTTGCCTCCCTGCATTGTGCCTACATATGCAAATTAACTACCATCTTTGTTGTCAGTTAACTGCCATCTGAGTTGGCAGTTAATTTGCATATAGCCCTGATTAGCCAATGAAAAGGGTAGCGTCGTACGCCAATTACCATTTTTCTCTTTTATTAGTGTAGATAGGAAAGAAGAAAAATAAAAGGCCAGATATTATAGACATGTCATTTGGGCAGCTTCGCCAGAAAGCTAAAACTTTATACTCCCCAGGGGGCCAACAAAGGAGAGATAGAAGCATGCCCAGTAAAATTGGGGTGACCTAGGAAACTTGCTTACTGTCTTTCACACCTGAGAACAAAGATCATTGGCCAAAATGAGCATGGCCACAGCAAGGGTGTGAAATTTGGGATATTTAATCCCCTAACAAAGGAGTTCGCTCTCTTAGGATCTTTTGTTTTTGGGACCCGTGGGACTCTGTTACTGCACTCTCCTGCTTTTACAAAACCACATGGCCCACGGCCATGTGGACCTCCACACACAATGGATTAATGGACTGCAACTAGCCTGATACTGTACTGGACTGGTCTTCAACATAGAAAGGAAATTTTGTACAGTGCTTTGCTTCTAGCTTTACTGAAATCCCAGCTACACTTCTGTGAGGGAAAGATGACTTTAGAAATGATGCAAATAAAAATCACTTATTCTCAGAAAATTCTTTTTCTCGAAATATCATAAGGACTCCACCCCCAGCAGCACATAGTGGGGAAAGGACCCTCTACTTTGAAAACAAACTTATACATAATTCTTCTTCCTAACATTTTATTACAAAAATTTTAACTAACATAGAAAAGTGGAAAGAATTGTAAAACAAACACCGTTATCTCTACCACCTAGATTCTGTATTAAAATTTCTTTTTAATAATTAACATAGCTAAATTTGCTTTCTCACATACCTACCCATCTCTTTATCTTTTAGTCCACCTTAATACTTTGATGCATTTTTAAAATAAGTTAAAAGTATCAGTACACTTACCCCTAAATACTTAAGTTACATGCATGATTCTGGGATTCACATTCCAAAATTAAACCAATACTATTGGATTTAAAGTAATTGGAAGTAAAGTTGAAAGGGTTGAGTGTGACTACAGTGAAGTTCATGGAATTATTTAAGGTTAAAGATTACCTTGTTTAAAATATTAATTGGTAATATAGTGGTGAAGTAATTTTCAACTCTGTCCACACAGAGGATGGGGAGGCACGTGAGAGGGATGAAATTCGGCATGACAGGCGGAAAGAGAGACAGCATGACCGGAATCTTTCCAGGGCAGCGCCTGATAAGAGGTAGGTGCTATTTGAGATAAATATGAATTATGAAAATTGGCCTTTGTGAACCTTTTAGAGAGGAGGTTTAGTCCACTAATACCAATTTTCTTCTCTTAGTTTGATGACTTAATAAATCAGCACTTATTTTCTTGCACCTAACTGCTTACCTTGTCTTAGCAGAATTGACTATCCATGGAAGTAATCTTTTCTTCCATCGCCTTGTAGAGTCAGCTAGAATTGAGAATGATGGGAATATAGAAAAGGAAATGCAGATCATGTTTGTGAGAAGAAGGTAATGGATAGGACTGTTCTGGTCTGTTCTTTTCCAATTTCAAATGGTGAGACAAATTTATTACGTGCCGGTTCCTTTAGACAGGAAATATAAGCTACAATACCTTTATTGAGGGCCTTTTACATGTAGAGCATTCTATGAAGTACAATGGGGGAGAAAAGCAGGTTTTGTAAGAAGTGAAAATCGGCCGCTTCTCATGAGCAGTTTCACTTAAAATTCAGAAAGGCAGAGCTATTATATAAAATGATAGATAAAAAAATTTTTTTTTAATAAAATGAATTGGGAAAATTGACACAGCACTTTGTTTAAAATTAAAATATAGTTGACATACAGACAAAGCACTCTTAATAAGTACAGACTTGTATAGAACAAACTTGAAATAAAGTAGGGTTTGGTGAAGTCTGTGGTTCACCAAAGGTTTAGGACTGAAATTGCTGAAAAGTTGAAGAAATGCTGTCATATGGAGGTAAAATTCTGAATGAGAGTTAAATGCAGATATAAAACATCTTCTTTCCAAATGAGCAGTTTTCAAGGCTCTCATCATCCTAAGAGCTGATACATTTTTCCCATTCATATCTTAAACACGAAAAAGAAGATTCCTGTTGGTGGTGGTGTTCGTTGTTTAATGGCATATTTCATCTCTCTGGATAAGTGAAGTCATGGAGAAGCAGAAAATCTGAATTTAGAGTTGTAGTTAAATGTATAGTGAAGGAGAAAGAGGAATGAAGTATGAAAGTGTGCAGTTAATATACTTTTGGTCTGAAATTCCTAAGCTACAAAATTCAAAATAGCCCTGTACATAAATTGGACCATTTAAATGGCTGAGAATTGAAAGCATAGGAAAGCTGTAAACTTGTGATTTAATGAAATCAGATTGTCTATAGAAGTCATTTTTAAGACCTGAGCTTCTAGCAAAATAAATGACGACAGTTACCATGGTTTCATTGCAGTGTAGATTGCATTACACACTGAAACAGCAGGGGAATTAATCTGAATGTCGAAAATCATAATGAGTAATCTAGTCATTGATGTGTTTTCCTCAAAATTCTAATAGGATAAAATTACTAAATGTGGTTATGTAAAAAAACCTGATTCCAGCTTATTGAAAATGATTCGTGTGATACAATTAATTTGTATCCAGTCCTACCCATCGTCTTTTAATAATAGCAAATATAGACTGTAGCAGTTTTATATCTCAGCATGTATTGTAAGGTGCTTGTTTGTATTAAAGACTTCCGTGTCAAGAATGAATCTCTTAGCAATTCCTTCCAGCTAACAGGAGGGTTTAATTATAAAACCCTACCTATCTCTCCCAGTAATCATCTAGCTGAAATGCTGTTAAAGGGCTGCCAGCATTATCAGGGAATTATGCGTTATCAGGGAATATATGTTTGAGATATTAACAGGACATACACATTTCCTTAGCTTCTGAGATTGCTTATGTTTTTAAAATTGAAATTCAGCTTGTCTGTGAAGAGTTTTCAGTTAGTAACATTGTATTTTGAAACAGGTCGAAACTGCAGAGAAATGAAAATCGAGATATCAGTGAGGTCATTGCTCTTGGTGTGCCCAATCCTCGGACTTCCAATGAAGTTCAGTATGACCAAAGGCTGTTCAACCAATCCAAGGTACAATAGAAATAGCGTTATTTTGCTCTGGCTGGTGTTGCTCGATGGTTAGAGTGTTGCCTGCACACCAAAGGGCATGTACCTGGATTGCAGGTTCAATCGCTGGCCCGGTTGAGGCATGTGCAGGAAGCAAGTAAATGATGTGTCTCTCTCACATCAATGTTTCTCTCTTTCTCCCCTTCTCCCTCCCTTCTTTCCAATCTCTAAAAATCAATGGAAAAATATCCTCGGGTGAGGGTTAACACCCACAAAAAAACATAGATTTATCTTAAGTATTGATATGAATACCAAACCTCTGGGAAAAGAAAATGAACATATAGATTTGGATCAACCTAACGCAGATGATAGAAAAAAATTGTAAGTTGCATATTATAACTTAAGAAAATGAAACAGCTCTGATTTTTACCTTTTACAGTTAGCTAAGATTTGAGACATTAGTGGAAAAGGAAAGAAATTAGGTTATAAAACTTGGCTCTGGCCCTGGTCAGGTGGCTCAGTTAGGTGGAGCATTGTCCTGTACACCAAAAGTTCGCAGGTTTGCCCTAACCGGTTTGGCTTAGTGGATAGAGCATTGGCCTGCAGACTGAAGGGTCCCAGGTTCAATTCCGGTTAAGGGCATGTACCTTGGTTGCGGGCACATACCCAGTATGGGGTGTGCAGGAGGCAGCTGATCAATGTTTCTCTCCCATTGATGTTTCTAACTCTCTAACCCTCTCCCTTCCTCTCTATAAAAAATCAATGAAATATATATTAAAAAAAAAAGTTTGCAGGTTTGATCCTCCATTGGGGCCCATATCAACTTTTCTCTCATTCGTTTCTCTCCCCTCCCTACCCTTACCCCTTCCTCTTCTCTATAAAAATCAATAAAAACATATCAAGTGAAGATTAAATAAAAAAAAATTTTTAAGCAAGGTAGGTGCCTGCCCTCAAAATATGGGGGCAAAGGGGTGGGGGTGGGGGAGCTAGATACACCTTTGTCCTCAAAGTCTACTGGAAAAGACAAGATTAATATAAATAAAAACAAGACTGTGGTAAGAATATAAAAGTATAAAGTTCTACTGGGATATAGGGTGGAGATTAATTATGACTGGGGAGTTTTTAAGATCTGAAGGTAGCATTTGATTAAGTTCTTTTAGTTAATAAGTTACTGGGTGCTTATTATATTCCCAGCATTGTTCTAAGCCTTTTATTTGTATTATCTTATTTAATCCTTACAAAAACCCCATGAAGTCACACTATTATTACCTCTATTTGAAGATGAAGAAATTCTGACACACAGAGGTTTAGCTCATAACTAATGGAACTCAGATTTCATTGATGGGCTGTCTTGATGTCAAAAAGCTTGTGTTTTTAAACACTATATGCAATGGCATTTTACCAGTCTGAGCAAAGGGGGTTAGGCACGAAAGCTCCACATAAGTAAATATTTGACAGTTACCCTTTACAACTTTAGGCTTAAATCATTTAAATTTTTCTAAATATATGGAATAAGTTTGTTGACTTAAGATTTTCATTGAGAGCCCTGTTATCTCATGCTATGATAATGATGTTCTCCAGCAGTTAAGGGGCATATTATTACTCTGAATGGCATCAGATGTTTTATGGTACTTTCATCTTTTTGCCACTATGTCTATACAGATTCAAATTGTCAAGTAACTGCTTATACTAGAGTCCCCCAGTTTTAATGACTACTTTGCTAGTCAAACTTGTTAATGAGTACCTAATTTAAGCTAAGAACACGAAGGTGATATGAACAAGTTTATGTACTTTTCAAATGAAGGTTGTTGAAAATGTGAGCTATAAATGAATGTAGTCAGATTCAACTTTTAATAAATTATAACATATACTTATAATGTTCTCTACAGGGCATGGACAGTGGTTTTGCAGGTGGAGAAGATGAAATTTACAATGTTTATGATCAAGCCTGGAGAGGTGGTAAAGATATGGCCCAGAATATTTACAGGCCCAGTAAAAATCTGGATAAGGACATGTATGGTGATGATCTAGAAGCCAGAATAAAGACCAACAGGTACCAAGAAAACAGTTCAGTTTCAAGGTTTGCATGAGTGCAGAAGGACCAGTTCAGTTTGAGGAAGATCCTTTTGGTTTGGACAAGTTCTTGGAAGAAGCCAAACAGCACGGTGGCTCTAAAAGACCCTCAGATAGCAGCTGCCCTAAGGAACATGAGCATGAAGGCAAAAAGAGGAGGAAGGAATAGATACACCTCTTCACAGTGAATGGACTATTACCCATAACCCTAATGATGCAAGTCATATGGGCAAACACTTTGTAAACGGGCCAGATAAAAACCAAATCTGGGGTCAGATCCCAGCACTACTTTTTATTACAGCAGAAAGGGGGGAATGGAAAATTCTACTTTGAACTATTTAGTTTTTTTAAAGAGTGGGTTGTGTTTGTGCTTCTCCCACCTTTTGGCATTTATAAAACATACTGCCCCATAAATGAAATTAAGACCACTTCCTTTTATGTGACGTTAGTACTTTGGGGTTAATATTTTGTGTAAGAATGACTGCTTGCTTATGAGTAAAGTTAACCCAACCACAGTGAGTAGAAGGATGTTCACCTATTGGAACTGTCCTGCCAAATGATGTATGCCCCTCTGTTTTAATTTGGAGTGGGGAAAAGTAAGCGCTTGCTTGGTGCACCTATTTGTTTCAAATAAAAACATTTAGACAAAATTTTGTTTTGTTCTTTTATGTAATAGGTAGTAATAGTCTTAAAAATCTTTCTCTTCATCAGATGTTTGATCCCCTTGCAAAACTTTTGGTCTCTGAGCTTGAACATGGAGCTGAAAAAAAAAAATCAATTAAGCACTGTAAAGAAAGCCAATGTCTACAAAAACATTAAAACTAAAAACCCCTTAAGACTGCCTTTTTATTAGGAAGTCAGCACCAATAAGTCAAGAGGATGTTCTTTGTAAGACTCCCTGAATTTCAATTAAAAATTGTAAATTAGCCCAGCCTCAGTTGGTGGTCTGATGCACCAGGTCAACTAGTTCGATTCCCAGTCAGGGCACATGTGGACTCAGTCCTTAGTAGGGGGCATGCAGGAAGCAGCCAATTGGTGTTTTTATCTATCTCTCCCTCTTCCTTCCTCTCTATAAAATCTATAAAAACATTTATTTAAAAAAATCGTAAATCAGTCTGACCCAAGGCCACATAATAAGTGGAAAAGCTAGGATTTCATCCTCTGATAAATAGGCTGCCGTTTCCACTGCTCGGTGTTACATATGTTTGCTACCCATGACCGAGTCTTCCTTACTTCCCTCCCCAGACCTTTTAGTACTGGGCACTCTATTACCACCGCCATTCTTTAAAAGATGACCCCAAATCTCTGTCATTTCACACTTCTGACCTATTTAATTGATATACAGTAAGTACACGATATATAGAAAAATACTTACTTTTACTCCATCAATAACATGATTGTCATGTTGTAGTGCATTCTGAAGTTCTTCTTCTGAAGAAAAGTGAATCCAACCCATACCTCTGTGAAAGCCAGTCTCTTTGTCCTAAAAATTCGAAATGTAAGAAAATAATCATGAACTTGAGAAAGTTTATATAAGCTCCAAATCAAACTACCAATGTTTTATTTGCCAAAATGGGATAACAGACA
>NW_006383013.1:3480463-3487933 GCF_000327345.1 Myotis davidii | reverse complement strand
ATCCACTGAGCCAAACCGGTTTCGGCGGGATAACAGACATTTTAATGAATGTCAAAAACCTTGCTTTAGCCCAGCCCCTGTGGCTCAGTGGCTGAGCATCAACCCAGGAACCAGAAGGTCACTGGTTTGATTTCTGGTCTGGGCACATGCCTGGGTTGCAGGCTCGACCCACAGTAGGGGGTGTGCAGGAGGCAGCCAATGGGTGGTTCTTTCTAATCATTAAGTTTTCCACCCTCTTTCTCTGAAATCAATAAAAAAAAAAAAAAAACCTTGCTTTAATGGATATTCACTCCTAGTTACCCAAAGCTTAATCCCTACATTCATCTTAACACTAGAGGCCTGGTGCACAACATTCGTGCATTGGAGGGTGGGGGGGCGCGGAGATGGTGTTCCTCAGCCTGACCTGTGCCCTCTCACAGTCCGGGACTCCTTGGGGGATATCTGACTGCCAGCTTAGGCCCGGACCTAAGCCGGAAGTTGGACATCCCCTGAGGGGTCCTTAGTGCTGCCATGGAGGCGGGAGAGGCTCCTGCCACCTCTGCTGTGCTCACCAGCTGTGAGTCCAGCTTCTGGCTGAGTGGCACTCTCCCTGTGGGAGCACACTCAGCTAGAAGCTGGGTTCGCTGGTCCTTAGCACTGCCTCGGAGGTGGGAGCGGCTCCCGCCACTGCCGCTGCACTCATCAGCTGTGAGTCCGGCTCTGGCTGAGCAGTGCTCCCCCTATGGGAGCACACTGACCATCACGGGGCAGCTCCTGTGTTGAGCAACTGCCCTCTGGTGATCAGTGTGCGTCATCGTGACTGGTTGTTCCACCATCCAGTCTATTTGCATACTGGCCTTTTATTATATAGGATTCTCTCTGCTTTTTTGCCACCATTGGAGAAATATGAGAATGAGCTTCTTGTGCCATTCTAAATACAAATCACAGTAGCAGTAATAGTCAAAGGAAATTCTGATCACAAAAAGAAGTACTCTCCGTTTCTAACTTCCTCACTTCTAGAAACAAAATTTAAGCTTCAGAATCTTACTATATTTCTTTTTTAAAAAAAAAATATTTTATTGATTTTTTACAGAGGAAGGGAGAGAGACAGAGAGTCAGAAACATCGATGAGAGAGAAACATCGATCAGCTGCCCCCTGCACATCTCCCACTGGGGATGTGCCCGCAACCCAGGCACATGCCCTTGACCGGAATCGAACCTGGGACCCTCCCGTCCGCAGACCGACGCTCTATCCACTGAGCCAAACCGGTTTCGGCAGGATCTTACTATATTTCTGACACCGTCACCCTCATCACCACTACCATTATCACCTGCTAAAAACAGTTAATTCTAGAAAGCCCACAGAAAAATTCAGCCCAGGATAAAGTAGAACAAATTATAGATTGATTTCTAAACCATCATGAGAAAGCAATGGGAATGTAATCAATATGAAGTTTTTTTAAAATGCACCCAACCTAATGAGGATAAAAGTTAAAATAGGTATTCTCCACCAATTTTATGATAAACTATCCTCCACAATCTCCTTATAATACTGTGGCAGGCAGAATGGCCACATGATCCCCTTGTTACTCCCTGTATAATCCCCTCTGGTTGAGTGGAGAGGGAGCAGGGGACATGGACCTGTGCTATTCTAACTAAAAGAATACATGGCAAAAGTGATGGGACGTTGCTCCCTTGATCAGGTTATATGGCAACGGTGATGGGGTGTGATGGGGTGTCAATCTGTGACTACATTGTAAGACTTATCTTAGCACACTGAAGAAAGAAACTCCCTTGCTGACTTTGAGGAAGCAAGCTGCCATCTTGGGAAATGGCCTACAGAGAAGCCAGGAAACAAACAAACTGCAGGTAGTCCCTAGGACAGTGATGGGGAACCTATGACACGCGTGTCAGAGGTGACACGCCAACTCATTTTTTTGGTTGATTTTTCTTTGTTAAATGGCATTTAAATATATAAAATAAATATCAAAAATATAAGTCTTTGTTTTACTATGGCTGCAAATATCAAAAAATTTCTATATGTGACACGGCACCAGAGTTAAGTTAGGGTTTTTCAAAATGCTGACACGCCGAGCTCAAAAGGTTCACCATCACTGCCCTACGATCTGAGAGCAGCCTCCAGCTGAAAGCCAGCAAGAAAGCAAAAGCTCAGTCCCACAATTGAAAGACGACAACTGCCAAAACCGGTAGGAGCTTGGAAACCAATCTTCCCTAGTTGAGCCTCTGATGAGACGAAAGTCCCAGCTGACAGGCTGCAGTTACGTAGTCACTCAACAGAGGACTCGGCTAGTGTGTGCACAGAAACCGTGAGAAAATATATATCCTTTTGAGCCACTAAATTTGTGGTAATTTGTTCTGCAACAATAAAAATTAGCACAAGCCCTCATTGGTTTGGTTTGGCTCAGTGGCTAGAGCATTGGACTGCGGACTGGAAGGTCCCAGGTTCGATTCCAGTCAAGGGCACATGCTCGGGTTGCGGGCTCAATCCCTAGTAGGGGGCGTGCAGGAGGCAGCCAATCAATGATACTCTCTCATCATTGACGTTTCTATCTCTCCCTCTTCCTCTCTGAAATCAATAAAAATGTATTTTTTTAAAAAGTTAAAAAAAAGAAAAACTAGCACAAATGCCTAGGATATGGTAGTGTTGTTTTTTCACTTTTTTTAAAAATAAATATTTTATTGATTTTTTACAGAGAGGAAGGAAGAAGGATAGTTAGAAACATCAATGAGAGAGAAACATCGATAAGCTGCCTCCTGCACACCTCCTACTGGGGATGTGCCCGCAACCAACGTACATGCCCTTGACGGGAATCGAACCTGGGACCTTTCAGTCCGCAGGCCGACGCTCTATCCACTGAGCCAAACCGGTTACGGCTGTTTTTTCACTTTTTAATCAGTATCACCCAAATTTTACCAACAAAGACTAAACAGCTTCACTCCATTAGACAAACAGGTAGTTGACATGCTTTGACAAAAACAATAAAAAGGAATTAAAGAATAACATTAATACTTTAAAAAAAAACTCACAAAAGGTACAGTGCACTTTCGTATATGGCCAAACTGTGCAAAGTGTTCTCTCAGCTCACCTGTATAGGAAGAGAAAACATTAAAAGTAGTTAATGCATTTTGTATCCTCCATCCTAGATTGTAGATAGAAAGCAAAAGGTGTCCTAGAACTCCAAACTTCTTGTGAACAGGAGCTACTTGGCATTTCCTGAAGCCTTAAGATTTAGGAGGCAGCTAAGGTGTTGACTATGAAGCTGTAATGTACCAGATTTGCGGAGGTGATGGGGTAGGGACATGGACTGATAAATTGCTGAGTTAACTGTAATCTTCATCCCCAACAAATATCATCATACCAGACATTGTACTAAGTGCCTGCATTATAATCCCTATGAGAAGATCACATAGAAGACAATTACAACAAAGAGATTTCCAAATAAAATCTCAATTTACTTGCCTTTCATAATTTAAAGTTTACACTAAGTTAAATAATTGGTTTTCTAAAATTTGTTGAGTTGATCCTACCTACAACCTTCCTGCCTTATCTCCCATTGCTATTCAGCAAATGAAATTCTGTGTATGCATGCTGTCACTTCACATCTTTGCATGTCATTCTTTCTCCTTGACATGTCAGTAATCCTATCTCCTCCTGCCTAAACTGTAATTATCCTTCAAGACCCAGGCCAAATACATCCACTGAATATTATTTCATTGAGCTTCTACTGAAAGACAAGACAACATACAGTACCCTATGAGGTGGGTATGAGCAGTGGATAAGGTTAAAGACCAAAAAACATGATCTCTTTCTCTTCTGAACTACAAGGCTTGTACTGTCTGATTTGCATTCATATTACTTGCTTATTTCCCCTAGTTTAGTGGTCGGCAAACTTCAGCTCGCGAGCCACATGGGGCTCTTTGGCCCCTTGAGTGTGGCTCTTCCACAAAATACCACATGCGGGCGCACATGTAGTGCAACTGAAACTTCGTGGCCCATGCGCAGAAGTCGGTATTTTGTGGAAGAGCCACACTCAAGGGGCCCAAGAGCCGCATGTGGCTCGCGAGCCGCAGTTTGCCAACCACTGCAGGGCCTAGTTCATCTAACCTCACTGGTTCAACAACCACCTACACTTGTGTGTAAGCCTCCTCCCCTCTACCACTTCAGTGAAAGCTCCTGAGTGTTGAGTCCACTATGCCCACAGTGATTGATACACAGTTGGGAAATATTTTCTAAATGAATAAATGTCTGCTAACCCTTCAACAACCCACAGAGACTAAATTTCTTAAGAGCTCTATAGTTGGTCAAACCAGTTGGCAAGATCAGAATCTCACAGAACATGTTACTGGAGGATAAACAAAACAGTGTTAAATATACATGTCTTAAACCAGGTATTAAAGTTTTAGAAAACATTCACTTCCAAAACAAACCAGCTCTGGAAGGTAAACCTTTCCCCAAATTAACTACAATTTTTTTGAAAAAACAGCTACGAGCACGAGGAACAATGCCTACCACATAATAGATACCCTTTAAATATTTGATGAATGAACTGAGAGAGACTTTCAAAATTGAATGTTCTACAGACTCTCTTGGAGATTATACACTAAGTGGCCAGATTATTATGACCAACTGACATTTGTAGGCAAATTAGCTATAATTTCACGCTTAAGTTGCTAGAGGCCCAGACCATTATAAATAGGGAAGCAGGTTGTTTTCCATGACAGAAGTGATTTTTTTCTGAAGATATGGGTGAACAACGTGATTTAACAGCCTTTGAACGTGGGATATATATACACACACACACTGCCAGATTATTATGACCACCCCATCAGTACTTCGTTGGGCCACGTTTTGCCTTCAATACTGCGGCGAATCTTCTTGGCATTGCCTCCACGAGATGTTGAAAGGTGATGCGAGGAATCTGACACCATGCGTGATGAATAGCACTGTCCAGTTCTGTGAGATTTGATGGTTGTGGAACCAACTGCCTGATGGCTCTTTTAACTTCGTCCCACAAATGCTCAATTGAATTGAGATCTGGTGGTTGTGGGGGCCACCTAAGCAAGCTAAAGTCTCCCTCATGTTCTTGAAACCACTCCTGCACAATACGAGCACCGTTGCATGGTGCATTATCTTTTTGGAAGAAGCCATGTCCATTGGGATACACCATCAACATGATAGGATGAACCTGATCAGCAATGATACTTAGGTATGTTGTGCTATTCAGACATTGTTCTACACGAATTAAAGGGTCCAAATCATGCCAGGAAAACATCCCCAAACCATAACACTGCCCCCACCAGCTTGAAGGGTTGTACTCATGCATGTGGGGTGCATGCTTTCATGCTGTTTCTGCCAAATTCTCAGTCTGCCATCTGCATGATGCAACTGGAAACGTGATTCATCAGACCACATGACTTTTTTCCAATGCTCAACTGTCCAATCCTTGTGTTCCTGTGCAAATTGGAGATATTTTATCTTGGTAACTGCAGACAGCAAAGGTGTTCGAACAGGCGTTAGGCTTCCATACCCTATATTTTGTAAAACTACTATTTGGAATTCTCTGCTATTCTTTAGACGGTCCCTTATTCTAAAAAAAATAACTTTCCTTTCTAGCCTGCTTGAATAATGAGGAAGATAACCTTAGCTGTCTGACCTTGTAGGCCAGAGACTAGATACGCCCATACTCTCAGTGCCATGCCAGGTATATTGTTTAATTGGATAGAACGGTAATGTTTTTGTAAAACTACTATTTGGAATTCTCTGCTATTCTTTAGACGGTCCCTTATTCTAAAAAAAATAACTTTGCTTTCTAGCCTGCTTGAATAATGAGGAAGATAACCTTAGCTGTCTGACCTTGTAGGCCAGAGACTAGATACGCCCATACTCTCAGTGCCATGCCAGGTATATTTTTTAATTGGATAGAACGGTAATGTTTTCAAGGCCACCAGCGAGATAACCACTAAGCACACATAGGGCTGGCTCTTTCATAAAAAGGGAAGTTCTGCTTGTAGCTCTGCTTAGAATTTGAATTCATCTTCTTTAAGCCCACCGCGGTGAATAAAGTGTAACTACAAACTCTCTGAGCATTGCTTGATTTATTCCGGTTCTCTGTAACATATATGCATATGTATATGTATATGTATATACACACATACATATATATATGTGTATATAAATTTCAGAGAGAAAAAGAGAGGGAAAGAAACATCAATGATGAGAATCATTGATTGGCTGCCTCCTGCACACCCTACACTGGGGATCAAACCCGCAACTGGGGCATGTGCCCTGACCAGGAATCCAACTGTGACTTCCTTGTTCATAGGTCCACGCTCAATCACTGAGCCATGCGGCCAGGCTCTTGGAGGGTTTTAAATCCCCCATTACAGTCTGGAATCTCACATTTGCAAGATGCTGAAGAAACCCCTGAGCCTTTCTAGTTTCACAGGGCCTAAGCAAGACATTTTACTGGGTTTGGTCTTCACCCACAACCTATTGAGAAGGTGAGACACAAATTGATCTACTTCTCATCCTACTATCATATCTGGGCCACAAAAATTAAGAGAAGCTACCCCTGTTCTATTGTTTAAGGGAACTGACTCGACACATGGATTATCCATGTGACTGTAAGCAAATGTAGAATCTTAAGTCATAAAGATGTAAATTGTAAAACTGCTTATGTAAATTCTGGTAAGCTTGGGGTAAAAACCTTACCCCAAAACAGCAGCCAAAAAAAACCAAAACCAATATTGGTGAGAGATTTCAGTACTGATTACTCCTAACCTTCTATCTCCGGCCTATGCCTCTCCCATGAACTTCAATTTTAGTAATCATGAAAATAACTACCATTTATTGAGTACTTAACTCTACATTTAGCACAAGTTTAGCACTATACATAGGAACTCGTTCCCAGTCGCATGAGGAAGGTCCTGACTCCATTGTACAGGGGATGACAAGGAGGCACCGTGGCGAGCCCTTTCCCCAGGTGCCGCCCGCGAGTCGGGTTGCAGGATTGAATGGCCGGCGTGGAATTCTAGCCAAGCAGTACGGCTTCAGGCCCCGCTTCCAACTCCGCGACACGCAACCTCCTCTGTCCGACACATTCCAACTTAACTCCTCTCCCTGCCACCCGCTTCTCCTACATTCCAACCACGGAATCCGCCAACGTTGAAGCCTGGAAGCCATTCCTCCCTTCCCCTCACCGGGTGCTCTACCGCCTTTCAAGACATCACGGAAAAGCTGTCCATTTTGTTTTGTTCACATCAATGGGTCCGACCTCCCTTCTACCACTCCCCTAGTTCAGCGCCTCATCTTTGAGCTAAATGGCAGAAACTGCCTTTCAGTTCGTTTCCTCGCCTCCCATCTTGCCCCTCGGAATTCATCCCCCGCACCGCAGTCAAATCAAACCCTTCTCAATGGTAAATCTTAACGTTTCCGAGGAACAGCCTTTCCACCAAATCACCCCGATGGGC
>NW_006383013.1:3465002-3480408 GCF_000327345.1 Myotis davidii | reverse complement strand
CCCGCAAGCATGTCCTTCTGCTCCTCGGTGAGCGCAGAAGCGGACCCAGCCTCCTCAGGCGGCCACCAGCGGCCGCAGAGCTGCGCCGAAAGCAGAGCTCCGGGGGGTCGCTTGCACCCGGAAAGTCCGCCCGCCACGGCCCCATCACTCACTTGAAGAGGCGGTCCAGGGGATTTTCCTGACAAAGGCCACGGGCCGACTGCTACTAGCCCTCAGGGCCATAGCGGCCCTCGCTGCCGACGCCGCCATCTTCAGCTTGAGGGAGCTCGGCGACCTGAGGTCACGACCCCGGAAAAACCTGCCGCCGTCAGAGCGCGGGGATCTGCTTCCGGGTCAGAGGGGGCCGGGCAGCGAGATGGGGAAGATGGCGGCGGCCCTGGGCTCCGTGGCTACGCTAGCGACAGAGCCTGGGGAGGACGCCTTTCGGAAGCTTTTCCGCTTCTACCGGCAGAGCCGCCCCGGGACCGCAGACCTGGGCGGGGTCATCGACTTCTCGGCGGCCCAGGCGGCCCGCGGCTCGGGGCCCGTGGCCCACAAGGTACGAGAGGGGCGGGCGCGCCTCCCCGACGGCTTGCCTCGCTTCCTGGGGGGGTTTCAGTGCCCTCGTCACCCCTTTTCGCTTCCAGACTGGAGGTGATTGAGCGACCCCCGCCCTCCGCGGGCACGGAGTTGAACTGCCCATGAAACGTCCCGCTTTGGCGATGAAGAGCTCTGCCGCTGGTTTCTCCACGTGGCCATTCGTGGCGGTGCGCTCGGTCAAAAAATGCCTGGGAATGGGTGTTTATACCTTCCATTAGCTGTCCACTTGCATTTCTACTTCGATTTGGGTAAAAAAAAAAAAAACACCATAAACCGTGTTCGTAGACGTTCGGGTAGCGCTCAGCAGTTTTGAAAAAGCAACCACCCGAATAATCCCCGAGCTGAGAGGGATCGCTGTTGTCCTGAAAACTGGTACCGGTCTTGGCAGAGCCTCCTGGGAAGAAGGCGTTCAGAGGTTATTCAGAGGTGATCTCTCCAAGTTGAAAGGGATAACGAGTCTAAGCATCATCCGTAATTTCTACCTGTGGGCGCACGGGGAGAATCACGGCTACAGTGTAATGTGTATTTCCTTTGCAGTTACTTTAACCCTTGAGGATGCCGGATCCCATAATTTGCCCTTGGTGTTGTCCGCAGGTGGCTGGATGAGGCATTCTTTCCAAGCTTAGTAATAGTTCTCAGTAAGATTGGAATGCCACCATACCACCATGTTTGTACGGATCTCAGCTTCTTAAGCAGCTTCACTTGTTAGCAGAAATGGTCTTAGAGTTGTCAGAACAACATGCAGAAAGTCTGCACGCCTGCAATGATACAGTTGATTCATGGGAGAGTCCCTCAGACCCTTACTCGGCTACTTTTGCCCATAACTTGACCATCATGCATACTTTTAGAATTAAGTCTCCTGAGAAGGAGACATTGTGTGAAGCACGTACCTAGAACAGTACCAGTAAGTACTCAATAAATACACTATGGAGTAATAAAAACTTTGGTATTTAGTTACCCAGCTCAAAACAGATTGAAAGTAGCAACTTATGGCATTTAATATGATATGGGTTTCAGGTGTACAGCATAGTGGTTAGACATTTATATAACGTATGAAGTAATCACCTTGTAAGTCTAGACTCTAGTACCAACCTGACACCATGCATAGTTATTACAATATTATTGACTATATTCCTGAAGCTGTATTTTACATCCTGTGACTATTTTGGAACTGCCAATTAATCCTTTCCCCTTTTTCACCCAGTCCCTCAGCACCCCTCCCATCTGACAGTCATCAGTGTGTTCTCTGTACCTGAGTTTGTTTCTGTTTTGTTTGTTCATTTATTTAATTTTTATATTCCACATATAAATTAAATGATACGGTATTTGTAAAAAAAAAAAAAAAGGTAGCAACTTAGAGAAGAAAGTTACTATTAAAAGACACCTAATGAGAGCAGTGGAGGAAGTAATGGCAACAGTTTGGCAAGGGATGGGGGCAAGGGGACAACAGAAAAAATTTTTAAAAGGTCAGGATTGCCTTAGCCAGTTTGGCTCAGTGGATAGACCTTTGGCCTATGGACTGAAGGGTCCAATTCCGGTCAAGGGCACATGCCCAGGTTGCAAGCTAGATCCCCAGTAGGGGGCCTGCAAAAGGCAGCCAATCAGTGATTCTCATCATTGATGTTTCTCTCCTCCCTTCCTCTCTGAAATCAATAAAAACATTTAAAAAGAAAATCTCAGGGTTTGGTTCAGTTTAGCATATGATATTTTAGGTCCTTTAGGGTGTTGCTGAATTATAATACACTATTAAGTATGGTCTATTTAAGAAATCACAAAATGTTTAAAAACATTTTATCAACCTTTAGGTACCTGGAAAAGTTAGCTTGGTCAGGACTCTCAGAGAGTTCCAGATAGCCATTTTATTATGCAGACTAGTTAAACATCAGCCACTTGTTGGTATTTTGTCTGGAAATCTCCACACTTGGTGAAGTTAATAGGATGATAGATAACATCTTTTTGGAAGAGTTCATTTGATGTATTCTAAGGCAAGCTAGACCTAAGTTTATACATGGAAGATTAAAGTTGTTTTTTTCTAAATGTCTCTATTTTAGTGACTGCATTGGATCTCTTAACCAATTTAATGAGCCATCTATAAGGTGCTCTATATGCAAGTAAAACTCCCATGAGCCCCTGAAAAACTTAATCCCTAATTAATTAACAAAGACAAAAGGTTTCAAGTTTCAATTTGAAGTTTTATCTAAAAGATGCAAATAGCCAGGCCGGTGTGGTTCAGTGGTTGAGCATAAATCTATGAACCAGGAGGGCATGGTTCGATTCCTGATCAGGGGGCATATTCCCGCAATCCCTGGTAGGGGGCATGCAGCAGGCAGCTGATCAATGATTCTCTCATCATTGATGTTTCTATCTCTTTCACCCTCTCCCTCTCTGAAATCAATAAAAAATATATTTAAATAAATAAGCAAATAAAAGAGAATACATATTGTACTTTTAACAAACAGGGTTCCTAATGTTTTATTGACAGATTGTATGCTTAGAGTACTCTCTTTCCTTTCTCACTCTCCCCAGCCTGGTGTTCCTCATAGCTCTGTTTAAACACCAACTGTAGCCCTAGCTGGTTTGGCTCAGTGGACAGAGCGTCAGCCTGAGGACTGAAGGGTCTCGAGTTCGATTCCGGTCAAGGGCATGTGCCTGGGTTGTGGACTCGAACCCCAGTAGGGGGTGTGCAGGAGGCAGCCAATCAATGATTCTCTCTCATTGATATCTCTATCTCTCTTCCCTTCCTCTCTGAAATCAATTTATATTAAAATAAAAATAAACACCAACTGTATACAAATACCTCAGAAGCATTATTAGCCCTAACGGAAGTAAACAGCATTGTGACTCGGTATTCCAGCACACCAAACACTAGAGTCCTAAAAGCAGGGGTCCTCAAACTTTTTAAACAGGGGGCCAGTTCACTGTCCCTCAGACTATTGGAGGGCCGGACTATAGTTTAAAAAAAAAACTATGAACAATTTCCTATGCACACTGCACATATCTTATTTTGAAGTAAAAAAACAAAACGGGAACAAATACAATACTTGTATTTGCATGTGGCCCGTGGGCCGTAGTTTGAGGACCCCTGCCTAAAAGAAATCACAAAGGTATGGTATCATAAGAAAAGGTAATCTTTAAGGCAAAAATCAGCTTGCTTCTTATTACTACTTAATTCTGTATAGCTCTCTAGTGTTTGTTAGTATATGGATGAGGAAACTGAGGCTCTAAAGTGACTTACCTAAGTCTTATATCAAGTAAGTGATGGGACTAAGTTTAGGATCCCGGACTTAAGACTCCTAACTTTGCCCCATAGCAGAAATATCTTTAGAGCTTTGAAGTTCTCAGGTTTGATCTGTAAAATAACTTTAGCCCTCTAATTTGTTTCCTTCCTGCCAGGTGGTCAGATCTCAGCTGAGTGTGTCCTCAGTCAGTGACCACGATGCACACAGAGCAGGACTTCAGCCAGTCAGCAATTGGCGAGCTTATGGACTGGAAGGCTATCCTGGTGAGTGCAGCTGACCTACAAGGTGAATTCAATCATTTATCTAATTTTAGAAAAGGAGCTAGCAAATATACAAAAGAAGAACAGCAAACATACAGAAACATTCCACTCTCCAACCCCTCCTAAATTCTGCCTCATCTAAGATTTCCATTTATGTAGCACTCCTAAAGGACAGAACAGGAGTCATTAGTGCTGCTTATATTGCACACCAGGTACAAATGAAAAATAGGACATGAACTCTGGGCTTCCTGCCACAACTCTCTGAACACCCACCTACTCTGGCAGAAAAACCACTTTGAGTGATAGAATAATTAATAATGGTCACTCCAAACTGGCTGGCATTGCTCTGTGGTTGAGTGTCAACCTATGAACCAGGAGGTCATGGTTCGATTCCCAGTCAGGACACATGCTGATGTTGCAGACTGGATCCCCAGTGTGGGGTGTGCAGAAGGCAGCTAATCAATGATTCTCTCTCATCATTGATGTTTCTATCTCTCTTCCTCTCTGAAATAACTAAAAATATATTTTAAAAAATAAAAATGTTCACTCCCGTCACAAAATCCCTGTATTCTCAAATGGCATAACAACAACTTAAAAATTATTGGTATCATCAAGGCTGAACATTTGAAAAAAGCATTACAGTAATGAGATCAAAAGTCCTAAAATTTTAGTGATATTGGGTAGCTCACTTTGCAGATAAAGTAATAAGATTAATTATTATGAACTATTAAGAAGATATGGAAATGTTGTATTTGGCCAAGTAATCTTATATCTGTCATCTTGTTTCTTTCTAGAGGACATAAAGTTAACATTGCATTTGTGATTTCAAGTATGGATTAAAAGCAAGTGATACCCCTAAAAAGAAATATTAATTTTTGTGCTAAGGGCCGGGTCTATATTATAGCTCTTAATATAGCATGACCACTAAAGTATTTGTTAATAACGTGGGAAGGTGTAACATCTTTTTAAAAAATTGTTTGGGTGGGGTTTTTTTATGTCTTGATTTTGAGAGAGAGAAAGACATCTATGTGAAAGAGGAACATTGATTGGTTGCCTCCCTCACATGCCCCATCCAGGAGCCGAACCCACAACCTAGGTATGTGCCCTGACCGGGAATTAAACCCACCACATTTCAGTGTACAGGTCAGTGCTCTAACCAACTGAACCACACTGTCCAGAGCTGGAAAGTGTAACAGCTTTAATACATCCTATATAAGGCCTCATGAACTTTAGTTCTGTATTAAAGAACTAAAGATGATCTTATGACTGAAGTCACAGAGGAAACAATCAATTGGCCTTTACATATGAAAGCATTGCTCCCCATGAGTTTAGGTAAAGGAGCATGCATCACCATCAATCTTTTAATCACTTTGTTCTTGAAGGTTGCCCTTTACCTTTCAGACCTAGCTCCTCTTTTCAAGGCCATGTTTCTGTAATTGTGCCTTCTTCCCTTAACCAATTGTTCAGGCTACAAGATTGTTAACCCTTCTTTGGTTTTCTTTTCTCCAAATTGGTGTCCTTGGTTTTCTAGGATTTTACACTTAAGCGACATCATTTAAGTTGGTACCTAAATGTGTCCCTACAGTCTTTATTCTGATTTCCTAGCCATTATAAGCTGCATTTAATAGAATTATAATAATGTCCAAAACATGGGGGATGACAGTTTCTTCTTACTCTGACTTGATTGGAAGGATTGTGTTTACTTGTGGATTCTATTAATTCTGAAGGAGCCTGGGCACACCACATCTTGTCCTTCTGAGAGTAAGCAGGAAGATCATGGTTCTGAAGACTAGAAACTGAATCTGAGGAAGAGTAGACTTGAAGGGGAACATGACAGTGTCGAACATTTGAAAAGTTGTGCACAAGAAGGGATGGGAAGTAGTGCATACTAGTGGTTAAGGCCTAGGTTCTGACACCATACTACCTGGGTTCATGTCCTGGCTCTTCTATCTACTATTATATGACCTTGGGCAAGTTTCTTAAGTAGTACCCACTTTATAGTGAGGATTAAATAAGAGTATCCTAGTAAAGTGCTTAGGTCAATGCCTGGCACATAGTAAATAGTCATTAAATGTTAGCTGTAAAGCTTGAAGTATTAATCAAGAAGAAGTAAAAGCTGCCGAAACCGGTTTGGCTCAGTGGATAGAGCGTCGGCCTGCGGACTGAAAGGTCCCAGGTTCGATTCCGGTCAAGGGCATGTACCTTGGTTGCGGGCACATCCCCAGTGGGGAGTGTGCAGGAGGCAGCTGGTCGATGTTTCTCTCTCATCGATGTTTCTAACTCTCTAATCTCTCTCCTTTCCTCTCTGTAAAAACTCAATGAAATATATTTAAAAAAAAAAAAAAAGAAGAAGAAGAAGTAAAAGCTAATGTGGGTTTGCTCTGTGTGTCAGAACCTAAGGCCAATTCATGAACATTTGAAAGAGGCAAATTTTAACTCAGTGAAAGGATGACAATAGTTGTCTGAAATAGACTGCCTGAAAAGGTATTAAATTTCCTATCACTATTCAGGCTTGGACTAGGTCAGGGTATTCTTCCTTTAATCGCATATTTGGGGGCGGGGTGTGCTGTAATTTTTCTTTTTACATGGTGATAGCATGGTAGATTATTGGGGGTTTCATATCTTTTTTCTTTCAAAATAAAGACAGTCTTGTCACTCTCCTAAATTATTTGGATAATTTTACTGGTACATGAAATGCAAAAGTGACCTCCACATTTACAAGCAAGTATTCTCATTCCTGTCCTCCAACTTTAGAGAAAGAAGAGTTCCTTCAACTCAGCCAGTCCCTTCACCTCTGACCCCACTTTCTTTCACCTCCTCTGGCTTTCAAGACCTTGCTCTGTTCCTTTCCACACTTTCACTTTTAGCCAGTTCTCTTCAACTGGCTCTTTCCTCACAATCTATAAGCATGCTTCAGTCTTTTTAAACCCGAAAATCCATAAACTCTCCCCTTATTTCTTTATTCTTTGACTACTCCTCTGCCTTTGTTTCTTTTCTCAACCAGGCTTTTAAAAGATATCTCGTCAGAGGGGAGGGGGGTTGAGGGGCTCAGTGAAAAAGGGGAAGGGATTAAGCAAAACAAAACAAAAATATTCATAGACACAGACAACAGTTTGGTGATTACCAGAGGGAAAGGGGGGTTGGGGAGAGGTAAAAGAGGGGAAATCGGGGAAAGATGGTAATGGAAGGAGACTTGACTTGGGGTAGTGAACACAATACAATATACAGTGGGGCCTTGACTTATGAGTTTAATTCGTTCCGATACCAAGCTCGTTAAGGAGTTCGTTAACTCAAATTACTCTGTCAACGCAATGCAAAAAAATCAGCCAAGAGACAGCTGGTATCTCAAAGAACTCGTTAGGACACTCGTAAGTCAAGGCCCCACTGTATAGATTATGTATTGCAGAATTGTACACCTGAACTCTACATAATTTTATTAACCAATGTCACTCCAATAAATTCAATTAAAATTAAAAAATATATAAGACATTATCTGTATTACTATCTATTGTCCTATCTCCAGGTATTTCATGAAGGATAAAATTTTTCATCTCTTTATCTCTGGTTCCTAAGAAAGTGCACAGTGTGTGTCTGTTGAATCCTTGATGGATTAATCCTTGCCATGCATAGGATTCTAGTTAAATGTTATTATTGCTCTTTTACAAAGGGAGAAAAGTGAGGTGAAATTACTTTCAAAGTTATAAGGATCTTCTCAGCATACATGCTGTAGGTATTTGCATCATGCCATACTGAGCAGATGTACATACCATATTCCTTCCCTGCTATATTAGTCAGGAGGCAGAAATCACACCAATTATTTTAACCGTGATAATTTATAGACTCATTAGCTAGAAAATGGAAAGGGCAAAAGGGGCACACTGAAATATCAAAGGTATTAACTGCAGAAGCAGCCACCACCTCTGTACATGGTGACACTGGGTGAAAATTTGAAGGGTGACTTTGGCGGTTTCAATTCTAAAGTTTGCTTTGGGATAACACAAATGATAATTGTGGAATGTTTGTTTCCCTTGAGAGTAACCCAAAAGGCCACGGTATTTGCATAATGGTAGATGGCTAGTGATCATCAAACTTACTTTTTACTAACTTGAAGGAATTTCTCTTCTTCTAAAATTGGAGAATAGGAATGAGAACATTTGTTTGTAAGAATGGAAGCCACTAGAAGCATGAGCAAAAGAAGATGGAAAGTAAATATAAAGTAGAGGGTATAAGGAAGTCAACAGAAGTAAACTGTCTGAATAACTGATGGAGAATTTCCTCCTCTTCTTTCTTTCCCACCCATCTTTTATATAGGTTTTATTTTCATCCCAAACCCCTTCCTCCCAGGTTACCAGTGGCACTGGGTGAAGCAGTGCCTTAAGTTATATTCCCAGAAACCTAATGTATGTAACCTGGACAAACACATGACTAAAGAAGATACCCAAGATCTATGGGAACAGAGCAAAGAGTTTCTAAGGTAGGTTTTATCAATCACAATAAAGTGTTAGCATTCAGCTCAAGTCATCACAGATCTTTAAAGGAACTATTTTATAACAATGCAATGAAAGTAACTGGCCTGTTTATTTTTCCCTCATTTCCACGCAAAAGCAGCAAAATTATATTCTTCCCTCTGGAACATTTGGGCAGATGCTTTGACAATTATATTAAACTAGAGGCCTGGTGCACAATATTCGTGCACTTGGGGGTGGGTGTCCCTTAGCCTAGCCTGCTCCCTGTCTCAGTCCTGGACGCCTTGGGGGATGTCGCCTGCCGGCTTAGGCCCGATCCCCTCACCCAGATTCCCCCATCCCTCTCGCAGTCTGGGACCCCTTGCTCCTTACTGCCTGCCTGCAGCAGAAGTGGGAGAGGCTGAGCCCAGCTTCTGGCTGAGCAGCGCTCCCCCTTGTGGGAGCCTACTGACCACCAGGAGGCAGCTCCTGTGTTGAGCATCTGCTCCCTGGTGGTCAGTGTGTGTCATAGCAACCAGTTGTTTTGCTGTTTGGTCATTTACATATTAGGCTTTTATATAGGATTGAAATCCATTTGAAAGATTTGCTAATCATAGCTTAGATTAGCAAATCAGTAATCATCAGATAACCCATTTTCATTCACCTTCAGCCCTTTTTTCTACTTAAAATGAGTTCCTGTGAAGACTGGTATCCTGGCAAAAAGTAACATTGAAAGCTCTTTACTTCTGCTCTTCTAGACAAAATCAATTCTAGCAGCTGTTTTATGGTAGGTCAGTTGTTCTTCATGAGAACTAATGTTTACCTTAATGTTCTTTCAACATTTCTTCATTCCACAAATATTTCTTATGGGCCAGTCATGTACCAGGCATATTGCTGAGCATTGGCGATACAAAGATATGTAGGCCACTGTCCCTGTATTCTGGAATACATCATCTGTGGCAGGAACTCAATATGACCAGGAATAATTATAATAGAGCTCAGCAAGAAAAATGCTGTGGGGCCAGAAGAAGAAAAAATTCTTTCAGGCAGGAAGGAGGTGTCAGAGAATTAAAAAATGATATTTTTAGTTCATTGTCTTCCTTTTCCCCTCTGTCTATTTGAACTGGGTCTTCAAAAATGACTAGGAGTTTGGCCAGTCAGAAAAGCACAAACACTGTTTTGGGTACAGAAAGTAGCCTTCAAAAAGAGGTAATATTTAAAAAAGTAAGTTCTGTGAGATAGGAGCACAGGATGTGTGCATTTATTCAACAATTACTGAGTTTCTGCCATGTGTCAGATAACTGTTTAAGTGTTAAGAGATTCAAAGACACTTCCTGCCTTTCAGGAATTTGTAGGTTAGTCAAGGACAGAGACATCTATATATATAAAAGCCAAGCGACCAGAACAACCAGTCACTATGACGTGCACTGTGGCCAGCCAACCAGCCCGATCGGGGGTGGAACCAGCCAGCCAACCTCCCGTAGCCCCTCCCCCTGGCCTGCCCAGCCCATTCAGCCCCAATTGGGGCAGGCTGGCTGGACCCCACCCGTGCATGAATTCATGCATCAGGCCTCCAGTAACCATATAATGTAATTTGGCAGGTACAGGAATCCTATATAACAAAAAGCTAATATGGAAATTAACCAAACAGCGGAACGACCAGCTACTATGACACACACTGACCACCAGGGGGAAGATGCTCAATGCAGGAGCGTCCCCTGGGCCTAAGCCGGCAGGCAGACATCCCTCTCTCAGTCCAGGGCTCTGGTCGTCTGGGACCCCTTGCTTCTTACCGCCCGCCTGCAGCGGAGGCAGGAGAGGTACCCACCACTGCCACTGCACTCGCCAGCCGTGAGCCTGGCTTCTGTCTGAGTGGCACTCCCCTTATGGGAGCACACTGACCGCCAGGGACAGCTCCTGCATTGAGTGTCTGCCCCCTGGTGGTCAGTGTGTGTCATAGCGACTGGTCATTCTGCCGTTTGGTTGATTTGTATATTAGGCTTTTATTATATAGGATTATAGGAATGGTCAGTTAGGAAGCTAGATTGAGGTAGATTATGGAAAATGCTTCCTGGAAGTCATGAATAGAATTGTCAAGAGGAGAAGCAGAAAGAGAATGTTAAGACCAGATTATAGTAGGCCCTCGGGTTACATCGGAGATCCATTCCTACGGCGCAACGTACTTTTTGCCGTAAGTTGGAATCCACCTACATAAGCACCTATGTCACACACATGGAGTACATACACAGCAGTAATGAAGTGAAACAGTAAAAAAAAATTTAAAAGAAAGATAATTCCTGACCTTTACTTGTAAATAAATAAAAAACAAAGCACATATGTACATACGTCGAAATGATGGCACTTTTTTATATATATAAATAAATGGGAGATGGTGATGTATCCACAGAATGACATACATCGAGTCTAATTTTGTGAACAGACCTATTTTTGCTTCTAAGTTCAATTTCTTATTCATTTTCTACTTAAAAGTTTCGTTTTCCCTGACCATAGAAATGTAGAAAGTTTCTGTGGTTTTTCTATGGTCCTCCCCATCCTTCTTTCCCTGCCTTCCCTCCGAGACTCCTCACTCTGTTTCATTGAGCAAGTTACTTAACTTTTCTTTTTTCTTTTTTTAATATATTTTATTGATTTTTTACAGAGATGAAGGGAGAGGGATAGAGAGTTAGAAACATCAATGAGAGAGAAACATCAGTCAGCTGCCTCCTGCACACCTCCTACTGAGGGTGTGCCCACAACCAAGGTACACACCCCTGACCAGAATCGAACCTGGGACCCTTCAGTCCTTAGGCCAGTGCTCTAACCACTGAGCCAAACCAGTTAGGGCAAGTTTCTTAACTTTTCTGTGCCTCATAGTAATCCTTTCCTCTTTTGATAATGTGAAGATTAAATAAGATAGTATGTGAGAAGTCCTAGAACAGCCTCTTAAGACTCTATACCAGTTTTGTGTGTTCTATTTGTAGCTTAATGGTTCTAATGGTGCAGTTTGAGTGAAATTAGCCCTTTGCGGTCATTTGTCTACTCTCAGCCACCAAAGGTTTTTTATGTTTTTACCGTTCCAGTCGTATGTCTGCTCTCAGCCACCACAGCAAGGAACCGTACGAATCTTTATTCATTCATGTATCAGTTCATAATTTCTCTGAAAGCTCGTAAGTGTCTAAGCGACCTTGTCACGAACCAAAACATTGCTCCGACAAATCGGAGATATCGAAACAATATAAACAAATGCGGTCGTTTTACATTCACCATACAAAACACCGTGGCGAGTCAGTCGCCTTTTGAGAGTGAAGAAATCGACAAGCTTCGGAGATACTTCGCAGAATTTCAAATAAAGCTTTACAAATTACGTTTAACTGTAATTAGGCATTCTCGCTTGTTAAGATATTTCAAGTAATACTCCAAAATGGCAAAAAGAAAGTTACTGAAAGAAGTGTACTACGAATCTGAAAGTAACGATGAAGAGTTTTATTTTGGCACCTTGAATACTGACTCTGACGTAGAAAGTGATAACGTTTGTAGTGATTCTACTAGTAGTGATGTAGTTCCAAAAAAGAATTAATAAATCTTGTTTATCCTTCATAATCTTATATGTTATGTATCACCGCTCTTTCAATAGAAGTTAATTCCGACCAGTACGACACCCATGTCCAAATTTAATACGACCGCAAAGGGTTAGTTAAAGAGAGCTTAGAGTTTGTTATTAAACCAGCCTGTGTTTTCCTTGTGACAACAAATTCCAGTTGTCATCTTCTAAGATAGGTCAGACAAATCTCTTTAATAAATCATTCTGTAAACAATAGTGAGATAGTTCTTTTGTCTAATGAATTATAAGAAATAAAAAATGTTAAAGTCATACCTTCTATTGTGAAGGGTGGAAGAAATTGATATGCTCAGACATTGCTGACAGTATTAAAAACAGATTAGGGACTGAGTTCTTCTGTCACTCCCTGATAATGTGTTTGTTTCCTCATCTGGGAAACAAAAGGATTGTACTAGATAAGCCATTCGAGGTGGTAGAGTCATGGTCAGTTAGGGTATATGCCAGCTGGACATTAATGCCAGCTTTTCCCATGTTCCCAGAGCACATCAGAAAGAGAGGGGGTCTGTCGTTTAAAAATATTCCCTTGTAGATTCTGATTATTTACCATATCATCCACATGGAGAACCACTGCACTAGGGCACCTCTAAGAATCTTTTCAACTTTTAATTTCAACTTTCTACGTTTCTATGGTCAGGGAAAACGAAACTTTTAAGTAGAAAATGAATAAGAAATACTTGAACTTAGAAGCAGAAATAGACTGTTCACAAAATTAGGGCACCTCAATTCTGTTTTGTTCAAAATTTATTGTCAGGGAATAATGTAGCTAGAGATTCTTTTTTTAAAAAAATATATTTTATTGATTTTTTTTACAGAGAGGAAGAGAGAGGGAGAGAGAGTTAGAAACATCAATTGAGAAAGAAACATTGATCAGCTGCCTCCTGCACACTCCCTACTGGGGATGTGCCCGCAACCAAGGTACATGCCGTTGGCCGGAATCGAACCTAGGACCCTTGAGTCCACAGGCCGACGCTCTATACACTGAGCCAAACTGGTTAGAGCTAGCTAGAGATTCTTAACTAAGAGTATAATAGTTAGGTGTAAACATCTTCATTGCCGCATTGTCTATAAGAGGGAGGAAATGAAAACAACCTAAGTGTCAGTAGGGGGTCAGATAAATCAGGTATGATATACCCTAGCAGCAGAATGCAGCCACTACAAAATCTTACTTCCAGCCCTCTAGCAAATCTAGTAGGGTCTGCAGTTACAATGAATAAAATCATTTCTAAGCATATCCATCACTACCACCTTAATCTAAGCCACCACCATTTCCCGGTGTCTGTTCCTGTGCCTCTTCAATCTGTTTTCACGGTGTAGAAATCATGTCACCTCTCACAGATTCACGTCAGCAGTACCACAATTCGTTTCTGATGCAAACCATCAGAGTTAAGCCAGGACATCGCAAATTATGGGTGTGGTCTCCAACCAAACTGCCCTCACCAGCCACAAGTTTGGGAGATCCCCAAGTTACCCACACTTCTGACCAACTGGTTACAGATTTAGGGGAGTTCCATGACTCAGGTTCAGTAGCTCTCTTGAACCATTCATGTACCTATGATTACAGTTTTATTATAAAGATTACAAATCAGGACCACCCAATTAAGGGACACACAGGGCAATGTCTGGAAGGGTCCTGAATGCAGAGCCTCCATATCTTCTTCCCATGGACTCAGGATGGGTCACCCAGGAAACTCTCCCAGGCCTTAGTGTTCAGAGTTTTTATTGGGTTTTTACTGCTTAAGCGTGATTGGTTGAATCATTAGTCACATAGTTGAACTCAATTTCTGGCTCCCACCTATCCCCTGAGGTCTGGCTAATTAATTTCACTACTCAAAAGGCTCAATCCTCTAATCAGATGGTTGGTTTTTCTAGCAGAACAAGCCTACATCATGAGTCATTTTAACATAAACTCAGGTGTGGTCTTTGGACCCAAGTGAATAACAGAGACATCCTGTCTTCCTAGGGTTTAAAAGCCTCCCACATATCAAGGACAAGGGCCGGTCAAATTCTTTGTTATACATGTTAGGTGGCTCAGGAGGCGGAGGAAATAAAGAGAGCCGAGTTAAAGAAAAGGAAAGGTTTATTCTGCGTCCCCGGGCGACCCACAGACCCCAAATACAGGGCCAGTGGATTTGAGCCCACAGGGAGGGGGTGGCTTTGTTTTATACTGCGGTTGGGTAAGGGGCGGGGACATGAACTGAGGAAGTCCCTGCCACAGGGGGTCAGCAGGGTATTCAGGAAGGAGTCAGTATCTGTGTGGGGGTCGTGTGGATTTTAGGGAGAAGCTGCTATCTGTGTCTGGCACGTTGATCTGTTAGAAATTCCAGGAGCGTGGGGTCCATTATCTCATCAGACGGCTGCATGTATCCGATCCTGGGCTCTCTCCGACTTAACATCACAATCTCCAAATACTTAGAAAAAAGAAAAAAATCAGAAATCATTACCATAGCCTACAAAACCGAGATGATTTGGCCCCCAGCCATCTCTCCAATCTCATCTCCTACCATTCCTTCTTACTTATTCTCTAGACATACTGGCCTCCAACACAGCACGGTCTTCTGCCTAGAAAGCTTTTTCTTTAGATAACCAATGGCTTGCTTCCTTCAGGTCTTTGTTATAATATCACCTTATGAGAAATGATTTCCTTACCATTCTATTAACAATAGTCCTGTTTTCCCTCCTCCTTTATCCCCTTGCCCTATGGCTTTATTCTTCAGTGCATGGTAGTTAACAAATATTTATGGAATTAATTAATTAATGGATACTTTCTTATACCTTTTGGATTTTGTGAATATATTATCTAATA
Organism: Myotis davidii; assembly: GCF_000327345.1. Classification (NCBI taxonomy): domain Eukaryota; kingdom Metazoa; phylum Chordata; class Mammalia; order Chiroptera; family Vespertilionidae; genus Myotis; species Myotis davidii. The sequence continues at coordinate 3,465,463 of NW_006383013.1, read as the reverse complement.
AAAAATAACTTTAAAGAGTAAGTCAAGAGGAAATATAAACTTAAATAAAGCAACTGTGTTCCATAAGCTTATAAAATGCCTTGTATCCATTTTTTTATGTGTGAAAGCTTTTTTAATTGATATTCTCAGTGTGGAAACAACTAATCCTTTCCCTTTTCTACTCCTTCAAGACTTTGTTATGGAGCTATTATAACATTTGTTATAGTGAATCCAGTCATGGCTCAAGGAAGCAAGAGCTCTGGATGAAAAAAAATAAATATAAAAAATAAAACCCAAGAAATGTGCTGTTAGAAGCCAAGATAGGAATATGTTTCCAGACTAAGAGAAGAGCCAACCATCTCCGTAAGCCTAGAATTTGACAATTACCACCTAATTTAAACTAAGGAACTAGTTTGGGTAGAGAGGTGTTAGCAAAAGTCAGATTGCAGGAAATGGGGGAGAGTGAGGGTGGCAAAAACTGA
>NW_006383013.1:3459101-3464958 GCF_000327345.1 Myotis davidii | reverse complement strand
AAGAGATACGGGGCAGAGGAAAGCAGGGCATAGACAGACTTGAGTTTTTATTGGGGTTTTATTGCTTAGATATGGAGAGGTCAAGTTGGAAAGCTAGCCTTTGTGGAAAGAAGTGGGACCACTCCAATGCTTCCCCAGGAGGGAAGGATGGAGTAAAGATTTTGAAAAGTTTAGAAGTGTAGGGGAGGAAAATTGAAATTGTTCACTGGATCATTTTGTTACCACAAAAAATGCCTCGTCTCCTCTTGGTGTTCATGGGAGTGGGGTTCCTGGGGTGCTGCTGGAATAAGCATTTCCGGAGGGCCCTACAGAGGATGAGATATGATAGACAGCTTTATTTTTGTGGAATTACACCCCTGAATTTCCAAAGTCCCATTACCCTTAGTCCAGTCATGGAAGAAGCATAGCTGGGATTTCACTAGAGCTGAAATCAGAGCCAGTGTCCAGTTTCCTTTCCAAGTTGGAGCCGGGTCCAGTTCAGCATCAGGCTAGTTGCAGTCCATTAGTCTATTGCGTGTGAGGGTCCGCATGGCCGTGGGCCACACAGGAAAGCCAAGCATGAGCCCTGAGCCAAGTGTGCCAAGAGGAAGCAAGAGTGAACTTCTTCCTTCACTGCTATCCCAAATTTCAGTGTGCTTGCAATGGCCATGCCCATTCTGGCTAATCGTCTCTATCCCCAGGTGTGACAGGCAAGTACCTTCCCTATGTCATCCCAACTTTACTGGACATACATCTGTTTTCCCTTCGTTGGATCCCTCCCCTGGTGTTTTGCAGGGGACGTGCCTATATGTCTGCCCTTCTCTTCGCTCCTTTCTTATTACTAATAACTAGCTAATTACAACAGTATCAATTTCATCAGACTGCTGTTCTCAGTGTCCTAGAAGGGAATAAGGACTGAGAACTTGAGATGAATGGTGAAGGTTCAAAGCAAAAGGCAAAAGATTAGATAAGACTAAATATTTGCAAAATAGCAGAAGGATGTTAGCAATTAAGATAAAATTTGATGTTCATTTGCAGTGATTAACCAGGAGATTCAGGTTGAGAAAGGAGACAAACTGAAAGCACTCAAATACAGAAAAAAAATGGAGTTCTAGAGACTAGAGATGGAACTTGGGGACAGAAAGCGGTGGTTATGGAGGGAAATATTCATAGTTGTGAAAGATACAATTCCCAAGCCTGTAAAAAATAAAAAAAATACCTGCCATAGGATTTTAAAGGGTTTTTTGTTTGTTTTGTGTGTGTGTTTTAAATAAACAACTTTAGACTTTTTATGTCCTGAGTACTTTTGTTTTCACAGTGATTCACTAATGTCCCTTGAGGCAAGAAAAAAAATACCAGTCCTTAATTTTGACACCCAAACTAGCCACTGCACAGAGAGTGGACAAGCGGGACAGGAGTTTATTTCTACAGTTAGGGTTTGGCTGAAGCAGTGCTGTGCAACATGATTGCTGAGAGAAATGCCAACACTTACCTAAAGCATTTAGCCATGACAGAAATTGAGCAAGCTGCTATGTGGGCACATTCACCAGGGAAGAAGGTGACCAGCCCACCCATCCATCATCCTGCTAGTACCTGGAGGAGCAGCAGGGGCAGGGAGCATAGCATTTCTGTTGGCAGTAAGAACCAATAATTAGGGTCATACTTGCTTGAAAACATTCTTTTAGATGATTGGATAAAGATTTAAAGTTAGGTTAGAAGCCAAAATATTCCCTGCATTCCTATGGGTGGATATGGCAGCTCTGTCGGCACTGAGCCTTCTTGGTCACCTTGTGTTTGTTTTATGTTTTTATTCATTTCAGAGAGATGAAAGGAGAGGGAACAATAGAAACATCAGTGATGAGAGAGAATCAGCTGCCTCCTGCACACCCCCTATTGGGGATGGAGCCCTCAACCTGGGCATGTGCCCTGACTGGGAATCGAACTGTAACTTCCTGGTTCATGGGTCAATGCTCAACAATTGAGCCACACTGGCCAGGTGTTTTTTAATATTATATTCTTGGTCAACTCACTTTTCTGTTCTAATTTCCCCTGTCGAGACCTTGGCTAACAGCTTATTCCATAGGATACAAAAATTTGGATCCTAGGGGTCCATACAAACAGTTGTTGTTGCCATTTACGATGAATATATCTTAATAAATCCTCTAATTTTTGCAGATATAAAGAAGTGAATAAACGGAGACCCCGAAGCTTACTTGAGAAACTGCGATGGGTGACCCTAGGCTACCATTATAACTGGGACAGTAAGGTATTCAAATTTTCTTGCTAATTCCATTTTCCATTTTTATGCTTCTTGGGCACACATAGTGGGATTTCTTCCTAGCCAAGCTTACAATATCATATTATCTATTTCAGGAAGCATCTCTCTTATTTATTCCCTCCTAAAATCCCCTTGATACAGTATCTCAAGAGACATGGATAATTTACTAAGAGAAAATTTCTTTTTCATATGCTCTCACATTATGTTATTTTATCAAAGACTATCTGTGTTTTCTCTAAGTAGGTTTCAAGGATATCGATTTTTTTTATACTATACTCAAGAGCAGTTGTCAATTATGATCTTTATTTCCGTTGTTTATTATTGAGCATTTATTTTCTATGTAATATCTTCCTGGAATAAAAGTGGATCCCTATACTTCTGGTGTTCTCATCAATTCACAAAAGGACTTTCAGAATCTAAATACCACTGCCTGCTACATAAGGTCTGAGCAGGAGAGAGATGGGAAAGAATGTCCTAAAATTAACAAAATCTCATGGTTGTGTGTTTTTGCTTTGTTTTGTTTTGTTTGAGGTAGTTTTTTTCCTGACCTCTGTGCTTCACAGAATGCCTCCTTTATCAGTGGCAGCGCAGTGCCTCTTGTCTCAATGAGATATTTGCCACCAAGTAAAAAGACTAATTCTGAGAGTAAACTGAATAAAACAGAATGGAATAGACCACCTTGCTTCTAACCAGTTACTTTCTAAAAGCTCTATAGTTACAGTCAACCCAGCTTATTAATAAGTATATTAACTGATCAAAATAATGATGTGTTGCCAAAAAATGTTCATTATAAAACTCTTATGTTTTAGTAATGCCAAGTAATGGAAAACTAGATTAACTGTATTTGGGGAAATGGCCACATGATTTTCTTCAGGTTAGACAACCTGGGTTTGAATTATGCCTTCAACAAGGATAGTACCTACCTTGATGGTAGTTGTGATAATTAAATGATTAATGCCTGTGTAGTGATTACAACAGTGCCTGTCCTAAGCAGTTAAATGCATTAACAATAAATGTTAGCTGATTGTTTTTTATATTATTTTTATTGTTGACATTGTTATTCTCCAAGAACCTCAAAATGGGCCTCATTTACTAAGAAAAACATGGAGTGAAAATTATCAAAAACTGAATAATCAGAGAAGAAAGAATAGTGCATAGACAGCTTGGAGAGGGTTCACGCTCAAAAGAAGTAATTATTTCATTATAGCATAGGTGATGTAGTGCTAGAATAGCATGATTTATTCATCCATATTTTGAGGCATCCGGTAATCTAATAATGAGCCATTCAAAATATGGATGACTGAATCATGCCATGCTAATATTGCATGTAGGCGGGATGATTTTTAAGTGGTAATTAATCTTATAGGACAGTTTTTTACTTTCCTGAGATCATTGTTTATTTTTCTTATTTTCCCTACTTTTATTAAAGAAATACTCAGCAGATCATTATACACCTTTCCCTTCTGACCTGGCTTTCCTCTCAGAGCAAGTAGCTGCTGCCTGTGGATTTGAGGGTTTCCAAGCAGAAGCAGGTATCCTGAATTACTACCGATTAGATTCTACACTGGGAATTCACGTGGACAAATCTGAACTAGATCACTCCAAACCCCTGCTGTCATTCAGGTAAGTTAGTTCTGGGGATTTGGTATTATGTTTTATCATCTCATTCCATTTTTTAAAGCATTTTTGAACTAAAATAAAATAAAAACATTAAACTTAAAAAAAATGGCTGGACTCTATAATCTTTCACTTCTGGGTATTTTAACAATGCATCATAAGTAAAATTAGCCTAATACTTTAAGAATCATGGCCAGATTACAGTTAATATTTCTGTTTAAGATGCATGGAGTCTGCCTTTTGTAATGAGAGGTATCGTGTCAGTGGAATAGGCAGAGGGAAGGCCATACATCTGTTTTGGAATAGAGAAAAGCAAAAGCACAAAAGCCTGAACAGCTTACTCCTCTTGTCTCCCTAAGCATAACTTTACATTTGTGCAAAGTACTGCCCCTGATTCCAACTGAGAAAGTGCCTGAACAGAATTTTTTATTATTACCTTATCTTTAAAGTGAACAGGAGTGATAAATACAGTAAAGAACTTAAACACAATAGTCCCCTCTTATCCACAGGGGATACATCCTAAGTAAGACCCCCTCAGGGGATACCTGACACTACAGATAATACCAAACGGTACATATGCTTTTTTTCTCTATACATACATACCTATGATAAAGTTTAATTTATAAATTAGACACAGTAAGAGATTAACAATAACTAATAAAGTAGAATAATTATAACAATACGTTGTAGTAAAAATTACGTGAATGTGGTCACTAGTTTCATGGGAGCCTTGCTGAAGTCTTTGTATAGGCTCAGTGCTTTTGGGTGCAACGCACTGCTGTTGGTCAGAACACATTTTCTGTTCATGACTTCCACCCACAAATCTGATGTCTTTTTCATCTTAACTACACACTTACCAGGCACTGTGGCGGTAACTTTTGCAGTTTGAGGGCAATAACAGAACTAGCACAAAAGTCTTTTTCGTTCTTCACTAGTTCACGGATAGATTCATTCTGACTGCATATCTTAGCAACAGTTCTTTTTCTTTCCTTAAGTCAAGACTTTCACCTTTTCACTTAAAGGAACCACTATATGGCTTCTCTTAGTGTATCTGAATTGCCATCATCACTATTGTTCTTTGGAGCCATTAGTAAGTAAAATAAGGCAGAATGGCATGCAATTTAAAACTTATGAATTGTTTATTGAATAGTTTATTTCTGGAATTGTTTATTTCTATTTAATATTTTCGGACCACAGTCAGCCACAGGTAACAAACTGCAGGAAGTGAAACTGGATAAAGGGTGACTACTTTAATTTTATTGAAAGACTTGAATCTTACAGAATCATCAATAAAACTTATATGGGTAATATTAAAACTAAATTCTTCCGTCCCGGGCTGGTGTGGCTCAGTTGATTGGAGCATTGTCCTGTACACCAAAAGGTGGTGGGTTCAATTCCCAGTCAGAGCACATACGCAGATTATGGATTTGATCCCCGGTGGGGAGTGTACTGGAGGCAACTGATCAATGCTTTGTTGTTGTTTTTTCTCTCTATCTGCCTGCCTGTCTCACTCCGTCTCTCTTTCTCTAAAATCAGTTTTAAAAACAAAACAAAAAAAATAAATTCTTCCCAGACTGGTGGGGCTCAGTTCGTTGACAAGTCCTCCACTACACTAAAAGGTCTCAGTTTCAATTCCCGGCCCAGGCACATACGTAGGTTGCGGGGTTTTTCCCTAGTTGGGGGGCGTTTGATATTTCTCTCTCTCTCTCTCTTTCTCCCCCTCCCCGTCTCTCTAAAAATCAATGAATCTATCCTCAGGTAAGGATTTTTAAAAAAAGCTTATTTTGCTTATTTAACTGCTTCATATTTTATTTCACCATAATCCTGTGGGCTATAAGTCTAAGTAGCAGATCATGGATTGGCCACTTATAGACACAAGCCAAAAGGAAAGGATCATAGAACAGTTTAAAAAGGAAGATTTTACCCCCCAAAAAAGGGAAGATTTACAATTAATAAGTATCAAGTTGAAATTAGAAAATAATG
>NW_006383013.1:3446618-3459037 GCF_000327345.1 Myotis davidii | reverse complement strand
TTTTTTTTTTTTTTTTTTTTTTTTTTGTAGCTTTGGGCAGTCTGCCATCTTCCTCCTGGGTGGCCTCAAAAGAGATGAAGCCCCCACAGCCATGTTTATGCACAGCGGTGACATCATGGTAATGTCAGGTTTCAGCCGCCTGTTGAACCATGCAGTTCCAAAGGTCCTTCCAAGTTCACAGGGGGAAAGTCTGCCCTGCTGCCTAGAAACACCTCCCCCGGCTGTCCTCCCCAGGGACTCGGTGGTAGAGTGCTGCTCCATGGAGGACTGGCAGGTGTGCTCCAGCTACTTGAAAACTGCTCGTGTTAACATGACTGTCCGACAGGTACTGGCCACAGACCAGGACTTCCCTTTGGAACCCATGGAAGAGAATAAAAGAGGCATCACCACCGAAGGTTTCTGCCATCTGGACGACGAGAAGAGCCACGTAAAGCGAGCGAGGTTAAACCCTGACAGCTGAGACTTGGAGTGTAAATGACCATGCTGTTGTATTGCATTGACTTTAGCACCAAGACAAGCCAAAAACAGAGACAGGAAGAACTCACCTTGATCACACTGTTGCCTTGGAACCCATTGTGGCTAGTAAACTGACATCACATACATGCCTGCCTAACCAGGACTGGACCAGACAGGTGTTCAGTCCTGCTCAAGCAGTAATGTATGTGAAGTCCAAGGAGGTGTGACATTCCACAACAGCCTTCTCAGCCCCTGCCATTACCTCTGAGCGAGGTAGAAGTGAGTTTCCATGTCTGTGGAGTCTTTAAATATCTCACATTTTATTGATGGGAAACATAATAGCCCTCCTACCACCCCATCTAGTGATTTTATGATAAAATTGTGGTTCCATGAATCAACCATCCATCTCACTTCATTCTTCCAATTAACATCAAATCTTTTGATCTTCCATCTTTTCTGGCCTTCTTGCTGTTGGCTTTTAAATGCAATTTTAATTGTTAGACTAAAAAAGTCCAAGGATGTCCTGTAACTCTCTTCTCCGTGATTAAACTTACTCAATTTTAAATTAAAGATCTGTATCTCTCTTTGAGGGTTAGTATATCTGGGATTTGTTTTTTTCTATTTCTACTTGCTGTATTATTCTCACTGTTGAAGCCCTACCAAGCATGTCAAACTTGTGATCGGTGGGCCACATGCCTCATTTATGTAAAGGAGGCATGCAGCCTACGGGCTGCAAGCTTAACATGCTCTGCCCTAGGTATTCTTTGGGGCTGTCTCAGAGGAGAGACTATTCCTTGGTGTCCCAGTCACTGCTGTCTTTTTTTGGTTGCAGACAACTTGGAAAATACATGAAAGTGTGAGTTTTAATCTCTCTACCCTCACCAACTCAACTCACTATACCCTAAGCTAAATTACTGTACATTCCATTGGACCACACCATTTTACCAGTGTTGATGTGTGTAATGTGCACATGTACAGAAAAGGCTAGGTCTTTAATACATAATATATATTCAAAATTCTCTATAGTGAACATAAATTACTTTTGAAAAAGGCCTTTGTGATGTTTTTTGGTTTTGTGGGGTTTTTTAAAAATATATTTTTTACTCACCGTCACCCAGCTGGCAGAACCCAGGCATGTGCCCTGCCCGGGACTCAAACTGACCTCCTGGTTCATAGGTCGATGCTCAACCACTGAACCACGCCGCCTGGGCTTTTGAGATGTTTTGAAGGCAGGCACACACTGAGCTCAGCAGCAGCACCTTTGTAAAGTGTCCACCCACCTTTCTAAATGTGCTCTCCTCAGTTTTGTTCCCGTCTGAAGCCCTTTCAGTCTCTGATCTTCCAATTGCTTTAAAATATGTCTGGCTAAGATGGATCCTCTCACCTCTCTTGCTTATCTCGGAGCCTCTTGCCTGTTTCTAGCACCCAACATCGGGTTTTTCCTAGAAGGGTCCCAGGCCTTCAGTGTGACATGCACGTATTGCTGAACAGGCTCGGCAGGACTTGGTTCACATGTTCTAATATTCCCAGTTCCCTTTTCACTAAAATAAGCTGGTCGTATCCTTTTCTCTTTTCCCCTAATCTAAAAGGTTGTTGATTACAGTAGGGAAAAAAATAAAACCCTAATACCCTAAGTGGATTCGACTAAGACAAATTAGAATGGTAATGAGGCAGAAAGGAGCCTGGGGAATGATTATTGATCTCAGCGTGACGGGCGAGAGGAGCTAAGCAGGAAAACCTCTCACCTATTTTCTTCTGTTTCAAAGGTTACAGTGGGAGAAAAAGCAATGCAAGTCTATTTTCTTAGCCTGGGTAGTAAATCTTTATTGATACTCCTTTTGATCAACTATCCTATCCAAATCTGAGCCCTCATGGGGCAGAGTTTGTTAGGTCTCAATTTGTTTTATTGGTAAAAACAGAGTTCTTAATAAGATAAAATGATACTGTCGATGGAAAGTGAAATAGAGTGGTTATCAGGAAAGCTAAGCTTTAATAACACCTCCAATACCTATGTACCTTGAATAAGTCACTAAACTGAGGCCCAGTTGACCTTTTTTGAGCCACAATTACTATTTTTAAGACCCAGTTTGCTCGTCTATAAGGAGGTTTTTACCAAGTAATCCTGTATTACGTACCAGCTCTGCAATGCTATCATTTTAAAATGAGAAATTAATTTCAGATTTTAGATAAACAGCAAACAAAGCTACCCCATGGGCAAGATTTTTGGTAAGGAAATCAACCAAAGGATAGGAAAGGAAAACAAAATGAACTTTTTAGGAGAACAATAGCCAGTAAACATGTGAAAAGATGCTAAACTCACTAGTAGTTAGGGAAATATAAATTAAAGCTTGAGATATAAATTTCTACCCATTCATTTGGCAACTCCTCTATCATTTGTCTCAACTCCTCTATCACTCAAACCCTATTTTTATTCACCTCACTGTTACTGCACTGGCCAAAGCCACTATAATCTCTCAACTACATTATTGCAATACCCGCCTAACTGACTTCTTCCATGCTTGTCTCCACCACCTACTCTCATAGTTTGTTCTTAACATAGCAGCCAGAGTGAGGCTGCTAACACTCAAGACAGATCATGTCACTCATGCTCAAAACTTTCTAATGTCACTCCTCAGTTGGAGTTGAAGCCAAATCCTTTCAGTTTGCAAGTCCCTACCTAAGCTGACCTCCCTGTTTCCTCTTGGTTCTTTCACCAACTCCGTTCAAGCCGCACTTCCTCCTTGCTGCACCTCTGAACAGGCCCAGGACATTCCTAGCCAAGCCTCTGCACTAGGCGGTTTGTTTCCTTTGCCTAGAACACTCCTCAAGATTTGCACTCATGTCCCTCAAGGGAGGCTCAAATATTGACTATTCCAAATCTCAGTCCCACTGGCATTTCTAATTTTACCATATTGTATTTTTTTCATAATATTTATGACAGCATTCTACATAAGTGACAAAATAAGAAAAGAATGCTTTTTAAAAATTTATTGAAAGTATTACATATGTCCCCTTAGAAAATTATGCTTTTTAAGAGAATATGATAATTAGTGTTTTCTTCTACCAGGCTATGGGTGCCACAGGGATAGATGTGCCCTAGTTTTCTATAACAGTGACTGGCACATAGAAGTTGCTCAATACATATTTGTTGAATGGATGGATGTCCAGTGTTGGTGGGATGTGTGAAAATGGGCACCCATTCACTACTGTGAGAAGTAAATTGATAAAGTTATTTGGAATGTAAATTTATAAAGCTATTATCAGTGTTTAGCTAAATTTTGACCCAGGGATTTTAGGTATTTTCCCTATGGAAATGCCTAAACAGGGATACAATGAAATGTGTAAAAAGATGTTCATTATCATGTTGTTCATAATAGTGGAAAACTGGAAACAACCCAAATTTTAATCAGTGGGAAAAGGGTTATTTAAATTATGTTCATACATTCTATAGGATATTAATACAATGCAGCTCTTTACAAGAATGTACTGACATGAAAAGGGCTCCAAGATGCACTGGTTATTGAAAAACATGAAATGGAAGATCATATGTATAATGTAAAAACTATGTAAAACTATTATGAAAGTAAAAAAACCTAACAAGTAAAAACTAAACAAGACTATTTTCTGAATATGCACATACATATTTGTAAGGAAATGGGGGAAAGATACATCCAAATGTAATAGTTGGGAGAAGAAAGGTTGGGAGGTGATAAAAAGACTTTTACTCTTGATGCTTTTGTGTTGTGTGATATTTTTATAAGAACATATTTATACATTACAGAAATGTTTTAATTAGGCATAGAAAACCCTGTAAAGAATCATATCCTATATAATAAAAGGCTAATATGCAAATAGACTGAACAGTGGAACAACTGGTCACTATGACGTGCGCTAACCACCAGGGGGCATGCACGGAACATGGTGAGTGTTGGCTGCGAGGGATGGTGGAGCAGGTGGGGGCGGGGGAGCAGGGTGCTGATGGTTACTGGAAATTTTTTGCTCCCGCACACTGTGGTCCCAGCACTCACACCTGCTGCTGGCACCGGCCCCAATCACTCTGCGCCATCAGCAGGTGCAAGTGGAGCCAGTGCTGTCAGCACATGGGAGCAGGGCTGCGGCAGGAGGGGCTGAGCAGGGGCATGGAGGATGGGCCAAGACCAACCCCTCTACCCACTGCAGCCTCATGGCCCACAGTTCCTTTCAAGATGCACAAATTTGTGCACTGGGCCCCTAGTGTAATAAAAAATGGAGGGACTTCATCTTTCAACTCTGTAATTAGAGTTTCCTATTATAGATCAGATCTGATGCTGTGTTAAATGATGCAGAAAGCAACTGTTCAGCTGCTTCTACAGAGGCTTTAGTTCTGGTCTCTGGGTTGGATTCTGGGGGTGGGGTGGAAGTGGCTAGGGGGGTCCTCTACCTATACAGACAAGAGGACCAAGCTCCACCGTATTTTTGCATATCCTAAGCTCACGTAGCTTGCTGTGCCCAGAAACCTTGATCTACCTCTACCATGAAAATATTAGATGTGGGTTTTGGTTGCTAGGTCAGCCTTAAGGTGGAACCAATGTTTGATGGCCATAGTCCCCTAAAAAGAACCACTGGTCCAGGGAAATGGCTGGGCAGAAAGCATTGAAGGCCACACAGCCCCAAGATTTTTTATTTCTGTGAGAGTAAGAGAGAAGAACGGCAAAGCCTGTACATGTCCTGGGTGCACTATGTGTTCCCTGGTGTTAGTTGGTAACCATCTGTCCCCCACAGTGAGATGGGGCCTGCGGGTGTGCCCAGCCAGTGGTGGCTGTTTCCCTTTGTTCCCATCAGCAGCGACCAGTCACCAGCTACAGGCCCTACAGACGTTGCTTCTTCATTTTTAGAGGTGCTTAACGCCGAGGCTCCAGCCTCAACAGCTGGGAAGGAGTGAACAAACCATCTCCCCTGGGTTTCTGGCTATGCAAGATTTTTCTTCTCTCTGAGGATAGTCATGCCATATCTATGTCATTAACCAACTACTCCTGCCTTAGGAAGGGTCAAGTGGTGGAACAATTGCTACGGGGGTAAAAGAAATATCAGCCTCTGATGTCAGCAGCCCTTGTTACATAAGTAACAGCAGCTATTGAGCATCTGTGAAGCGTGAGTCACTGTGTTGTATGCTTGTGACAGGCATTGTTTCTGCCCGCAGGGCAGGTCCTACAGTGAGTAGGAAAAACACCCACATAAACAGGCTGTAATCTAGGCTGTGATGGGCCAAGTACAAGGTGCCATGGAAGGAGCACTTACCCCACAGTGGGTAGGAAAAGGCTTCCTGCAGGAAGTGACCTAAAAGCTGACAAGGAAGGAGCCACAGTTAGCTTCTCTCCCTTCTGTCTGGCAAAAGACCATTTATTACCTCTCATTTCAAGTGATCTTGTGGGAATAAAAATGTCTGGGAAAGTGAAGACTTTAATAGTTTATGATTCTGTACAATTCATATTGAGATTCATTTATTTTGTTCAAAGCCCTTAGCAATGTCTGCTATTACATCTTTTGTTCACTCTTATTATATGTATCCTCCACAGAATAAGCTCCCCAAGGGCAGGCATTTTTCTGTCTTGTTCACTGATATTTCCCTGACATCTAAAATGCTGCCTCGGCCTTCAGACCAAAGGGTCCCGAGTTCGATACCAGACAAGGGCACATACCTTGGTTGCAGGCTTCTCCTTGACCTGGGCCCTGGTCAAGGCTTATGCATGAGGCAACCAATCAATGTGTTTCTCTCAAATCAGTGTTTCTCTCTGTTCCTCTCTCTTCCATTCTCCCTAAAGAAAACAAACAAGCAAAAAAAACAATTGAAATATCTTCGAGTGAAGATTAACAACAAAATAAATAAATAAAATAAATAAAATACTGCTGCCTGACCTGCGTGGCTCTGTAATTGAGTGTCAACCTATGAACCAAGAGATCACAGTTCGATTCCTGATCAGGGCACATACCTGGGTTGCAGGTTCAATCCCCAGTGGGGGGCGTGCAGGACGCAGCCAATCAATGATTCTCTCTTATCATTGATGTTTCTATCTGTCTCTCCCTCTCCCTTCCTCTCTGAAATCAATAAAAATATTTTTTTAATAAAATACTCTTGGTACATAGTAACTGCTCAATAAAACATGTTGGATGATTGAAGAAAGTTTTCTTTGTCATACTCTTAATGTGGCATTGCATATCACAAAAGTCCTATGCAAATGACTGCAGAAAGGTAACAGCATCATTTTGCATATACATGTGTCCAAGCAACCTTTTCTGAGAGAGTCTCTGCTTATCCTAATTGGGAATGTGGCTAGAAAAGACATTTCCAGCACCCAAGTTCTCCTCCCACACCTATCAAATTACAAAAAGCAATCAAGGGCTGGAAAAGCACCCAGCCTCCCTGTGAACTAGAATCAGAACAGACCTCAGGATCACAGCACCGGCAGTATTTCCCTCTCCCATCCTCCCTCCCTCTCTGATATGGGCTTCCCTCTGTCTTCCTTTTGACTGGACCCTCTTGGCTGATTTCTTTTACACCAGGCTGCCCCCTTGTGGCATCTTCAGTCCCCGACCTCCCAGGTTGGTTGTGTGCAGATAGTTAACCTAAATCCAATTTGCGGGAGGAAAGCCAGCTTGGTATTCTTCAGGTCAGCTGTCTGCCCCCAGTCCAGTCAGCTGTGACCAAGGAGGCAGGGATACTTTCCTCTTCAAAAACAAAGGAAGGCCCAGCCAGTGTGGCTCAGTGGTTGAGCATCAACCTGTGAACCAGGAGCTCACAGTTCAATTCCAGGGCACATGCCTGGGTTGCAAGCTCGATCCCTAGTAGGGGACATGCAGGAGGCAGCAGATCAATGATTCTCTCTCATCATTTGATGCTTCTATCTCTCTCCCTCTTTCTTTCTCTCTAAAATCAATAAAAATATATTTTTAAAAAAACAACAAAGGAAGGACAATGGGTAAAAGGACAGGAAATGATTAGTTGAAGAAACTATCAGCATCCCTATTGATATTTATTGCACAGTTTCCCTTCTAGAATGAGGTGCTGGAGAATGTTAACCCCAGATCATTGGACCAGGAGAAAATAAAGGTGGGGCCTGTCCATGGCTCTCCCCAGTCCCCTTCACCTGAGCCTACTCCCAGACCCTCCCCCAAACAAATTCATCAGCGTCCCAGCGACATCTCCCCCTCTTATCACCTCTTGGGCATTGTTGAAAGGTTGGAGATGAGGGTGAGGCATCTGGTGCCCCCACAGTCCCATTGCTTTGTAGACCAGAGGCAATCGAGGCGCTTTCAGCCAGAAAAATATAATTTAAGGGCTTGGCATCTGGCTGGGAGCAGAGAGCTGTGTTGCCATGGCAATGCCTCGCTTCATTTAACAGCAGCACATACCTGAGTTTGGTCACATCCACACTCAGGCACGTAAAGCACCCTGTCAGCAGCCCCACAGCATGCACACGTAGCTCTGGCAGAAACCCTCTGCAGGAGCAAAGCTCACTCTCTGCCCTCCTACCCAACGCACACACGACACTTATAACCTTTCCTGCAGCACCTCGGCCAGTCACAGAGACACCAAGAGCACCCCAGCCAGCACTGCACTCCAGGGAGCTGAGGGTGCTATTTGAGTGCAAACCCTGTGACAGGCCCACATAGAAGCCTGCTGGGGTCCATATGCTTTTCCAACGTTCCTCACACTCAGCGTATCTTCATCTTCCTTTATGAATCCTCTCAGGAGGATGGGGGAAGGGGCGAGAGCAGTGGTGGCCCTGTGCACAGATGTTTCTGTTTTCTTGAGGGGACAGGGGTTTGGCCAACACCCTACAGGTACTTACCCAGAGGCCCCAAGCACCCAATGATGATGTTTCTGCCCCTCCCTTAACTCGGGCTGTGGTGGACAGGATGGATTAGAACAGGGAGGCATGAAGGCACAAGAATATTTATTGCAACGCTATCTGTAACTAAAAAATCTGAAATAGCCTAGATGTCCATTCACAAGGAATAGGTAAATAAATGGCTGCACATTTGCAAGGGAGAACTGTAGAGATTTCAAAGAGGTATGTATATAATCCGTATATATTCACATGAAAATAGGCCAGGATGTAAAGTGTGATCCTACTAGGTGTTTTACCATGAGTAGTTTTACCACTTATACACATGGATTTTTATAATGTGTGGGGAAAGGTCTGAGAAGAGTGGGATCAAGAGAGGGATGAGGAGCCCTAGCCAGTTTGGCTCAGTGGTCAGAGCGCTGGCCTGTGGACTGAGGGGGTCCCCAGTTCAATTCCGGTCAAGGGCCCGTACCTTGCTTGCAGGCTCGATCCCCTGCCCTGGTCAGGGAGTGACCTTGGTCAGGGAGCGTGCAGGAGGCAACCAGTTGATGTGTCTCTCTCACATCGATGTTTCTCTTTCTCTGTCTCTCCCGCTTCCTTCCACTCTGGAAAGCGCTAATAGGTTTGGCTTAGTGGGTAGAACGTCGGCCCACAGACTGAAGGGTCCCAGGTTCGAGTCCAGTCAAGGGAATGTACCTTGATTGCGGGCTGGATCCCTAGTAGGGGGTGTGCTGATGGATGTTTCTAACTCTCTATCTCTATCTCCCTTACTCTCTGTAAAATCAATAAAAAATATATTTAAAAAATAAAAATCACTGGAAAAGTATCCTCGGGTAAGGATTAACAAGAGAGGGATGAGAAGAGCCGTTTCAGTAATCCTCTGTTGCATAACCAACCACCCTAAACCTAGTGACTTAAAATAACAGTATTATTTTTCCAGACTCTGTGGGTTGACTAGGTAACGCCTGCACTGGGTTCCCCTGAGCTCACTGACGTGGCTGTCCTCAGCTGGCGATGGCTGCCAGCCGGGCTCCTCAGTCTACATGACCTCCTACTGCAGTGGGCTAGACCGGCTTCCTTAGAGCTGTCCCAGCAGCACGACCTCAGAGGGCCGAGACCACACCTGCCACATTCTGTTGGTCAGAGCACGTCAGAGGTCAGCCCAGTCTCGAGGAGTGAGAAAACAGACCTCTATCTTGGTGAGATAGATTGCAATAGGCCTATATATTGGGATGGGAAGCATTTGTAGCCTTTAAACAAATGACCATGGGCACCCCTCACTCTTTCTGTAATCCTGTACTTTGTGCTCATGTGCCACTCTAGTAAATATTTAAAATAAATGAATAGGTGGATCTAAAAGACATGAAGGAGTGATGAGGATTCTGTTGACACCTAATTCAGTCGAAGCTGACCTTAAGGTTACTAATCTGGAATACTAAATTGTGGCAAGCTTTAAAAAAAAAAATCAACTGTGAGGAAATGTAAATTGGGATGCCCAAGGCTAGCGATGTGATGATGTTGACTGGTGATATTGTGGGCAAGTAGCATGACATCTGAAATAGACAGATATGTTATTACTGAGCTGTGAAAATGGATGACAGGATTTTCCATTCTCTTCTGGCTCTCTGCCATCGTTTGAGGGTCATTAAGTTATTTGCAACCACATCCCCATCCATAAAATGGAATGATTCTTTATGGTATGGTCTTTGTGAAAGAGGAGTAATGATTTCACATGTATATGGTATTCTTGTAAAGATGGTTGGATCCATCAGCATTGGTGATTTAACAAAACAGTACCTATCCAAAGGCTAGGGAAAAAAGACCAGCTAAAGAGAAAATAAAACCTCAGTCTCAAAATGCCATGGGTGAAGCATCTCATTTTCATTCTGTCCTGAGGAGGGAGGGAGGGCCTGGTATGTGCAGAGCACTGTGCAAAGTACCAAGTTAATCAAGAGTTCCCAGGAAACACAAGGAGAGGCAGAAGACTAAAACTACTGGGATGCCAACCCCACAGGGAAGACAGAGATCATGTGTCATGTTTGGGATAGGACCACAGAAGCCATCACTTACATTTTATTCTTTAGAAGCAAGCAAGTCTACCCTGGCTGGGTAGCTCAGTTGGTTGGGGCATCATCCCTATGTGCCAAGGTTGTAGGTTTGATCTCCAGCCAGAGCACCTACAAGAATCAACCAATTAAGTACAACAACAAATCAATGTTTCCCTCTCTCTGTCTCTTTCTCTGTCTCCCTCCCTTCCTCTCTCTAAAATCAATTTTAAAAAAGAAGCAAGCAAGTCTGGTCCAGAAGGGAAATTAGGCTCCATCTCTTTAGGAGTGTGTCAAAGGACTTGTACATCTTTCTTAAAACTACAGAGCCCTCCCCTCGCCAGTGTGGCTCAATGGTTGAGCATTGTCATATGAACCAGGAGGTCACCGTTCAATTCCCAGTCAGGGCACATGCCCAGGATGTGGGCTTGATCCCTAGTGTGGGGCATGCAGAAGGCAACCGATCAATGATTCTGATCATTGATATTTCTATCTCCCTCTCCCTTCTTCTCTGAAATCAATAAAAATGTATTTAAAAAATAAATAAAAACAACACAGAGCCCTCAACAAAGGAAAGTGACTGGGCTTTGCCACACAAGCCAATCGAGAGTTGAAGAAGAACTCATTTGTCTAAGTAGCTTTTATTAAAAGCCCACTAATTGCTAGGCATCATGCTGGGCATTGTGTATAAGATCCTTTCATGCAGGGTCTGTCCTTTAACCATGCCCCTTCCTTTGAGGCGATTCCTCACAGGCCTGCGGGAAGTGCCTACCCAGAGCCCTCAACCCCTTCTAGTCTGTGCTCTGAGCACCTAGGCCCCCAGGAGTCTCTTTTCAAATGGCCCAACCTGCTCCCTGGGCCGGTGGAGTCCTCACCGCTCATCCTCCTACCAGTGTAGGTCCACAGCAGCTGCTTGTGGGCGTGAGGAGAAAACTTGGCCCCAGAGGCTGGAGTGTCCACACACCCGGTGTGGGCCAGCAGCAGGGACAGAAAGAAACGGAGGATGAGCTGGGAGGGTGAAAAGAGGTCAGTTGTCAGATGCATGGAGGTCAAGGTTCCCACAGCACATCAGGGCATTTCTTCCTAACTTGCCAGTGCCCTTGTCCATAATCCAGCAGGTCTGTCTCAGACTGTGTAAGGGACTGATGGGAGTTGGGATTTGGCTGCCCCTGGGACACCCCTTCTCGGAGGTCAGGGACCAGCAGCCTCTCAACAATATTCAGTGGGGCACCACTTCTGAGCCCAGGCTTCCCTCTAGTGACCAGTCCGGGGACAACAGCCAGAAGCTCTTGGCCGCTCTCCCAAAGGGACACCTCTTGCAGAACCTATTCTCCAGGACACATAGCTGATCCTGTTGTTCTTTGCTTAGAAACCTCAAAAGCAAAGCCAGCCGACATTTCCAAGGCCACTCAGAGCCAGCTTCTGCCATGCGCCGCCCCCACCACACACACACACACACACACACACACACACGGGGCCACCACCTCCTCCCACCACCTCTGCTTCCCGATTGAATACCCACCTGTGCTTAAGCCCTTGCTCTTCACCAACACCATACATGTATTTCGTGCCTCTCTTCTTTTGCTGGTGATAAACTGCCCACATTTTCCCAACAAACTCTTACTCCTCCATAATGACCCACTTCATGCTCCTTTGTGGCTTTCCCTGGCCCCCTGTGGGTTCCCCTGACCACGTTTGTGCAGAGTAATAGCAACACAGATAGTGCACTGAATGCCAGCCCCTCAGCTGAGGATTCAAGAAGCATTACCTCATTTCATCCTCGCAATAACCCTAAAAGCGAGGAGCTTATCATCCCCCTTTTAGATGAGGAAACAGAGGAGACGGGTTGGTCACGTGTCCACCGTCACATGGACAGCAAGTGAAAGAGCACTGTGGTCACAAGTGCTCTCTCTTGACCTCAAGCTACCTTCTCAATGGCAGCTCTTGTTTCCTGCCTAAGAGGACGTCCGGGGAGAATCCTGTCCTCCTGTCTCTGAATCCCCAGCGTGGAACACAGCGCCCGTGCCTGGTGTTTGGACAGCTCTCAAGCTATCGCCCGAACTGATGGCTGACTGGAAGGGTTGGCTTTGAA
>NW_006383013.1:3439952-3446603 GCF_000327345.1 Myotis davidii | reverse complement strand
CTTTGGGCCTGGACCCTGATTCTCAATCCCCCCTCATAGGCTGAAAGTCTTGCTCCTGACTATAGCCAGTCACACATTCTTAACACGTGAGGACAGAAGCTGTGGGCATACTTTGCAGTGTGAAGATTCACTGAGAGTAAGAAACGGGGATGTAGCTTTGTGCTGGTGGCCAACACAACTGGTACCCAATTCCCCCATCTTTAAATTAACTCACTCCAAACTGGCCAGGACTCCGGGGTTTGTGCTGACACAACCAGCTGCTCCCTCAGAACTGCCTGGGGCCAGAGGGCTGCTTCCCCAACCCAGGCCCTTAGTCCCTCTGTCCTTCCTCCCTGGTGGGACCAGCCACCAGCCGGTCTCCCTCCATCCTTCCTCCCTGCTGTCCTGCCTTCCTCCTCCACTCGCTTTTCTCTAATTTAGGCAACAAAACATTAAATAACTCCTTTTTTTGTCCATCTGGCGGGTTCAAACTACTAGGCTTCATTCATTTCTTCCTTTTTTTCTTCAAATGGAAATACAGAAGGTTATTTTTCTTCCTGATTATGAACAAATATGTCCTGTTGTAAAAAAACAAAATGCAAACACATAAATGTTTAAAATAGGAAGTGAAAGTTACCAGTCACACCACAAGATATTCACTGCTATCAATTTGGTGTATAGCATTCCAGGTGTGTGTGTGTGTGTGTGTGTGTGTGTGTGTGTGTGTGTGTGAGAGAGAGAGAGAGAGAGAGAGAGAGAGAGAGAGAGAGAGGAGAGAGAGAATGTGAGAATGAGAAAGGAAGAGATTTCAATGCAAAAAAATGTACTACAAAGAGAGCACAAATCTAACTCCGGAAGCACTCATGCTGAAAGTCCATTTTCCTAAAGGTTTTCTGAAAAGAAGAATGAAGAGGTCACAGATCACAAAACTTTCTCAATATCCCATCTGTGTCTTTTCCCTCTGGCCCCTCTCCCTCTGGCAGCTGTCCACACTCCTTTCTTCCCCGACCTCTGCCCCATCCCACGGTCCTCCTTTCAGGACTCCTCCTCTAGGCTTTTAGGCCTTCCAGATTTTTCCTCCCTCTTCCAAGATCTTTCCCATGGTTACTGATCTCAGGGATTACAGACTGAACCTCAAACACAACCTACAAAAGTGTCTCACTTGGCCCACACTGCATTTCAGAATTTTGAATTAGTACCAGCATTTTAAACCCAGCAGATTTCACATACAAATTTGATTTGCAACTTTTAAAATTAAATTTATTGGGGCGACACGGTTAATAAGATCACATAGAAAAAAAAATCACATAGGTTTCCAGTGTACATTTCTATGGTACATACTCTGTATATTGCCTTGTGTGCCCACCACCCAAAAGTCACATCAGCTTCCATCACCATATATTTGGCCCCCTTTACCCTTTACTACCTCCTAGCCCCTTCCCTCTAGTAACCATCATGCGTTGTGTATGTCTATGAGCTTTATATCCCACATTTGAGTGAAATCACATGGCTCTTAGCTTTTTCTGACTCATTACGCTTAGCATGATATTCTCAAGGCCCATCCACATTGTCACAAATGGCAATATTTCATCTTTTCTTTTGGCTGAATAGTATTCCGTGATATGTATGTACCACATCTCCTTTATCCAATTCTCTATCGAAGGATACTTTGGTTGTCTTCAGGTCTTGGCCACCATGAATAATGCCGCAATAAATACAGATGCATAAATCTTCACCAATAAATGTTTTCGAGTTTTTCAGGTAGATAAACTGGGTCAAGTTCTTAATTTTTTGAGGAGCTTCTATACTGTTTTCCATAGTGGCTGTACCAGTTTACATCCCCATCAGCAGTGAGTGAGGGTTCCTTTTTCTCCACAACCTCTTCAACCCTTGTTATTTCCTGTGTTGTTGATAATAACTGTTCTGACAGGTGTGAGGTGGTATCTCATAAGGCTTTTTTCTACATAGTAACAGCTGGACAGCATCCACTCCCTTTACAAGTGCTGCAGATTCTTTACATTTATCTGTCTCTTCCCTTCCCTACAGCCTGCTGACCATGAATATGGAGGTCAATTGCTCTTTGTTATCATTTTTACCACTTACCTTATCGGCCTGACGCTTCCAGGTATTGGGATTTCCAAGCCCTCTCTATGTTTGTATTTGGACATGATAACTAGCCAGCCAGGCTTTAGAACAGTCCTGGGGGTGAATTTTCCTGCCGTGATTTTCTTGACTGATGAGGAAGCCTGTATCTCTGCACTGGTTCTTATTGAAAATTCCAGGCCTGCCGAAACCGGTTTGGCTCAGTGGATAGAGCATCGGCCTGCGGACTGAAAGGTCCCAGGTTCGATTCTGGTCAAGGGCATGTACCTGGGTTGCGGGCACATCCCCAGTTGGGGATGTGCAGGAGGCGGCTGATGGATGTTTCTCTCTCATTGATGTTTCTGACTATCTCTCTCCCTTCCTCTCTGTAAAAAATCAATAAAATATATTTTTTTTAAAAAAAGAAAAGAAAATTCCAGGCCTGGTACCTTATCCAAGTGGGTTCTCCCCTGAGGCACATGCCCTCTGCATTCAATTGAATGCAGGAGCCAAGGTCAGGTATATCTTCTAGAAACACGTTCTTATCACAGGGTAAGAGTCAGTTGGGCAATAAAAAGTGAATGCTTAACACAGCACATGGTGATAATGACATAAAAAATGTAATGCTTATTCTAAGGTGGGTGCTGCTAGTCTAACTTTTATATTTATGATAAGTAATAAGCTTAGTGCTTGGTGATTCAACTTTGAAACAAGCTTTCTCATTTTTATTGCAAGCTTGGGAGTTCATTTAATTAGAGTCCTTGGGATTGCCAGGTAGCTTTTATCATTCCTCCCGAGCTTTCTGTTAATCCAGAGTTCTGCAGTGTTTTGCTGTGTCAGGCTGTATTGTTGTTTGTGAGGATTCACTGCCTCCCCCTTGGATAGGATCCTATTTCCTTGCCTTGTTGACATCGGGCTTGACCATGTGATCTGACAATAAAATGTGAGTGGTGGTGATGTTAGTGAGAAATTAACCCTTGTAACATGCCACTGAAATGTTGGGATCATTTATTATGGCAGCAGAGCCTAACCTATTCTGACCAAGACATATGCAAACAAACCAAAAATACTAACTCTGATAGCACAACAGATTGCAATCATCTCCTTGCAATTTTCTCCTCGATTGTAATGTAAATGCCATCAATTTAAGCTCATAAAATAATTATATACTAATAAAATGCTCTCTATAATATGATATATAAAATTATATATATATATTTTAGAGGCCCGTTGCACAAAGAGATTCGTGCAATAGGCCTTCCATCCCCTGGCTGCCGGCACCGGTTTTCCTCCAGCACCTGGGACCCAGGCCTTTGGTCCAGCTGCAGCAGAGAAGCCAAGCCTCTTCAGTCTTCTGTCTTCAGTCTTCAGTCTTCAGTCTTCAGTCCAGCCAGAGCCTTCAGTCTTCTTCCTGTGCCTGCGTATGCAAATTAACCACCATCTCTGTTGGGTTAATTTGCATAGTCGCTCTGATTGGCTGGTGGGTGTAGTGGAGTGACACCAATTTGCATGTTTCTCTTTTATTAGTGTAGATATATAATCAGATCACCCTCTCAGGACAAAATTTAGATGGAAACTATCAATGTGTGCTTTTTTTGTATCTCCTTTTTACACACCAATTGCTGACCAACCCTTTCCAACAGACATTTTCTCTTTTTTTAATATATATTTTATTGATTTTTTACAGAGAGAAAGGGAGAGAGATAGAAACATCGATCAGCTGCCTCCTGCACACCTCCCACTGGGGATGTGCCCGCAACCCAGGTACATGCCCTCGACCGGAATCGAAACCGGGACCCTTCAGTCCGCAGGCCGACACTCTATCCACTGAGCCAAATCGGTTTTGGCTCCAACAGACATTTTCTTTAAATCAATGGCTTCAGTAAGGCTACTGCAGTGGTTCTCAACCTTCTGGCCCTTTAAATACAGTTCCTCATATTGTGACCCAACCATAAAGTTATTTTCATTGCTACTTCATAACTGTAATGTTGCTACTGTTATGAATTGTAATGTAAATATCTGATATGCAGGATGGTCTTAGGCGACCCCTGTGAAAGGGTCGTTCGACCACCAAAGGGGTCGTGACCCACAGGTTGAGAACCGCTGGGCTACTGGGTCAAGCTCTGCTAACTTAGAAGGCATTCTGCCTCTTTAAGATGATTGTGTAAGTCTTGGCTCAAAACCATTATGAGTAAAATATTTTAAATTATTGCAGTAATAGATGTATCTGGCTCCCCTAAAGTGTATACCTGAGTATAATATGACAAGTCAATTCTCCCTTCCTTCCCCAACCCCCACAGAAATAATTACTTCACAGAAATAATCATGTTGGGAGTTTCTTATCAGGCCCAGCTTCATAGGTGTACTACCTCTGCAGTTGCCCAGGCCCATGCTTAGAAGGACTGGGCACTTGGTTTAATGCTCTGCCATTGACATCTGGAAATTCTTAATAATTTCTGAACAGGAAACCTAGCATTTTCATTTTGCACTGGGTTCCCACATTCTGCAGCCGGTCCTGTTTCTTATGTATTCTTTCAGGAGCATTTGTATGCATACACCAGTATGAGCATATGTTTGCTTATTTTTTAACACAATGGCTCTGTGCTCACCAAACCGTTTCTTCTTCCTGGGCCTTCAGAGAGCTTACATTTCCCAGGCTCTCTTGTAACTAAGCTGGAAATCTGTGATATGGGCTCCCGTGGCAAAGTGGTATATTCCACTTCCAGAAGAATCCCCTCATGCCACCTGCCCAGTCTTCTGCACAGGCCTGTACTGTTTGTGTGGCTTTCTATGTTCTCATGGAAATTCTGAGACATTACGACGGCCACATGATGGGAGGATCCTAGATCCCTGAGTTGCCCTTTGGAAGGGAACCACTTGGGAGAATCCCATGTTAGACTGTTATGTTAGTAAAAAAGAATCTGCTAACCTGTCAGGCTATGGAGACTTTGGGGTTTATTACCACAGCTAGTGTAAGTTACTGTAAGACACACACAAATGGGATTATGCTATATATAGCACCTTTTAAAAAGAAACATAGTTCAGAAATGTTTTCATCAGATGTATTGAATTTATAGTTTAATTCAGCGGTCGCCAACCTCACGTACCACCAGAGGTCTGGTTGGCAACAGCTGGTTTAATTCGTTGTGCATTCTTGGTAGGCCACTCAGCACAGTCCTTGAGTAATAACAACCTAAGCTAGGTGTGTCAAGCATAGAACGGGAGAACGTCTGTGAGACTTTTGGGGCCAGTCCAAGCCCCCAGATCTATTTTCCTTCTTCCCCTGCTCTGTGTCAAAGTGGAACTGACTCCTATGGACTGCATTTCCCAGGACTCTCTGAGTTAGCTGGGCACCTGCTGACTGAGGGGATTCTCTTGGAAGATAAGAGATCAGAAGGTGGGAGAAGAGGAAAGCTCTGAGTATGTTTCCCTTCTCTCTCTGCCTTGGGCAGCATCTTCAATGGCTGCTGCATCTTCTCTGTGCCTCTGGCTCCTCCTGGGTAGGCCCATCACAATTCTATTTAAACCAATGGACCCCCATCTCTGGGCTCCATAACACAATCTCCCTTCTTTACTCTTCATTATGGACTCAGTGTTTGTGTCCTCACCAAATTCATATGTTGAAGCCCTAATCCTTAATGTGACTTTGGAGAGAGAGCCTTTATGGAGGTAATTACAGTTCAATGAGGTCATTAGGATGGAGTCCTGATCCAATAGGATTAGTGCCCCTATCAGAAGAGACACCAGAGAGCTCACTTGCTCTCTCACTCATGCACAAAGAAGAGGTCATGTGAGATGGCAGCCACTTCAGCCAAGAAAAGAAAGAGGCCTCAGAATGAAACATACCTGCTGGAAGCTGGTCCACCCTTGCTGCTTGACACAGTTGCTCCAGGGGAGAAAAATCTGCACAGCTTATGTTTCAAAGGACCTGGCGTATATGGCATATGTTTGCTCCCCCTCTTAGCACTATGTGTTTTAAACAGGACCACCTCCCGGAGAAAGGTTCTTTCACCAGGTGAGGATTTTTCCCTGGAGTTAGGGATTAACAAGACTAAGGAAGAGAATAAATCAGTAAAACCCCCTAACTAAGTACCAGGCAGGTAGTTAGTCACCTTAACTTGTTTCCCCAGGTGGGGATTTTTCCCTGGAGTTAGGGATTAACAGGACTAAGGAAGAGAATAAATCAGTGAAACCCCCTAGTGTTACAGAAGTACCATGTACTACTTATGAAGAACTTGGACTAAGACTGTTGGCAATAAATTTGGGACTTGTTGGGCCCACATCCCCAGGGGTCTGCCCACCAGGGAAAGCACCAAAGCCTATACCCTTGGAGATCCACCGACACAGGGCAGTCCACCCTCCCAGGGCCTTCCCTGGCCTGCAGCGAGGCTGGGAGGACATAACCTTTACTGGGTAGGAGAATCTCCTACCCAGTAATGCAGTTCTCTGCATTAAGATCCCTCTGTTTCAGATACTCAGGATGATTTCTCTTTTCCTGACAGGACCCTGAATGATTCACTGTGTCATTCTTAGGGACATTACATGGACTAAGATATATCCATCTCCAGTCTCTGGCAATACAGTGAGCTG
>NW_006383013.1:3436002-3439393 GCF_000327345.1 Myotis davidii | reverse complement strand
TGTGCCTGGGTTGCGGGCACATCCCCAGTAGGAGATGTGCAGGAGGCAGCTGATCGATGTTTCTCTCTCATCCATGTTTCTAACTCTCTATCTCTCTCCTTTCCTCTCTGCAAAAAATCAATAAAATATATTAAAAAAAAGAAAAAGAAAAAAAGAAATACACCATCGCCCTAGCTAGTTTGGCTTGATGGATAGAGCGTCCGCCTATGAAATGAAGTGTCTGAGGTTTGATCCCAGTCAAGGGGCACATGCCCAGGTTGTGGGTGTGCAGCAGGCAGCTGATCAATGATTCTCTCTCATCATTGATATTTCTTTTTTTTTTAAATATATTTTATTGATTTTTTACAGAGAGGAAGGGAGAGAGATAGAGAGTTAGAAACATCGATGAGAGAGAGACATCGATCAGCTGCCTCCTGCACATCTCCCGCTGGGGATGTGCCCGCAATCCAGGTACATGCCCTTGACCGGAATCGAACGTGGGACCTTTCAGTCCGCAGGCCGACGCTCTATCCACCGAGCCAAACCGGTTTCGGCTCATCATTGATATTTCTATCTCTCTCTCCCTCTCTGAAACCAATAAAAATGAAAAAAATAAAAATTTAAATAAAGAAATACACTATCAAATTAGGCTGACCTGAGTTTGAATCCTGACCTCACCCATGTCCTTGTTCCATCATTATAGTGTGACATTAATCTCCCTAAGCCTGTTTCTGTAAAATGGGGATAAAAATCCTAAAGTCTCTTCTATAGAGAAAATAATGCTTGAGAGGTATTTAGCATAGGTATTTAGCACAGAGAAAGTATGTAGTATTAGCTAATATAATAGGTGGAAGGACAGGGCATGGGGAGAAGCTGGCATTGTCAGTTACAATCATCAAAGTGCTCTTATAAATTTACCCACAACAGTAAATGAATAAGTGTAGCTGTGTACCAATAAAACTTAATGGATACCAACATTTGAATTTTGTATAATTTTTCACTTGCCACAAAATATTATGCCTCTTTTGATTTTTTAAAAACCATTTACACATGTAAAAAAAAAAAATTCTTAGCTCTCAGTCTGTGCAGAAACAGGCAACAGGCAGAATTTGGCCTGCAGGCCATACTCTTCTCAAGTTCCTGTGCTCTTTTAGTTGTTGTTGCCTTCTTTCTTTCCTTCTATG
Organism: Myotis davidii; assembly: GCF_000327345.1. Taxonomy (NCBI): domain Eukaryota; kingdom Metazoa; phylum Chordata; class Mammalia; order Chiroptera; family Vespertilionidae; genus Myotis; species Myotis davidii. Next base: position 3,438,230 of record NW_006383013.1, on the reverse strand, counting down.
CTGGGTGACACTGAATCAGTCACTTAGCCTCTCTGGGCCTCAGGGTTTTTCTTTAATTAAATAATTTGGTTTTTCAGTTTTATGGAGATGTAATTGACATGCAACACTGTATAAGTTTAAGGTGTACAGTACAATGACCAGACATACATATGTTGTGAAATGTTACCATAGTAATTTCAGTTAACATCCACCTGGGCCTCGGTTCTTTATTGGTAATCCTGGAGTATCAGATGAGTATTTTTGAAAACCAGTCCTTCAGTGAGGATGGGGCGGGAGAGCACTGCTGGTTTGTGTTGTTACTCTTTTTCATCTCTTTTATTTGTTTAGGCTTCCAGGTAAAATTTCTTTCAAACGAAAAGTCCCCCTCCTACAATTCAGTTTGGGAAATTACTCATTGGTCCAATGGTTCCAAATCTTTTTCCTGCCTCCCTAGCCTTTACCGGCACAAAATAAATCCGTCAGTAACAGGCCAAAGGTGGAGCTGAAATGTCATAAAAGTGTCTTTCCTCCCTGAGTACCACGTTATTAGACAAGCAATGCATTTGTTTATGTCTTGGGTTCTTCTAATTACACATTTCCGTTCACTTATTAAAGAAATATTTGTTAAGCACCTCCTATGTGCAGAGCATGGTACCGGATGTTCTGTAATGAACAAAACAGACAGGAGGAGCAGTGGAAAGTGCGTGTGCAGGGACCAAGTGCCATGGGGATGAGCTATGTGGAATGCAGAGAAAGAGGGAGGGAGAGTTGGATCAAATCAAGCCCAGTTTCTGTGTTCCCAGAATTGTCCAACATTTAACTCCAAAGTTCCTGCTAGCCTGCCTCCCTGACTTCCTTCCCATGTTTTCTCTAAACGCGTCCTTTAGTTTCCGGGCCTAGCGCCTGTGCCAGCTCATCCTTTTCACCCCTGACCCTTCCCAGCACACAGGGGAGAGGGGACTGAGCTTGGATATCACACCCTTCTCCCAAGCATGTCCCCAGCCCGCCCCCCTTCCCGCTCTCTCTTCTCAGAATTGCCCCCTGCCCCACCCCTAGCCTCCATCTGACCACTGCCCTTAGCGGATAGGCACTGTGGCCACCTCAGGGCAATGTGCTGGCCTCCACAGTGTCTTCATCTCTGTTTGGGAAACCGTGTTCAGGTTGACCCCAGTCTGTTTCCATGAACTTTTCTAAAGAGAGAAGTTGCTGCCAGCAATTGTCAGGAAATACACATAAATTATAAGAACACTCCCTTTGTGGGAAGTCAGCCTCAAATAACCAGAACTCCTGGCTTTCACTTTCTTTTCTTTTGTCTTGAAGTATGGTAGCAATCATCTCAGGTAGAAACTATAGTTTAACTTTAACCCTGCTGTTTGGCTTCTGTAGTTATTTGCTTTGTTTAACAATAGAAAAGTTATTTTGATTTTCTGAATTATATAATCATCCCATTCGATTGAATACTTTATTGATTGTAATGTGAATACCCCATTGGTTGTGGTCATTCTGGTTTTAGAAAGCACATTCTTCTGTGCTGGAAGCCGATCCACCCTTGCTGCTTGATGCAGTTGCTGCAGGGATGTTTCAAGGGACCTGGCGTATATGGCATACTGTTCTTAATATGTTTGCTCCCCCTCTTAACGCTATGTGCTTTCAACAGGACCATCTCTCTGAGAAAGGTTGTTTCCCCAGGTGAGGATTTTTATCTGTAAAACCCCTTAACTAAGTGCCAGGCGGGTAGTTAATCACTTTAACTACGAACAATCACACTTAAACTACATAATCTTTACTTAGAATAACCTCCTTCAGTTAGCTTAATAGAACAATCTCCTTGGTATGGAGATAAGAAACGCCCTAACCTTTGGAATAGAATGGACAGGATTAAGATCAAATAGTATAAATACAGATGTACAAGGACAATAAAGAGAGGAACCTGGCTAGGAGGAACCAGGCTAGGAGGAACCTGGCTAGGAGGAACCTCGCCATGATGATCACCTGAAGGCTGCCTCCATGTCTTTCCTTCCTCATCGACTCCGTCCACACCACGGAGAACCCCTGGACCTGCTGTGGCTGGACCCCAACAGATGGCGTCCGAACAGAATTCCCCTCGGTAAGCCCCCCTGCACTCGGGACGGATAGGACTCCACCGTAGGAAGAGGGTGGATAGTTTTCGCAGACTCCGTCCACACCTTTGGGAACCCCTGGAACAGGATTCCCCTAGGTAAGGCCCCCCACCCCCCCGTACTCGGGAT
>NW_006383013.1:3422198-3434294 GCF_000327345.1 Myotis davidii | reverse complement strand
TAGATGTCCTGGAGTTAATTTTGAATTCTGCTACATTGCCAAATTCACTTATTAAGTCTAATAGTTTTTTGATGGAGTCTGTAGGGTTTTTTATTTATAATATCATGTCATCTGCAAATAAGGTCAATTTTACTTCTTCTTTTCCAATTTGGATGCCTTTTATTTCTTCTTCTTGTCTAATTGCAATGACTAGTACTTCCAGTACTATGTCGAACAGGAGTGGTGAGAGTGGGCATCCCTGTCTTGTTCCTGTTCTTAGGGGAAATGGTTTTAGTTTTTGCCCATGGAATATGATGTTGGCTGTGGGTTTGTCATATATGGCTTTTATTATGTTGAGTTATACCTCTCAGCTTTTCCACCTGTTGCTGGAATCTGGTCATCTCTCCCAGGATGGATGGCCCCTTCCCACCCACCCATTCCCTAACATACTTAACCTGACTTTTTATCGCTTCCCTTCTTCCTCACCCAATCTCTCTCTCTCTCTCTCTCTCTCTCTCTCTCTCTCTCTCTCACACACACACACACACACACACACACACACACACACTCACTCACACTGGATGGGCCCTCAGCAACCTTGTTTGAGCATGTGACCTTTCCTCCATGGTGTTAATTGGACCAGGGATATACAAACTAACAACTGGGTCAAGCCTATTTTCTCCTCTAGACTTTGGAGATATTAGTTGCAGCCCGAGCTGGTCTCTTAGATGCAGGGAATGCAAATGGGGTGGGAGTGGGGGGTTGCCATATAAATATTGAATCAGTGAAACTGGTCTGTTGAGTCTGGAGAGAGAATAATTGCCTAGGGATGTGACAGCTTTCCAGTTCCTGCTTCCTGGGCTTTGAGAGTAACTGCCTTTAGTTAGGTTCCTGGATATTATATGAATGTAGTATAAAGTCTACATGAGTTAGGATGTATTTGACTGCAAGTAAGAGATAACCTAAATGATAGGGATTTAAATAATTAGAATATGTTATTTCCTTAAGGAGTCTGGAGGCAGGCAGAAGCCAGGGTGTGTTCAGTTCAGCTGTGTCATCAAAAGACCCAGGGTCTTCCATCTTTCGGCTCTGCCTCTCAGCATGTTGACTTTTCATTCTGTGCTTGTTGGTTCATGGTCTCAATATGGCTATCATGGCTCCAGACATCATGTCCTCACATCATAGCAGCAAGTAAGAAGGAAGGGAGCAGATGGAAGAGAGGTTTAATTTCTGTTAATAAAGAAAAATCCCCCTTTCTCAGTCTGCACAGTAGACTTCCTCTTATATGTTATTGACTAGAACTGTGTCACATATGTACTCTACCTGCAAGAGAGTTTGAAAAAGTGAGTGCCTAGCAAAAGGGAATTGAATGGCCACAATTACCTTACCAATTATGCACCCCCCCCTTGAATTGTCTGGGTATTCTTGTGAAAAATCAATTTATCATAAATATTAGGGTTTATTTCTGGATTCTAAATTCTATGCTATTGCTCTATATGCCTATCCTTATTCTAGCACATTGTTTTGACTACTGTAACTATGTAGTAAGTTTTAAAATCAGGAAGTGTGAGTCCTCTAACTTTGTTAGGATTAGTTTGTTAAGGTCTTTTAAAGGCAGGTGGGTGACTTACAGGGGTGATCACATTACATGAGTCTGTAGATCAATTTGGGAAGTATTGCCATCTTGACAATATTAAGTCTTTCAACCCCTGAATGTGGGGTATTTTTCCATCAGTTGCATCATGATATTTTTCAGCAATATGTGTAGTTTCCAGTCTACAAATCTTACACTGAGAAGGCTAACCCCTATTTTGTAAAACTACTGTTTGGAATTCTCTGCTATTCTTTAGACGGCCTCTTATTCTAAAAAAAATAATAACTTTGCTTTCTAGCCTGCTTTAGCTTGCTTGAATAATGAGGAAGATAAACTTAGCTGTCTGACCTTATAGGCCAGAGACTAGATACGCCCATACTCTCAGTGCCATGCCAAGTGTATTTTTTAATTGGATAGAACTGTGTAGTTTTCAAGGCCACCAGCAAGATAACCACTAAGCACACATAGGGCTGGCTCTTTCATAAAAAGGGAAGTTCTGCTTGTAGCTTTGCTTAGAATTTGAATTCATTTCCTCTAAGCCCACCGCGGTGAATAAAGTGTAACTCCAAACTCTCTGAGCATTGCTTGATTTATTCCGGTTCTCTGTAACAACACCTCTATTGTTAATTTTTCCAAAGAATTTTAGTCTTTTTGGTGCTAATGTTAATGAAATTGTTTTCATGATTTCATTTTCAGAATGTTTATTGCTAGAATATAGAAATACAGTTGATTTTTCAATATTAATCTTGTATTCTGCAACCTGCTTACCTTGTTTACTGGTTCTAATAATTTGTTAGTGGATTCATTGGGATTCTGTATGTATAAGATCATGTCATCTTCAAACAGAGATTAATTTACTTCTTTCTTTCTAATCTGGATGCTTTTTATTTCGTTTTCTTGCTTACTTGCACTAGCTAGAAGTTCCAGGACAATTTTGAATAGACTGGTAGAAGTGGACATCCTTGTCTTGTTCCTGGTCTTAAAAAGAAAGCAGTTTTGCCATTTAAAATGATGTTGACTGTAGGGGTTTTTTTGTAGTGTCCTTTATCAGGTTGAAGTAGTTCTGTTCTATTTCTAGTTTATTATTCCTGTTCTATTCTTAATGCTTTTATCATGAAATGTTAGATTTTGTCAAATGCTTTTTTCCCCAACTATTAAAATGACCATGTGGGTTTTGTCCTTTATTCTATTAAAATGGTGTATTAAGTGAGTGTATTAACTGTATAACAACATTATAGTTCCACTTTGTCATTAGATTTTTATTATCATAATTATAAGTAGATTCATTATTTTTAAAATGGAAAAGTAGGAAGACACTGAGTTATCTAGAATTCTTGGGTCTATTCTTTGGGATACAAATACATGAACAAACAAGATGCATAAATAGTCCCACAAACTAACCAAGCATGTTTATTAATTTCCATTTAGTGGATGAAAACACAAACACACATGGGTACACAAATACCTTGGATATAAAATGGTACATATTGAGTGCTCTATTTCATTATGGGATTACTCCTCTAGGACTCTGCTCCAGAGATAACAAGTAGCTGTGCTGTCTACCCACACTCTGCTTTGTATCTTGTGATTGCTCATGCTGTTCATTTTGCCCCAAATTTTCTTCTCTTCTTTCACTACTTTTTTTTTTTTCCTATTTATCATTCCTGGAAGGACATATATAAAAATATATTATCCGTGGTTTTCATTTGGGACAACATGGGTAGACCTAGAGGGTATTACGCTAAGTAAAATAAGTCAGACAGAGAAAGACAAATACTTTTTTTTTAAATATATTTTATTGATTTTCTACAGAGAGGAAGGGAGAGAGAGAGAGAGAGAGATTGAGAGAGAGAGTTAGAAACATCGATGAGAGAGAAACATCGGTCAGCTGCCTCCTGCACATCTCCTACTGGGGATGTGCCCGCAACCAAGGTACATGCCCTTGACCGGAATCGAACCTGGGACCCTTGAGTCCACAAGCCAATGCTCTATCCACTGAGCCAAACTGGTTTTGGCAAGACAAATACTTTTGTCACTTATATGGAATCTAAAAACCAAAATAAATGAACAAATGAAACAGAAACAGATTCATAGATACAGAGAATAAACTGATAATTGCCTGTTGGGATGGATATTGGAGGGCTGGGTGGAAAAAGTGAAGGGATTAAGAAACTCAAAATAGTCACAGGGATAAAAAGTACAGCATAGGGAATATGGCCAATAATATTGTAATAACTATGTATGGTGTCAGGTGGGTATTAGACTTATTGGAGTGATCACTTGGTAAGTTATATGAATGTCTAACTACTATACTGTACACCTGAAATTAACATAATATTGAATGTCAACAGTAATTGAAAATTAAAAAAAATTTTTTTAAAGATATATTAGTAGTGTTTTTTTTAAAAAAATACTTTTTAAAATTGATTTCCAAGAGGAAGTGAGAGGGAGAGATAGAAACATCCATGATGAGAATCGTTGATTAGCTGCCTCCTGCATGGTCCCTACTGGGGATCGAGCCCATACCCCAGGCATGTGCCCTGACCAGGAACCATGTCCTCCTGGTTCATAGGTCGACACTCAACCACTGAGCCACTACTATAGTAGTGGTTTTAATTTCTTCCATTTAGGGCCTATATCATATTCTAACTTAACTATATTTAAATATATGTTGCTTTTATAATAGAAAAAAATACTTAAAAAAATAGACTCCACTTGGGGCCCACTGGAGCTGCACCTGGAGTAGTCAACAAGCTAGGTGCCAGAATACAAGAAGCAGAACCTGTGACTCAAGAAAAATTGTGGGCTGAAGGCCCTCAGGCATTGGTGGCCCCTCCTTTGTACACTTCCATTGTGTTGGACAATAGCTCAGGGCTTCTGTTGAAATGACTGACTACCTCCCAAATGGTTCCTATGCCACACTCCTCAAAGGTATTTTCTCATTCTTTACAATATGGATAGGCAGAGGATTTTTCAAATCTTGAAGTTCTGCTTCCTTTTTTATTAACAATTCCATTTTAAAATCATTTCTTTCTTCCTTTATTTTTCTATAAGCAGTCAAGAGGAACCAGGCCCACTCCTTCAACACTTGGCTTAGATAGTTCCTTAGGCAAATACCTAATTGCATCACTCACAAGTTTTACCATCCACAAAACACTAGGACATGAACACGATTCAGCCAAGTTCTTTGTCACTTTATAACAAAAATGGCCTTTCCTGCCCTGTCCAACAGCATGTTACTCATTTCTGTCTTAGACCTCATCAGAATGGTCCATATTTCTACCTATATTCCATTCAAGATGCCTTGTATATTCCCTAAGAAGACTGAGGCTTTCTCTGCAGCGCTCCTGTATCTCTTAAAATAGGTACAAGAAAGTTCATTTTCCCTGTCAACGGTTTGGGCACCACTGTTGCATCCCCACTGCCTGTTCTAATTCCTCCGATTTTCAGGACTTCTTTGAGAGAATTTGTCATGTGGCTTTTACTAGTAAGATACCCTGTGAGCATAAACAATAGAATAACACTTATAGATACAGGTTTAAATGGCTTTCCTAGACATTGGGCACCAGAAATTGTTGGTTTTGGGGTTGATACAAGATAGGAAAAAATATGAGAAAAAGTTCAGAAATATTGAGGACAGGGGGAAGAGCTCCAAAGGCCACTTCAAAGGAAGTTATTTTATCCAAGAATATGCAGCATTACCAAATAAATATCTAGAGAGTGATGGGGAAGAATGCAAAAGGGTTTTTATAATAAAGTGGAAAAGAAATGGCAGCCTCACTTAAACCTATTCTATTTAAATATGCAAACCCCATCACTCCATACAATGCATATACTACATTGCTTAGGAACCAATGAACCTTAATTGTCATTTTTTAAAACTATTATTTATTGAGGTAAATTTTAAATATAGTATAATTTATGTAATTTAAAACTGACAATAAATAACATATTCAGAGCTCGTGTGGTTGTCTATGAGATCTTTGTCATCATTAATGCTCTCTTAAAGAGTAAATTCTCAGTCTGTTGAGATGACATTTCTATTTTATTATACAACTAACTTAACAGAGGACGTTTATGAATCGCTTTGGGATGATGATTTGCTGAAAATGAAGATAAGATATCAATCACTCTAATCAGGTTAAGTAAACATAAATTTGGGGTAAATTTTGGAAGTTGGATATGAAAAAGAGGGAGAGTCTTAAACTAGTATTTCTTATGACATCTAAAAATGTTGAGACTCTCCTAGGCATGCCTACTTCCTGCTTCTTGTTATCATTATAATATTCATCATGAACAGTATAATGCACATTTGTTGTTTATTCCTGCCTAACACCCCTTTTTCTGGTGATAGCATCCATCTCTTCCATTTGGGAATTCATTGGTCTTCCATTCTCAGAGAGCCTGTAGCTCAGAACTGGAGGGAGTGGGTGGGCATAAGATTCAGTCCTGGCCAATCAATTCAACATTCACCTGAGGCATGTGACCCAACCTGGGCCAATGGAAGCTTAGCTAGGACTCTCACAGGGACTCTAAAAAAGAGGCACTCTTCCTCAGCTGAGGTTTTATTTTATTTTTAAATATATTTTATTGATTTTTTACAGAGAGGAAGGGAGAGGGATAGAGAGTTAGAAACATCGATGAGAGAGAAATATCGATCAGCTGCCTCCTGCACACCCCCCACTGGGGATGTGCCCGCAACCAAGGTACATGCCCTTGACTGGAATAGACCCTGGGACCCTTAAGTCCGCAGGCCGACCCTCTATCTGCTGAGCCAAACCGGTTAGGGCCTCAGCTGAGGTTTTAAAGCTGGTTGACTGCAAACTTGCCAGCCATAAGCCATCTTTACTATCAATGGTGACCTCCTATCTAGGAATGAACCAAATTTATTGGGACACAAAACCCAGGATAGAGACAGATTTTTGTTTGTTTTTTCCTTTGGGACAGATTTTTTGATGGCCTGGTTTGAGCACCTAGATTCAGTCAGATCTACCTAGGTTATTTTTTTTTTATATATATAAGCCAACAAATCTCTATGCTTAATACAATTTGAATTTAGTTTCAAAACTGAAAGTCTTGACTAATACCATCACCATCATAATTGTTATCTGCAGCACCACTCCTTCTCCTTCCTGGCGCCAGAAGTAAAAGTCCACTTCCTGAAGCAGAGCCTCAGATGATTGCAACACTCAGTCGCATCTGTACCCACAGGAAGTCCAGGGTGTCAGTGTGGGGCATGGCAGTTGAGTAGGAGGCTCTGAGGTGCTTCTAGGGCAGAGGAAACACAACGGCATTGACCTACCATTGAGAGACAGGCTCTTGCTGCCTATTCCTGGAATGCTCATCTATTTTATTTCCAAGCTCCAATTACAAAAGCCTTGGTAGACACAGATTGAAATCACTCTAGTGGATGTTCAACAGGCACCTTGAGCCAATGAGAAACCATCATTTTCTCTTAAAGCTTATTTGCATGCATCATTCCTTTAAACAACTTAAGTCTAGCAATGATACTGCAATTCTAAACTGGTCTTGAAGCTGACTCAGTTCTTGTAGATATTATCACTGAAAATGGTCCAAAAATGTGATCTAAGATTTTCCAGCAAAAGTAGGGCCAGAAACCCAGGGAGAGAAGAAATAGACTCTTCATTCATTGTATTAGATTAGAAGTAATAAAAAGGGAAATAGCAAGTCCATTTCTTGTAAACCAGGACGGCAGCTCCATAAAGGCAGAGACCATGTTGTTTATTTGTTTGGTTGGTTATCATTGTTTTTGTAGTACCCAGCATGATGCCCCGAATTAATGAAGCCTGAAATATTTGGAAAAGGAAGACCAAATGATGCTCTCAGAGTCAGGATCAGAAAATATCTCTGAGTTGCCCAGCCCTGGGTTTTGTATGGAAGTAGATTGTCTCTACATCTGCTATCTTAACAGATATTGTGCACCTTGGTCACAACATCTATCCCCTTTTTCTAGAAGGTCCCCAATTTCCTTTTGGGAACATCCTCTCCTCATTTTGTGTCCTCTTTTTGGGAGAGTGAATACTGGTAAACACCGCCCACATGAAAGGTGAGGAAAGCACATCCTTCTTTTGTTTGCCCCACCCTCCCATTTGGACCAAAGTGACCTAAAGTCACTCAATCTGATGATCTCTCCCAGGACTTGGACTCTTGGACAAGTGCCAAGGAGGGAAGATCTGGTTGGAGCTCATTTATTTTGGTGGTTAATTCTCCAGCCAGTTTCTTCCACAAACCCTTGCCGAGGTCCTGGCTGCCTAGCCCACTGGAGCTCCTTACTTTGTCTAAGCCTGGTCACTCAGCCTCCAGCCAGGTCTCTGAGCTGCTAATGACCTTCCAATGAATTCCCTGTTGTGTAAGTAGGCCAGCATTAACTTGCACTGCACGCAACCAAGGCCTTTATCTGATAGTGCAGGTGGGCTGCTTCCCCGGCTAAATGGTCTGGTTTCTCTCACTTCATTTCTTTTCCTTAGCTGCAGTTCTGCTTGTCCCTCTTAAAAATGCTGCCCTGGAAGCTTCTTCTTTTAATATCCATTCCAAGCAATGGTTATTTGTCCTTTCCATTCCCATTCCTTGTAATGGACAGTGATAAGGTTGTTCCTTCCTTCTCTGCAGCAAATCCTCCTTTTCTGTAACTGATTCCTCACCTCCAGCAGCTTGACTTTGTGCTTTGACCATCTTGATTGATTGGTCAAGCATTAGACATCTTACCCTAAACTGGGCCAATCAGATTTCTCTTTTCTGGTAGCTTATGTTTGACCTAGGGAATGTGAAAGTTGTAGGTTGCTGCAAGCTGAGCCTCCAAAATAACTTGATGCTAAGAGGAAGGTTTGTAATTTTCGTTGCTGAGGTTTGAGATTTTTTTTCTGGGTCCTAACACTTACCTATCTTGAGGAGAGTTCCAATCAATCTGCCTTTCTTGATGAAGTTTTCTATTATTGGCTTATGTTATCTGCAACCAAACACATCTTAATTAACAGTTTCCATGTGATAAAAGGCTTTTTGGAGACGGCAGCAGATTTTCATTCATTCATGCATTTATTCATTCATGCCAGGCACTGTCCTAGGTGCTATGAACCTAAAAATGAACTTGACAATTCCCTGAACTCAAGGAGCCTGCTCTCTGTCTAGTTGGGGTGTAAATGTATTCAATCAATCATTCATTCATTTGATAAATAATTCATTCATTCAACTAATAATCACCAGCACTTATTAAATATTATGTAACAGGCCCTGATACTAAATGCTTTTCTAATAGGTATGTCCCATATTACAGATGAAGGAACTGAGTCACAGAGAAGTTAGACAACTTTGCCAAAGTCACAAGGCTTCTAAGTGCTAGAGCTGGATCTCCAATCCTCTCTAATCGCAGAACTCTGGCTTCTCACCACCGTGTAACCTCCCTTTCAAAATAGAATCCCAAAGCAATGCCCCACATGCTTACACAAGTGTGTGGAGGTTGGAGGTCAACAAAGGTTTTACAGTTGAAGTGGTTTGAGCAATCTTGGAGGAAGAGAAGAGTTGTAACCCTGGTGCCTAACACAGTATTTTGCATATGAACTTAGTAAAATGATGATGAGGCTGCTTATGCATCTGGAAGGAGTTGTTTTTCTGCTTACACAGAGCCTGGGGTGTTTCTTACTGCCTTCTGAGACATCCTTTTTGTGATTTAGCAATGGCGTGCAAGGACATCATTTGTGTAGTGTATCATTGATGCTCACAAAAGGCTTTTGAGGTAGTCGTATTGTCTTCATAAGATGGGTGAAGAAACCAGGGCTGATGTTGCATGACTCGTCCAAGACCACACATGGTGAATAAGTGGCAGAACCAGCCAAGGACCTGGGATTTTGCCCTCCGGAGGGCGAGATTGGCTAACAGGATACCTCTAATCTAGTCAGGCTTCTTTACTCTGAGCCTCCAATTTAAGGCTTTGCTCTTTACAGCCTCTACACCTGAGCTTCTGAAGGTTCCCTCTCCCAGAGACATCCTCCCATTCTTTCTCATTTCCAACTTTCTAAATCCTTATCATCCTTAAGATTAAGCTCATCCCACATCGTCCTCTCAAGTGGTCTCCAGTTTCATTCAGCCCACTACCTAAATGTCAATTAAAATCCCTTAGCCATGTTTCCAATTAGATTCTTGCCCTGAAAGAGTCTGATTTATAAAGTCCAGACTCATCACTGTCATCCAGCCTTCCTCATCAAAACTCCGGCTACCTAATCCCTCCAGCCTGCAGTCGGCCTTTTATTGTTGCTTACTATGTGAACATCTTGTCTTTCACTAGAATGTGAGGCACAAACCACATGCTGCTTCTTTTTTAAAATGTTTAAAAATATATTTCATTGATTTTAGAGATGAAGGGAGAGGGAGAGAGAGCTAGAAACATCAATGATGAGAGAATCATTGATCAGCTGCCTCCTGCACACCTCCTACTGGGGATGGAGCCCATAACCCAGGCATATGCCCTTGGCTGGAATTGAACGTGAGACCCTTCAGTCCGCAGGCCAACGCTCTATCCATTGAGCCAAACCAGCTAGGGCCACATGCTTCTTTTTTTTTTTAATATATCTTTTATTGATTTTTTACAGAGAGGAAGGGAGAGGGATAGAGAGTCAGAAACATCCATGAGAGAGAAACATCAATCAGCTGCCTCCTGCACACCTCCCATTGGGGATGTGCCCACAACTAAGGTACATGACTAAGGTACATGCCCTTGATCAGAATCGAACCTGGGACCTTTCAGTCGCCAGGCTGATGCTCTATCCACTGAGCCAAACAGGTCAGGGCCACATGCTTCTTTTTTAGCTTCATACATCTATCGCAAACTTGGGTTCTTTGGGATCATGTTGTTTGTTAGTTCAAAGAGGATATGTGCTCTGCCCACCTGCTGTTAGATTGTTTAGCTCCTAAATCATGCAAAACTGCTAACTTGTCAAATCCCCTTTCTAAAGCTCCTGGAGGGTCGGAGAAGAATGTAGGGGCTCTCACAGGCACATTCAGCAATTAATAATAACCAACACTTATTCATGTTTACTAATTGCCAGGTCCTGAACAAAATACACTACACGTATCAACTCATTAAATCCTCAGGACAGCTATTACCCCCCTGAACAGATGAAGACGTATAGAGGTCACTCTGCTCATAAGTGGTGCAGTCAGTATTCAAACGCAGCCTGAGCTGAGTCCATGACTTTTAACTCCGACACTAAATCCTTTATGGGTAACCAAAGTCTCTTGCTATAATATACATCCATTTTCTTTCTTTCTAACCTGTGTAGGAAGATAGGATTAAAGGGGTGAGAAAATAATAGAGGATGTATTATACTTCTAGTCACGCAGTGATGGCGAACCTATGATATGCGTGTCAGAGGTGACATGCGAACTCTTTTTTTGGTTGATTTTTCTTTGTTAAATGGCATTTAAATATATAAAATAAATATAAAAAATATAAGTCTTTGTTTTACTATCGTTGCAAATATCAAAAAATTTCTATATGTGACATGGCACCAGAGTTGTTAGACATGGCACCAGCATTTCAAAATGCTGACACGCCCAGCTCAAAAGGTTCGCCATCACTAGAATCTAGTGTGAGCCAGGTATCTTGACAGGTGGACAATGCTTTATTAAAATAATTCTTGCAATGAGTCTATGAAGCAGGAAGTATTAACACCATTTTAAAGAATGTGGCTCCTAAAGTTGTGAAGTATTCAAGGTTTAGCTTCCCGTTATTGGCAGAGTTGGAAGGGAAACCAGGTTTCCTGACTTTCAAGGAAGTGCTCTTTAAAGGAAATTGAACACAAAACATTGATAGAGACAGGTGGAGGGGAAAGAGACATTTGAATGATTACTTAAGAAATGTGTTAATGCAGTGTAACGTATATGATTGTTTAACCACTACATTGTAACCTGAAACTAACACAAATTCATGTCGAATGTAAACTGTAATTGAAAAATAAGGCTTAAAAAATATGAAAAAAAATGTTGGCAGCTGGGGGAAAAAAGATATGTGTTAATGTAAACTGAATAATGGTGAGATAACGTAAAAAATGCTACTCTAAGAACATCCATAGAGGAATTGTTAATTAAATAAAGGAGCCCTTTCTTGGCCTGGAATTAAACCCGCGAATTTACCCAGAGACAAGAGAGAGGGGGCGCCAGCTGTCCAGGAGAACCAGGGCACCCGCTCCAGAGACGAGCTCGGCCCCCTTTTCTACCCTCACACTCCAATTGGCTAATTTTCCTAGGCCCCGCCTCCTCGTCAGGGTGGACCATTAAGCAGAAGCCAAGCCAATCGGGTGCCAGGTCCACGAGTCCCTCCTAAAGGCCCCGGGTCAAGGCGACCAGCTTTACTCTCGCCTGTGATTGGCCAGGCGGCAGCATGGGGTCCGCCTCCTCCTCCTCCAGATTGGTCAGCGGTCCGTAATCTCCTGACCCTCCTTCCAGCCCCCGCCCGGACTTCCCGCGGGCGGCCGGCCCTCGCGGGAGTGGGCCCCGCCCCCTTGTGACAG
>NW_006383013.1:3404446-3421987 GCF_000327345.1 Myotis davidii | reverse complement strand
TGGCCGGGCCTGTCCCGAGCTGGAGCCTCAAGGGCGGCACGGGGGCTCCCCGGTCTCTCCTCGCTCGAGGTCCTCCTCTCCTGTGCCTGGAGGTGTGAGGTGTGCTTCAAGTCCGGGTACTTTCCTCCCTACGTTTGGGCCAGAAATGCGGGCCGCCGTGCAGTGGAGACGGGGGGGTGACTCCTCGGACCCTGGAGAAACCGCTTAGGGGCTCTTGATTCTCCCGAGGCGCCTTGCTCATGCCCTCGAGATGGAGGCTTCCTCTTGGAGCCCTGAAGCCCCCTAGGAAGACCATCCTGGGGTTCTCGGGAGGCAAAGAAAGTTAAGAGGCAGTACCAGGCGGAAACGAAATTAGTCACTTCCTACCACATACCCTACCCCTTCGGCAAGCAAGACGTTGGACCACCCACCTGGAAGTAAAGGCGGTCAGGTGCCTCGAGAGCCTTAAGCTCATAGCCCGTGGTGAGACCTCATCCCCGATCCAGGTTGAGGTAGGTGGTCCCCTGGGCCCCTTGAGCAACAGTTCTGTCACCCAAGGGGGTTGTTTAACCTGGCGGTGACTTGTGATGACTCCATACGAATTAACCGAGGCTGAATCACCGAGCAAATCCAGGCAGTTCTGAAATATTTTGAAAAGTTCTCAGTTCAAGACTAATTATTAACCTTCCAATTCTCTGGATTGGCATAGTCTGCTGAAATGTGCTTTTAAAGACAAACTGGTTAAAAGGATGCAAGATCCGTGTTGCTGGAAGAGAGTGCTGTGATATTCGCAATTGTCTTTCATACTTAAAAGTCTTGTTCAGATATTTAGGAAAACTTTTCCACCCCCAAAGGTAATCTGTTCCCTGTATTTGGCTTTTGACTGTGGTTTAATTTGGCTTTAACGTAAATATCTGGCAGGCTCCTCCCCCAGTCAGTAGATAGTCTAGATAGGCCTGTTGCTGTTTGGTGTGAAACAGAAAATAAAACATTTCTCCAGGTCATGTTGAGAGAAGAAGACTGTAAGAGTTGGGAAGAGGAAATACATACAAGAGACTTGACCTCCCCAGAATTTGTAAGGCATAAGGCAGTATCGTACTAAATTCAAAAGATTTGTTTTCATTTTTTAAAATAATTCATGTGTGAGAGAGGAAATTATAAGAATGGGCTCATTATAAGCAGTGGGAGAAATTGTTTTCCTAGTCGTGGCTAATAAGACAAAATTGTGGTATAGACTATAACAGGGAAACCTCACAGGAGGAGTCAGAAAATACATTGCAGGTGAATGAGTGGATTATTTATTTATTTATTTATTTATCGATTAGTTTGTTGTCCCACCTATTTATGCATTCATTGGTTGATTCTTGTACGTGCCCTAACTGGGGCTTGAACCCACAACCTTGGGTGTATTGGGACAATGCTCTAACCAACTGAGCTACCCAGCCATGGCCCAGTGGGTTATTTAAAAGGGAAAAGGAAATCAAGAGAAAGGTATTCAGATTTTCGAGGTGTTTTGTGTTTAAGTGCTCTTTTCACTTAACATAGGAGCTATGTTCTGATTTAGTAGTAAATTAAATTTCTGCCTCCCATAATTCCTAACAGCTGAGCATTAGTAAGCATAATGTTTCTTCAGAATTCACGACCAATATGATGATGAAATAGCAAGTTGTTAAAATGAAACTTAAAAACCTGCCTGACTTTTCCTAATACATTTTAGGGGGAAATTCCTCTCAAAGCACTATGGTGGTATTTGGAAGAATGCGCTGATGGAATACGCTAAACAATGTTTAGGGCTCCTTCTAGGAAGTCTTTCAGAAGTCTTTTTAAACAAAGTATTTAAGTATATTGCTTTGTACACGGACATGAGAATATTGTGTGAGTTTTTTTTCTTTCCTTTTAAGCAAAAGAGAGTTTTTTGGTAACTTCATGAGAACAAGAATATCTTAAAAACACATTTTAGCCCGGCCAGCATGGCTCAGGGGTTGAGCATCAACCTGTGAACCAGGTTGGTCACGGTTTGATTCCCGGTCTGAGCACGTGACCAGGTTGTGTGGGGGACTTGCAGGAGGCAGCCGATCAGTGATTCACATCATTGATGTTTCTCTCTCTCTTGCCCTCTCCCTCCCTCGATGTGAGAGAGGCACATCAATTGGTTGCCTCCGACAGGTGCCCGAAGTAGGGCCTGGGACTAAGCCTGCAACGGAAGTACGTGCCCTTGACTGGAATCGAACCTGGCACCCTTCAGTACACAGGCTGACAGTCTATCCACTAAGCCAAACCAGGTAGGACCTTAAAAATATTTAAGTTAGTTTTGTTTTTCTTAAAGTGATATGCTACTGCTCTAACTCCAGTCGGCATTTTCTGGGGGATATGTGTGCCATAAAAATACACATAAGGTGTTAAATGCTGGGGACGTCTGTAATACTTTCAGCAATAAAGATAAATTTTAAAAAAAAGATGTTAAGTGCACAGGTGTGCATTATGCTCTTACTATAAATTTATAGTATAACATGTTTTTAAACCCAAGATATAAGTTCATTTCCTCACATATTCCTACATTTGTCTTTTATGAGCAGAGAGAAGTTAGAAAGTTCTAAATTTTCTTTACATTCTCTAGAGTCTATGTTTCTGTGTTTGAAGGGATGAATGTGTAACTGGAACCCAAGGTGGGCTGCCTGCTGCCACAAAAACCAAACTCATTAGACAGATGCTGGTGAAAAAGAGGTTTTAATTCAAGTGCCGATTGCCTGAGGAGATGGGGGACTCATGTTGCAAAGCCCATCTCAACGTCTAAGTGCAGGCAGAGTTTTTATAAGGAGGGAGAGGCAACGCAGAAAAAGAAATCAAGGGAAGGGGGTTGAAAAATTCTCTGTGTGCAGTCCAGCACAGTCCATTCTAATAAGACCTTCAAAACTGCTCAAGTGATAGTCTAGTGTGGATCATCCTGGTACTTTGTCATCCTGGTTCTGTGTTTGAAGGTCAGCAAATCTGGAACTGGGATGACTGAAGGTCGGAGTTGGTAACTTCTGAAGTTAGTTCCTAGGATTCTTATACAAATGTACTGTTTATTTACAAGCTACATATTAGTCAGAATTTGTAGCTTTTGGCAGCAGGCAGCCCACCTTGGGTTCCAGTTACACATTCATCCCTTCAAACACAGAAACATAGACTCTGGAGAATGTAAAGAAAATTTAGAACTTTCTAACTTCTCTCTGCTCATAAAAGACAAATGTAGGAATATGTGAGGAAATTCAGCATTTACAGGAACAATATCAGAAAAATAGTGGGGTGGGTTACAAATGTACAGATGCTCAACTTACAATGGGGTCACCAATTGACGTCACCCAGGGTTTTTTTTTTTTGGTGATAGCTGTGTGATAATAGGAAATACAGGGTGTGACAAAAATGTACATACACTTTGAATTATAAAGGCAGTGTTATTAAAATGCATTTCATTAACGTGTATATACATTTTCTTGGGACACCATATATATCCTCCTATATAATAAAAGCCCAGCAACTAAATGGTGGAATGACCAGAACGACCAGTCACTGTGATGTGCACTGACCACCAGGGGGCAGATGCTTAATGCAGGACCTGTCCCCTGGTGGTCAGTGTGCTACCACAGTGGGAGCACCGCTCAGCTGACTGGGATGAGTGGCTGCTCCTGTTGTGAACCCTGGGCCGATAGGCAGGGACCTGGGCTGCGATCATCGTCTCCTCACCCCAGGCTCCTCCTTGCTTCCTGCCACCTCTTCTGGATGCCCATAGGCCGTGCAGTGCTGCTGCCGGCCTTGCAGAGCTGACCCTGGAGGCTGGGAGGCGGGTTCATGGCCACTGCTTCTCGGTGCTATTGTCCCTGGGCCCGGCTCTGACCAGGTCTCTTGGAGAGGCAAGTGCTCCGGCTCCACGGAAGATGCCAGACCAGGGAGCAGCTGCTCAGAGGGTGGGTCTACAGCCGCTCGCTCTCCCACAGCGGGCCCATCCCAGCAGGCTATGCTCCCCTACCAGTGCACGAATCCCATGCATCAGGCCTCTAGTGTATAGATAGATAGATAGATAGATAGCTATAGATATAGATATCATATCTATCTATCTATATCTATATCTATCTATATAATAACAGGCTAATATGCAAATTGACCCAATGGTCACTATGACATGCACTGACCATCAAGGGGCAGATGCTCAATGCAGGAGCTGCCCCCTGGTGGTCAGTACGCTCCCACAGGGGGAGCACTGCTCAGCCAGAAGCCCTGAGCTGGGCCCACTGCTGGCGAGTACAGTGGCAGTAGCAGGAGCCTCTCCCGCCTCTGCGACAACGCTAAGGATGTCCATGGGAAGCGGACCTAAGCCATCAGTCAGATATCCCCTGAGGGCTCCCGGACTGTGAGAGAGCACAGGCCTGGGCTGAGGGACCCCCGAGTGCATGAATTTCATGCACCAGGCCTCTAGTATCTCTATATCTATATCTATATCTATATCTATCTCTGCTGTTTCTGGCATGGAATTCCTAAAACCTGTGTGATTTCCTAAGTGAGAAGTGTATTAAGAGCATGTTTTGTTCTAATATTTGATCTTTGACCCTGATTCCTAACCACAGAGTACCTAAATCTCTTGGAGTGTTCTTGGTGACCATGGTGTCCTTTGTTCTGTGAGGTGACTCTGGGTGGGCTCCTGGATAGGGGCTGGTCACCAGAAGGACCAAGACATGATTAGAAGCTTGGAATGCTCAGCCCTACCTTCCATTTTCCAGAGAGGAAAAAGGGGCTGGAAATGGAGTTAATGATTGATCATGCCTACATACTGAAGCCTCCTCCATAAAAGTTCCCAAAAGTACGGGGTTCAGAGAGCTTCCGGGTTGCTGAACACATGGAGGTGCTGGGAAAGGGGCATACTCCTTCCCACACACCTTGCCTTCTCTTCAAACTAGATGTTCACCTGTATTTTTAATATCTTTTTATAATAAACTAGTAAACAGTAAATAAACAATTTTCCTGAGTTCTGTGAACTGCTCTAGCAAATTAATCAAACTGTAGGAGGGGATGGTGTGTACCTCCCATTTATAGTTGATCTTAAGAAGCACAGAGGACGATCTAGATTTGCCATTGGCATCTGAAGTTGGGGGGTGGGAGAGAGTCTTATGGGACTGAGCCCTTAGCCAGTGGGCTGTGATGATATCTCCAGGTGAATAGCATTAGAATTGAGTTAATTGTAAGACACTGAACTGTTGTCAAAGTGTTGCTTGCTGGTGTGGAAGCACACGTGCTTATTGCTCCCATTCTGGTGTCAGAAGTGTTGTGATTGTGGTAACACATTAGTGGGAATAAATGAGAAACATCACAGGAGTGCTGGGTGTTAGGTTTTTTTCTTTTCTTTTTTTTCTTTTTAATATATTTTATTGATTTTTTTACAGAGAGGAAGGGAGAGAGATAGAGAGTTAGAAACATCAATGAGAGAGAAACATTGATCAGCTGCCTCCTGCACACTCCCTACTGGGGATGTGCCCGCAACCAAGGCACATGCCCTTGACCAGAATCGAACCTGGGACCCTTGAGTCCGCAGGCCGATGCTCCATCCACTGAGCCAAACCGGTTAGGGCAGGTTTTTTTCTTTACAGTAGCCATCCTCATGAGTGTAGACATTACTGTTTTGTTTTTTTAAATGTTTTTATTAGAGAGAGAGGAAGGGAGAGGGACAGAAGAAGAGAGAAACATCAATGTAAGAAACACTGACCTGCTGCCTCCTGCATGCCCCTCATCAGGGACTGAACCCGAAATCGGTGACCTTTGGTGCACAGGATGACACTCAACTAACTGAGCCACATGGCCCAGGACAATATTACTGTATCACTGTTTTTTAATGATAACAGTAGACAGAGTTTTCGCAAGGAAGGGTAGCAATAAAGCAGTAATTTTTCCTCCCTACCATTCAGAGGAATGAGATGAGGGTCAGCCTTTATTGGAGGTAAAGAGTTCAATTAGCATTAGGGAAATTTTGAAAGAGAATTGGAAGCTTTGGCAAAATTAGAGCTGGAAGGGCCTGGGTTATGTAGTTCAGTCCCTTTATCTCTTTGTAGGACTTTATTAAAACTAATCTTAATAGATGATTCCATCCTATTTTTAAAGACCTCTGGAGGATTTGCAGGAAATTTTCTCATCAGCATGTTACAGTTTTCAGTGATCTTAATTTCCAAGAGTTGGGTGTGGTTTTTTTTGGGGGGGGAGGGGGTGTTTTTTTAAAGCTCCTTGTTAATGGCACTTTTTTTTAGATCTTTAATTTCTTTATAGAACCTTGTGAGATGTTCCTTAATTAGTTAATAAGTATAGAAGGAAAAATTATCTGCTTTTGAAACAGTTTTGAACCTAACTTTATTTTCTTTAGTAGTAATTTTAATGAAATATTAGAAGGATAATAGCCTTTTAGCCACCAAAATAAATAAGATTCTAAAGGAGGAATTGGGGTACAAGTTATGTTCTTATTTAAATAATAAGCCAGGAGAAATAGGAAGAACAAAATGCTGGTCCTGCTACTTATATGGTTCTTAGAAGGCTACAAATGAATAACTAATGAAGGGTGGTTTACTAAATAGCTACTAGCTTTTGTTTCCACTTAATAGAAACCGTAACTCTGAAAATAAGTTATGAGACAAGAACAGGAGGAGTAGCTAGAATGTCCGGTATACCTGTTCAGGTTTCCCAGGGCCTGATGAGACACTGGAAGACCTAAGGCTTTGCAAAAATGTTGTAACTGTTTACTACTTGTGGGACTGAATTATTGTTTCAAATGTTTTTGTTCCGACAGGAAGAGCATTTCTATCTGGATCTGAAAGATTCCAGAGTCATTTGAAGTACTCAGGAATTCTCTAATAAAAATTCTTGAGAGCCCTGACTGGTTTTGCTCAGTGGATAGAGCAACGGCCTGGGGACTGAAGGGTCCCGGGTTCAATTCCGGTCAAGGGCATGTACCTTGGTTGTGGACATATCCCCAGTGGGGGGTGTGCAGGAGGCAGCTGATCGATGTTTCTCTCTCATCGATGTTTCTGGCTCTCTATCCCTCTCCCTTCCTCTCTGTAGAAAATCAATAAAATATATTTAAAAAAATTCTTGATAAATGAGACCAGTAGTACGTTAGAACTTGAATATTCGGGGAAGGCAGACTTGCCCGCTTTTTAAGGTTGGCCTAGGTGCCCTAGGAACTTCCTAGTGCTCTGAGCAAGATAGTTAATTGGTTGAGATTCAATTAGATTCGTTTTTTGAAAGAAAGAAGCAGTGTTTATTGGCAGAATAGGCAATTGAAAGGGATGGGTAGAGGCTGTGTTTGCATTCTGAGTGGGTGTGCCTTCTTTGATTAAATACATGGTTTGTGGCCTCAAAAGTCAGTTGGCTTCTGAATAGCTTCTAAGAAGGCTTTAATAATGTAGTTTGTATTTTGTGACTGATTAAGCAAATAAGCCTTTTGCTCTTGACTCATTTAATTTCAGAAAATTTAGCTTATTTTTGTTGTCTTTAAGATTACTTTCAAGACCCATTATGAATGTTAAAGTGGATATTTTTTTCTTGTATTTTAAAATAATTTTTGCTTCTGACTAGAAATAATGCACGTGTACCATAGAGCCCTAAATATTGGGATACCCCTGTGTTGAGGGTTCATTTTTAAATACGGTTTGTTGTAAATTTGTATGCTTTCTGAAATAAGCATGCAGTTCAGTAGAAAATGGGCAAACGATAGGAATTGGCAATTCGCAGGCAAAAAAATTGAAAAATAAATATATGAATATGTTCATTCTCACTAGTTCTTGAGTTACTGTAAGTTAAAACAGTGAGATGTTTTCATCTTTTCCAATTTGAAAGCTATTAAAATATGACAGTATTAAATGTTGACAAAATTTTAGCAATTGGAACGTGTATGTGGGTGCTCTTACTATAAAATGGTACAATTGCTTTGGAGAACATTTCTAGAAAAGTTGAGATATGCATATTTATAATGATTGTTCTACTAAGTCTCTATGTAGATATATATGATAGCAGAGGTTTTCTTTTTTAAAAAATATATTTTATTAATTTTTTACAGAGAGGACGGGAGAGGGATAGAGAGCCAGAAACATCGATGAGAGAGAAACATCGATCAGCTGCCTCCTGCAAATCCCCCACTGGGGATGTGCCCGCAACCAAGGTACATGCCCTTGACCGGAATCGAACCCGGAACCCTTGAGTCCGCAGGCCGACGCTCTATACACTGAGCCAAACCGGTTCTGGCGATAGCAGAGGTTTTCAAATCTTTTTATTTCAACCCACACCAAGAAATAACATTTTTATATCACAACCCAGTGCACCCATAATGTATGTATATTTTATGTGCTTTACATATTTTATGTCCACATACATATATAACTGAAAGAAAGGTTTCACAAATCAGTGTTTACCCATGCAACACTGATAATCTGATCGTCTTTATTCTGTACTTCTCAATGAAAGTTTTGAACTGAAAGTTTAAAATACGCTGATCACAAACCAGTAAATTGACATTATGAACCACTGATTGGCTGTAACCCACAGTTTGAACACTGCTAGGGCTGTCATAACAAAGTACCACAGAATAGGTGTCTTAAACAACAAAAATGTGCTTTCTCATAGTTGTGGGGACTGTCTGAGAGAAGGTTTGGTCAAGGTTGGTTTCTTCTAATACCTCTCTCTTTGACTTGTAATTGAGCCTTTTCTCCCTGGATTCTTACATGGTCTTCCCTCTGTTCCCAAATTGCTTCTTATAAGGACACTAGTCATTGGATTAGGACCTACCCTAATGACCTCATTTTAATGTGATTGTCTCTTTAAAAACCTTATCTCCAAATATAGTCACATTTTGATGTATTGGGGTTAGAACTTAAGCATATGGGGAGGTCAGTCAGTTCAGCCCATATATTAATGTTTTCCCAACAGATTCTGCTCATGGCCACAGCAGACATATTTCAGAATGTTTACTGTAAAAATATTTTAAAAATCAACAAGCCCAACTGGTGTGGCTCAGTGACTGAGCATTGACCTATGAACCAGGAGGTCAGGGCACATGCTGGGTTGTGGGCTCGATCTCCAGTGTGGGGCGTGGAGGAGGCAGCCCATCAATGATTCTCATCATTGATGTTTCTCTCCCTCTCCCTTCCTCTCTGAAATCAATAAAAATATTTTTTAAATACATTTTTTAATTGATTTCAGAGGAAGGGAGAGGGAGATAGAAACATCAATGATGAGAGAATCATCACTCCACACTGGATATCAAGCCCGCAACCCAAGCATGTGCCCTTGACCAGAATCGAGTCTGGGACCCTTCAGTCCTCAGGCTGACACGCTATCCACTGAGCCAGACTGGCTAGGGCAATAAAAAAAATTTTTTTAAATTGTTTTATTTAAAAGTATTTTTTTTTAAATCAGCAAAGACACTGTATGGCATAGTCATACAATGTAATACTAGATAGCAGTGAAAAGTTGAATCATGTCTATATAATGAACTTGGGTAAATCTTAGGTACATACTGTTAAAAGTTGCAGAGAGATACATACAGAATAATGTGATTTTAAGGATTAAAAACATGCAGGACAATTATTCATGGCTATGTATTTATATAGTAAAGGTATTTTTAAAATTCATGGGAATGATAAACATCAAATTAAGGGTAGCATTTATACTTATAGTGAAGTGAAATAACACTTCCCCAGGGCAAATTTCTTAAAAGGACAAATTTCATGTGGCTCTCCCATACTTCCCTGACTTCATATCCTGCCAGGTCACTCCGCTCCAGCCAAGTTGGCCTTTCTGCTCTTCCCTGAACACATCAAGCATGCTTGCCTCAAGGCTTTTGTCCTTTTTATTTTGGCCTGAAAAATATTTTTTCCTTAGTTCGTTTCTCCAATCCATATAGGTCCCTTACATCCTTCAGACAGCTTATTCCTGTCTAAAATGCTCTTTTATTACTGTATTCTTCTAGTTAAAGCATTTATAATTGCCTGATATTAAATTATGTATCTTTTTGCTTATTTATTGTCTGCCTCTCTCACCAGAATGTATGCATTTTAGTGCTCAGATAATGCCTAGCTTATAATAGGGGCCCAATGAGTATTAATGGAGTAAATGAATGAGTGAAAGAATGAATGGTAACTTCGATGTTTTATTTAATGGAAAAATAAGATCTAAAGCATATAAGCTAGTTGTTAAATTTTGATAAATCTAGGTGTTGAGTATGTTTTTATCTATTTTAAAAAATTAATTATATTATGGTATTTCATATGTGCTTGCTTGTTGATGAAAACCAGTTTCCCAAAATAATATTATAAACATACTAGAGGCCCAATGCATGAAATTTGTGCAAGGAGCTCGGCCCTTGCAGCCACAGAGGCTGTCTTGGCTCTCTCAGCCCCGGCTTCGTCTGGAAGGTCATTGTGCTGTCTGGTCTAATTAGCATAGTATGCTTTTATTATTATACTAGTACAGCCGTGGGCAAACTACGGCCCACGGGCTGTATTCGGCCTGTTTGAAATGAATAAAACTAAAAAAAAAAAAAGACCATACCCTTTTATGTAACGATGTTTACTTTGAATTTATATTAGTTCACACAAACACTCCATCCATGCTTTTGTTCCGGCCCTCCGGTCTAGTTTAAGAACCCATTGTGGCCCTCGAGTCAAAAAGTTTGCCCACCCCTGTACTAGTAGATAGGAGAAAATAGGTTGTGCCAGTAAAGAAACTCATAGCATAACTTTTAGTGTTCTAGGTTTACAGGTGGTTAAAAATAATAGGGGCTTACTGAAAATTCTTACTAGGAAGGGTGACCGCTCATGAGGAGGAGTGGGAAGTGGTCAGTGACATTCCTAATAGCCTGGAAATGGCACGGACACACTCCAGTATATATAATCACCTTT
The DNA here is from genome assembly GCF_000327345.1 of Myotis davidii. Lineage (NCBI taxonomy): Eukaryota > Metazoa > Chordata > Mammalia > Chiroptera > Vespertilionidae > Myotis > Myotis davidii. Next base: position 3,411,095 of record NW_006383013.1, on the reverse strand, counting down.
CTGTTAGCTCTTCTAAGGAGCAGCATGGCCAGTAGTCACTTCTGCAGTACCCCTTCCAATAGTCTTACAAGGTAAGCTGTGAGATGCTGGTTGGTGCCACCCTTTCTCACCTTGACTTGGAATGCCAAGAAGCTGGGCCGAGAAACCTGGCCTGTGATCACTGATTAGACTGTAATAGAACTACCTGTGGAGACTCCTGCTGTATGTGCTAAAGGTAATTAATACCTTTACCACCTCCTACATAAGTATGGCTTGTGTATAGGCAAAGAAAGCAGTAGATCTAAATTAGTTCTGGTTTCCTAAAAACAGACTTTTTTTAAACAGAGGAAACTCATATACCATCATTTATCTCCATTCTAGGATAGCTAGTAATATGAATAGCAAAAACTGCTAATTATATGAATAGGAAAATTAAGCATGAAGGGTGAGTTTAAAATGAAATTCTAATATTAAGCCACTGATGATTTTAAAATAATCAGATTAAGTTGTAATATCTCTGATATAATCAAGGGAAATTTTGATTAATAGAAAATCTCAGGAATGAGATTAAGAAATGCCAATAAATGGAAAAGGTAAAGACTTGGATTCTAGTCCCAACTTTGAATTTAACTTTTTTGTGACTAGACAACTTGCTTACTCTCCTTTCCTTGATATTGCCATTTCATGTGGAGAGGAAAAGTGAGCCAGCTTGAGAATCACTTATTAAAAAAGGCTTCTCAAGTTGTGTACATTTTTCATTTAAATATAAATCCCTTTAGTAAGTATTCTTTAAAATAGTTTTTGTTATTCTCTTATCTCAAAAGTCATGTAGCATATTTGAAAGTAGCTAAAAAAAATGGATCTTGAAAGTTCTCATAAGAAAAAATATGTAACTATGTATGCATGATGTTATCTGGACTTTTGTGGTAATCATTTTGCAATACAGTATGCAAATATATCAAATCATGAGTTATACACCTGAAACTAATATGTTGTTATATGTCAATTATACCTCAATAAAAAATACCCCACAAAAATGTTGATTTTTGCATCGTTTTGCTCTCTTAAAAAAACTGCAGACTTCTTGAAGACAAGGATTATCTTTTACTTGTATCAACTACAGAGCACAGTTCTTGACATATATAGAGAAATGAAATATTTTTGAATGAGTGAAAAAGAAAGATAATTATGATGATTTTGAGCTCCTTGATAGAATGAGACTCTGGGTTCCTAGGAGAGACTTTGATGTATGAAAATTATTTTTGCAGCTTGGGAAATGTTAAAAAATTAAATGGGAGGAATCTCCACTTATTGGCATGTGAAATTAAAGGGAGGAAGGGAAGATAAAGTTGAGAGAGATTTCCCAAGGCCACCAGTGCTGAAATAGTGAGAGGTGAATGTGTAGACTACTGTACACTGTACCTTCTCTCTTTTTCAGTCATATTCATATTCCCTCCCTGCCTACTAGGAAAGCAGAAGCTTTTGATTGCTGGACAGTATGAATAAAAGCCCTGCAGAGACTAAAGTCAGTGTTTTGTTTTGTTTTTTCAGCTTTTGCCCTCTGAGGTAGATACAGTAAGGGGCTAAGCACTGCTGTCTAACCAGAGGTAGAACAGGGTGCGGCTGGGCTGAAGTTTTGGGTAGATTAATCTACTCTAGTGAGCACAGTGCCTCAAGGGTGGGATCCATTGTGTGTTTGTTGGGAGCCCTCTCTGTAGTATGTATGACTTTATCGCCTAAGCATTGTGAAATTGTGGTGAGTTTCAAGTCACCTTTCTAGTGCAGCCCTCTAGCTTCTCTAGAACTGTGTAAATGTCCTGTGCAGAAAATTGGCCATGTGTTTGGTGTTCATCTAGAATTTAGTCATACCAACTTGTACAGCTACCATAAGCACCGCTGGTTTTTATACCTCTTGGTAGAGTGCTTCTGCCTATGGCAAGCCCAATTATGATCAGTTCATGCTCAAACCCTGCAAATAGCACTAGGAAAGAAAATGGCTAGCAGTTTCAGCTTACCAAGAAAAGGCTCTTTCGTCTTTGGAATTTTAGTTCATCATGTGCTCTTTACTTTGCATTGAAGACATCTCTACAGTGTTATTAAAATTGTTTCTTGCCGAAATCAGTTTGGCTCAGTGGATAGAGCGTTGGCCTGTGGACTGAAGAGTCCCGGGTTCGATTCCGGTCAAGGGCATGTGCCTTGGTTGCGGGCATATCCCCAGTGGGGGATGTGCAGGAGGCAGCTGATCGATGTTTCTCTCTCATCGATGTTTCTAACTCTCTATCTCTCTCCCTTCCTCTCTGTAAGAAATCAATAAAATATATTTTTTAAAAAAATTGTTTCTTTTTCTGCCTTGCTGGTGTTGCTCAGTGGTTGACTGTCAACCCATGAACTAAGAGGTCACCAGTTTGATTCCTGGGCAGGGCACAGGCCCTGATTCTGGCTCAATCCCCCGTATTGAGTGTGTAGGAAGCAGCTGATTGATGTTTCTCTCTCATCGATGTTTCCATCTCTCTATCCCTTTCCCTTCCTCTCTCTCAAACCAATAAAAACCTATTTAAATGTTTCTTGTTTTGAGTAATCTGTAGTTTTATCTAGTTCTGTGTAAGTGATGGCTTGCCTCTAACTTTTAACTCCAATCTGAAAGTGGATGTCTCAATATTGGTTTTTGATTTTTTTGGTTTTGTTTATATAAGTGGCATAAAAATAAAGTTATCAAAACAAACTGATATTTACAGAGAACAAACTGATGGTTTCCAGATGGAAGGGGTATTGGGATGAGCGAAAAAGGTGAAAGTATAAATTGCCAGTTGTAAAGAAAAGTACAGCATAGGGAATATAGTCAACTAGTGACCCGGTGCATAAAATTTGTGCACATTAAAAGGAAATTAACTAAAGGAAATATTTTAATATTGCTGTTTGTCCTTTCTCTATAATAGAAGTGTCAGAGATGAAACAAAATTAGTAAGATGTATGTGAAAATCTTCCTCCTGTCAGAGTCTGGGCTGCGCCACGAGAACGAGAGTCAAGTCCCCATCCACCCATGTGCGCCTTGAAATCACACTAGACCCAGACCCGACCGGCTCCACCTCCATTGGGCTAGATCCAGACCTGGCTGGCCCCACCCCTGTCAAGCCCTGCCAAGTAGGGGGCACGGCCTCAGGTTGCCTGGCTTGGTGCCGGGACGGGGGCGTGGCCTGAGGTCCCCTGGGTCGGGGGTTGCACTTTGAGATCCCCTGGTCTAGGCCAGGGGGTGCAGCCTCAGGTTCCCCGGCCCGGGGTGAGGTGCGTGGCCTGAGGTCCCCTGGCCAGGGGAGGGGACACTCCTTGAGGTCCCCTGTCAAGCCCTGCCATTCAGGGGGCAGAGCCTGAGGTCCCCCAGCCTGGCGCCAGGGTGGGGGGGGCGTGCAGCCTGAGGTCTCCTGTCAAGCCCCACCAGTCGGGGGGTGTGGCCTCAGGTCCCTGCTGATTGCTCGTTAAAGGCTCTTTATGGGAAGTCAGCCTCCGCTATGGGTGCAGCCATCTTGTGTTACGGAATCCCTGCCTCTGTTGTGGGTGCAGCCATCTTGACCATTACAGCATGATGGTCAATTTGCATATTTCCTCTTTATTAAATAGGCTATTTCAGAAGGTTACTAGATTTATCAGGTGATCACTTCATAAGGTATACAAATATCTAATTGCAATATTATATACTTGAACCTAATATAATATTGTATATCAATTGTAATTGAAAAATACATTTATTTATTTATTTTTAAATATATAGTTTATTGATTTTTCACAGAGAGGAAGGGAGAGGGATAGAGAGAAATATCTATCAGCTGCCTCCTGCACACCCCCTACTGAGGATGTGCCTGCAACCAAGGTACATGCCCTTGACCAGAATCAGACCTAGGACCCTTCAATCTGCAGGCTGACGCTCTATCCACTGAGCCAAACCCGTTAGGACAAAACATCTTCCTTTTGGAAGAAAATTAAGTTCTTCATCAAGATATAAATTATTATTATTATTTGTAAAGTCTGGATGTAGATAAGTAGTCCTAGGTAAGTAGGTTATGAGGTATGTTCTGTTATTCTGCAGTATTTTAGCATTTTGTCTTCATTAGCATCTGATTCTTCAGCCACATCTATATTCCAGGCCATAGACAGAGGGAAGGAAAAGTGGAGGGAAAGCAATTTCTTTCTTAGAGGATGTAATCCAGCACTGGTATCCATCATCATGTTCACTTCCTGTTGGCCAGAATTTCATACCATGGCTACTTCTAGCTACAAGAGAGACTGGGAATTAAGCTTGTAGTTGGGTGGCCATGTACCCAGGTGAATCAGATTTGGTTACTAAAGGGAAGATAGGGAGAATCTATACAGGGGGCAGTTAATGGTCTCTGCCACAGTATGGGATGAGAAGTTCTAACTAGAGTTATTTTTTCAAATAGTCAGTTTTCCTAAAGTCTTGTATTAAATAATTGAATACTTCCCTTTTTGTTTGTGATTGTTCTTGCCATGAAAGAGTTAGTCTTGTTTAATGATTATGAGCATTTTCTCTGTAGTTGGACACTCTCTAAATTAATGTTATGAGCATGTTCTCTGTAGTTAGGCACTTTAAATTTTGATTTGTGGTCTTCTGTTGCCCTTTTTTAAATACTAGCTCTTTTTTTTTGGGGGGGGGGTTGTCCTCGTGTGTATTAATGATAATCTGAGAAGTAATTGGTTATAGCAGGCAGTTAGATTCTGAAGTCCATCTATATATATAAAAAGCCAGTGTAATGCCAGAACGACCGAACGACTGGTCGCTCCTGACCACTAGGGGGTAGACACTCAATGCAGTCGCTGTGAGGTGCATTGACCACCTCTCAGTCCCTTCCCCCAGCCCGCAGGCTCCCATTGCTGGGTGGCCAATGGGAACCACGGGAACAGGGCTGGGTGGCAGCAGAGCTGGACTGGGGACTGGACTTGCGGGGCAGCTGCAATGTCGCGGAGGGTTGCAGGGCAGCTGCAGCGAGCAGCTTCACAGAGCATTTAAGGGCAATGGACATGGCCCTGATCACAGGCCTAGGGACCCTACACACACACGATTTTGTGTGCTGGGCCTCTAGTTATATATAATGAAGTACCTACTAATTTTGAGCCAGGCATCCCTATCCTAGAGAAGATAGTAAACAGTGTCCCAAATATACAACATTGACCAGGTTGGGAACCATTTGAAAAAAAAAATGACTGAGCCCTAAAAGTTTCAGGCAATGTTAACATATAAATACACAGCTGGTTTAGCTCAGTGGATAGAGCATTGGCCTGCAGACCAAAGGGTCCGGGTTTGATTCTGGCCAAGGGCACGTACCTCATTAGGCTCCTCCCCAAGCCTGGGCCTTGATCGGGGTTCATGCAGGAGGCAATCAATTGATGTGTTTCTCTCAATTGATATTTCTCTCTGTCTTTCCCTCTCTCCCTCTCTCTATAAAAATCAATGGGAAAATATCCTTAGGTGAGGATAAAAAAACAAAAACAAAAACACCAAGTAAGTGTAGAAAAGAAGTTCTAAGAGATTTTAATGTAGAATCAGTATCAGATTTCTTTCAGTTGATAACAGCAGAAACTGACTCTAGCTAAACAAAAAGGTGTTTTTCACAAACCTCTGGGGAGTGTGTGGAGGGCTGAGTGGAGGGCATGGTGCTATAGGCCCAGAACACATTAGAGGCAGAAGAGAGCGCTAATGGATGTAGAATTTGCAGCAGAGCTGCACTGGTACTCACTTCCTAACTATTATAGTGTTTGTTATACCATGAGGCTTACCTAGGGGTAGGAAAGTGCTACAGAGGAGATGTGGGTGGCAAGTGAAAGTGGTCGCACCCATGCACAGTGCACAGGATGCCACTGAACTGAAATGTCCCCCAGTGCACATATACTTTGAGACCTCCATTTTGGGGTCTTCAATGGGAAAATAGTAAGTCAAAATAAGAATTTGTTTACAGATAGCTTTGGAAGAACTTTTTCTTTTTTAATATTTTTATTGATTTCAGAGAAGCGTGGAGAAGGAGAAAGCATAGAAACATCAGTGATGAGAGAGAATCACTGATTGGCTGCCTCCTGCACACCCCCTATTGGGGATTGAGCCCGCATCCCTGTCATGTGCCCTGACCAGGAATTGAACCGTGACCTCTTGGTTCATAGGTTGATGCTCAACCACTGAGCATACCAGCTGGGCAATTTTGGAGCACTTTTCAGTGCATTCTATATGAGATACTTATTGACAAAATTAGGAAATTTATCCTGTTTGCAAGAAAAAAAAGTGTGCTCCCTACTTTTCAAAATTTGCCTGCTCAAAAAAGAAGACTCTTCTGAAAATATATGTTCAGAACATGGAATAGCTTGTGTGACAAGCACAAAGCTCCAAACTATTTTCTCTAGTATGTATGGTATGCAGTAGGGAGAGACTAAAACATTGCAGTAAAATTCCAAGAAAAGACCATTTCAGCAAAACTTCTAAGGAATAGCAGGCTATACCACTGGGAATTAATAGGGTTTATTTACTGGAAAATGCATAGTAACAGCCCTTTGATTGTTGAAGAATAATGGATATTTCATATTGAACATTTAACTTTTTTTATATGATGTTCCAAATTGTCCACCAGGTGGGCAGTGTCTGTGGTGATGGGGCAGGCTCAGTCATCCTACT
>NW_006383013.1:3403366-3404402 GCF_000327345.1 Myotis davidii | reverse complement strand
CAGGAATGTTTATTTGCTTTAAACAAAGATGCTTATGTGGTTTTTGTATTCATATCAGAAATTTACACTGTTTCCCAATGATTACTTCCTCATTCTTGTTTAATTACATAGTTACTCTGTGTACTTTCATGGGATTTATATATATATTTTCACTGATTTCAGAGAGGAAGGGAGAAAGAGGCTAGATGCTAGAAACATCAATGATGAGAGAGAATCATTGATAGGCTGCCTCCTGCACACACCCTGCCCCCACCCCCTCTCACCTCCATGGGTATTGAGCCTGCAACTTGGTCGTGTGCCCCTGACCAGAATCAAACCCAGGACCTTTCAGTCCTCAGGCCAATGTTCCATCCACTGAGCCAAACCAGCTAGGGCCTTTCATGGGATTCTTGAAACCTCTGCTCAGGATCATTCAGTCCAAGTCAGTTTACAGTGTAATCAAAACATCTCTTTTTCTTTTCTGAAACTAAGAGACAGAATGCAACACATGATCCAGGACTTACTTTTTTCCTATTAGCTTTTTATTTTAAAAATTTTATTTATTGGTTTTTGAGAGGAGGAGAGAGGGAAGGAGGGGGAGAGACAGAGAGAGAGAATGAGAGAGACTAAAACTTGTTCCACCCATCCATTCACTGGTTGACTCCTGTATGTGGCCCGACCTGGTGTATGGGGATGACACTGCAATCCAGTGAGCTACCCAGCCAGGGTGATCCAGGACTTTCTTTTGTTGTAAAGGACATCATTAGGACAATTGGCAAAATTTGAATGAAGAATGTGGACTAGTTATTAGTATTCTATCAATTTTCTGATGTTGGTAATTGTTCTATAGTATGTAAGAGAATGTGTTGAAGACATACACAGTGAAGTATTAAAAGGTACTGGTATATGCCCTAACCGGTTTGGCTCAGTGGATAGAGCGTCGGCCTGCGAACTGAAGGGTCCCAGGTTCGATTCCGGTCAAGGGCATGTACCTGTTGCAGACACATCCCCAATAGGGGGTGTGCAGGAGGCAGCTGATCGATGTTTCTCTTTCTCT
>NW_006383013.1:3392670-3403298 GCF_000327345.1 Myotis davidii | reverse complement strand
GAATCGATGTTTCTCTCTCATCGATGTTTCTAACTCTCTATCCCTCTCCCTTCCTCTCGGTAAAAAATCAATAAAATATATATATTTTTAAAAAGGGACTAGTATATTTACACAAGGGAAATACCGTGTGGCTGTAAAAAAAGAAGGATCTCTTACCCTTTGAGACAGCAGTGGGAAGAGTTTAACCAAAGGACTTATATGCATATATGCATAACCCATGGAGAGAGACAATAATATGGTAAATGCCTGGGGAAGGGGTGGGAGTGGGATGGAGGGGATCAATGGGGGGGAAAAAGGGGCACATCTATAATACTTTCAACAATAAAGATAAATTTTAAAAAATAAATAAGCCATTGCTGGTGTTTTTCAGTGGTTAGAGTGTTGGCCTGCACACCAGAAGGTCTTGGGTTCAATTCCCTGGTCAGGGCGACTGCAGGAGACAGCCAGTCAATGTGTCTCTCTTGCGTCAGTGTTTCCCTGTCTATCTCTCTCTCCCTCGCTCCCTTCTACTCTCGCTGAAAAAAAAAAACAATGTAAAAGATATCCTCAGGTAAGGATTAACCGAAAATAAAAAATAAATAAAATAAATAAATGGTAAAGGTACATACCCCAGCTTGGTGTTGTTTAATGGTTAGAGTGTCCGCCTGCTCACCGGAGGGTCTTAGGTTCAATTTCCTGTCAAGGGCATCTACCTGGCTTGCAGGTTTGATCCTCTCCCCATGTTGGGCTGGGGTGGGTGCGTGAGGCAACCAATCCATGTGCCTCTTCCACGTTGATGTTTCTCTCTTCTCTCTCCCCCTCCCCCCGCCCTTCCATTCTCTTTCGAAAAAGCAATGGAAAAAATATCCTCACTCCCTGGGTGAGGATTAAAAATAATAATAATAAAATTGTAAAAGGTAAAGGTACAGTATAACTGCAACTGACTCGCAAATGGTTCGTGAAGAAAATTCTCCATCATTCTCTTTACACGTGCTCATGCACAAACATGGTTATTTTTTCCTAAACCAATTGGGAGTACGTTGTATGCATTTGTTTACCTGTCTTTCTTCAGGCTGCCAGAACCAAAATGCCATAGACTGGGTGGCTTAAACAACAGACATTTGTTTATTCTGATTCTGGAGGCCAGGAAGTCCAAGATTCAAGACTTGATTCTTGGTGAGGGTCCTCTTCTTGGCTTGTAGAGGTCCTTTCATAGCGAGCTCACATAGCCTTTCTCAGTGGAGATCTGTGCTTTTCTTCTTATGAGGGCTTTAATCATATTATGACATAATTTGAACCTAATCTAAACCTAATTATCTCCCAAGGGCCTCACCTTCAAATACCATCACATTTGGTGGAAGAGACACAAACATTCATCCTATAACATTTTGCCCATGGGTTACCCCAAATCATGTCCTTCTTGCACGCAAAATAGATTAATTCCATCCTAACAGCACCAAAAGTATTAACTCATTCCAGCATCATCTCAAGTCTAAAATCCAAAGCCCCATCTAAATATCGTCTAAATCTGATATGAATGAGACTCAAGATAATTCATGCTGCGACAGATTTCCTGTCCAGCTGTGAACCTGTGAAACATACAAGTTATGTGCTTCCAAAATACTATGGTCGGACAGGCAGCAGATAGGCATTTTTGTTCCAAAAAGGAGAAATTAGAGGAGAAAAAAGGAGTCACAGCTTCCAGCAAGTCCAAAATGTAGCAAGGTAAATTTCATGAGATCTTAAGGCCCAAGAATAATCCTTTTAGTTCAGTGGTCAATGCTCTGCCCTCTGGCCCTATTGGAGTATGGAGGTCATGTGTTGTCCCTGGCCTTCCCAATCCCCCATGCTCCAGGCTGTCACTCTTGAGTTTCTGAACTGTTGAATCTGAGGCAATTCCTCCTAGAACAAGATGATCTCTGAATCACCTTTGCAGCCATTGTTTTGTTGTTAATCCTTACCCGAGGATTTTTTACCATTGACTTTTTTTAGAGAGTGGAAGGGAGGGAGAGGGAAGAGAGAGAGACATTGATGTGAGAGAGACAAAGTAATCGGTTGCCTCCCCTATGTACCCAACTGGGGCAGGGGATCAAATCAGTCAGCCGGTATGTGCCCCTGACCCCTGACCGGGAATGGAACCCATGACCCTTTTGTGCATGGGTCGACACTCTAACCAGTGAGTAACACTGACCAGGGCTGGAGTCATTATTTCCTTTTCTTGAAAATAGTGCACATTCACAGCCAAAATAGCTCAATGGTCCAGTGCTGTAGGACCTAAGAATTCCTAGCAACCCCTTACCTGTAGCACTTGGTATGGATCATCAGACAGTTCCACAAGGCTTGTTTTCAGATATACAGTAGTCTTCTGCTCTCTTCTACCATTTTCTTCATCTTCAGAGATAACTAATTTATATTTTAGCAGATTCTTTTGAAGTTTGCTTCCATAATCTAACATGCATAATCTAGCAGTAATAACTGCTGCTTCTTCTTCTTTTTTTTTTTAAATATATTTTATTGGTTTTTTACAGAGAGGAAGGAAGTGGGATAGAGAGTTAGAAACATTGACGAGAGAGAAACATTGATCAGCTGCCTCCTGTACACTCCCTACTGGGGATGTGCCCGCAACCAAGGTACATGCCCTTGACCGTAATCGAACCCGGGACCCTTCAGTCCGCAGGCCGATGCTCTATCCACTGAGCCAAACTGGTTAGGGCTATTACTGCTTCTTGACTTTTCAGTATTGGACACTAGTCATTGACATCACTATTAGAGGATTTTCACTCCTCTTAGGGGAGGATTCTTTTTGGAAAGACTGTGGCAAGTTTAGTGTGACTGAAGAATAATTGAGTGCAGGAAGGGCATTGCAGTAGCTCACTGAAGGAAGAGGTATTGAGCTTTTGTTTTTAAATTGAGGAGTAACATACATTTAGTTAAGTGCATAAAATGTGCTAGCTGTACAACTCCATGCTTTTTTACCTGTATGTATACTGTGTCTCCAATGCCTCCCTCAAGATGTAGGACAACATTCCCAGTCTCTTTAAAATTCCCTGGTGCCCCACAAGAAAATTTTGAATCAAGGCATGGAAATTCATTACTAGTTCTATGTGAAAGCCAGAAGAAGATAAGGTGGAGCTAAAGATGGCTCCAAACTTGGGAGACTGGGTTGACTGGATGGTGATTCTGTCGACTAGGTAGGTAATATAGGAGGAGAGGAGGGTCAGGTTTGAATTGAGGGAGGAGTTAAGATGGTGAGATGTTGATTTGGGCACATCTAAGTGGAGCTAGATAGAAGGCAGGTGGAAATGTAAATTTAGAGTTTTGCGGGGCTGGGGGGATTGGGGATTGAAATGTAGATTTGCACTTACTTATCAGCATGTCAAGTCCTTTTGAGATCTTAAGAAGTAAATGAGAATTCTCTAGAGCAGTGGTTCTCAACCTTCCTAATGCTGCGACCCTTTAATACAGTTCCTCATGTTGTGGTGACCCCCAACCATAAAATTATTTTTGTTGCTACTTAATAACTGTAATTTTACTACTGTTATGAATTGTAATGTAAATATCTGATATGCAGGAGGTTTTTTCATTGTTACAAATTGAACATAAAACCTAGTGATTAATCACAAAAACAATATGTAATTATATATGTGTCTTCTGATGGTCTTAGGCGACCCCTGTGAAAGGGTCGTTCGACCCCCAAAGGGATCGAGACTCACAGGTTGAGAACCGCTGCTCTAGAGTCTGTAGACTGTGAGCTGACCTAAAGTTAGGATGAGAAGTGTATGTTGCTTTTATTAACTCTGTTTTAGTCCAAATAGTGAATAAAATTAGTGAGAAAATTGAGTTTAAACATTTAAAAAATAAAACGATAAACAAAAATTCAATAATATATAGTCTTAGTTAGAAATAAAAAGTAAATTGGTTCAGAGGGTTATAAGTAGGAAGTATGCTTCCTTCCCCCATTCCAGTTTCTTGTATCTCCTTCCAGATGATTTTAGTGCATATTAAGTTTATGGTTTTATCTTTTGATTATACGGCACCCCATTATTGCTTTGGTTGGGAGTGTCTTTCCAGTGACTTAAAAGTATGGTTGGTAGCTTATAGGCATGTGACCAAAAAGGAAGCTAGCAATCTACCAGATACAGAGTTCAAAACACTGGTTATAGGGATGCTCAATGAACTTAGGGGAAGAGTAGATGAACTCAGAGAGAACTTACAGAGAGAAACCATAAACAACAACAACAATCAGAAATGAAGGATTTAATAACTGAAATGAAGACTACTTAGCTGGAATCAGCAGCAGATTCAGTGACGCAGAAGAGTGACCTGTGTTTTTGACTGAGGCCACATTCCAAAAGTTCTTTCAGAGTTGAATCTCAATTCCTTCAAATGCATTTCATTTTAAAAGGGGCTGCGATAGAATCACATAGTATTTAAAAGCAAACTAATGGTTTAACTTCCTACTTCCTAGACAGTACAACCATCTGTTTACATTTACTTGGTCCTGCTGGTTTGGGTGTATCTCAAATCCAGGCGGATATCTTTTAAAGAGATAGCCACAGCATTCCTGACATATAAATCTGCCACACATATTTTAGACTTAGGCGCTCTGAAAATTGCCTCACATTTTACTTTTTTGTTCAATTGAGAGAAAATAGTTGAAACAATTTTAGAGTTCAGAAGAGTTGGGTACGGGTATGACAATATTTTTAAATGTAGTTTTTTAAAGAGATGATCAGAATGTTAATTTTCTTGTGTTTTGATTGCTTTTGATTTTGTTTTGTTTAGCTTATTAGCTTATGTGTTATATTGTTAATTTTTAAATAATTTTATATCTTTAGATAATGGCTCATTGCTAGCTATTCTCTTCTAAACATATTACAACCTTCTGCATAAAAAGTTTAAGTATTAAATATTGACACAATCTCTTGGAAAAGAGATTGATGAAGACTTAAACCAGTTTTACGAATAGTTTTCCTAAGTTCTTTGGGCAGTCAAATTGAATCAGTACCAATAGATCCCATGTATTATGCCTATCTGAATGTCTTTTCTTTGTCAAATACAGCTATTTTTTCCCAAACTGTTCGAACTTGCAGCATTCAAGTAACTTTCTCAAACTAACATTATCAGGTTACAATATTCTAAACCATATTTAGCCCAGGGGCATGCATATATTAATTTCTGTAGTTTTGTAAATTTTTATTAATTTGTTCTTATTAGTTTACATCAGATATCTGATCAGGTTGCCTGAAAGGGCAAAAATCTTTTCTTCCTTTGGGACTTTTTATAACTCTAGCTCAGAGCTCACTTGAAAAATATGCTCCTGCCTGGTGGTGTGCTTTAGTGATTGAGCTTCGACCTATGAACCAGGAGGTCAGGGCTCGATTCTTGGTCAGGGCACATACCCAGGTTATGACCTTGATCCCCAGTGTGGGGTGTGCAGGAGGCAGCTGATCAATGAATCTCTCTCATCATTGATATCTCTCTCTTTCTCCCTCTCTCTCTCTCTCCCACTCCCACCCCCCTTCCTCCCTCTCTGAAATTAAAAAAAATGCTCCTGGTAAATTCTGATTGACTGTCCTCACTGTTCTCAGTTGTTTCAAGTATGATTAACATTAACACACAAAATACTCTAGTGGGCCCTGGTCAGGTAGCTCAGTTGGTTAGAGCCTCATTCCAATACACCAAGGTTGTAGGTTCAATCTCTGGTCAGGTCACATACAAGAAGCAACCAGTAAATGCATAAATAAGCAGAACAATAAATCAGTGGTTTTTTCTCTCTTTCCAAAATCAATAAATTTTTAGAGAATGCTTTGTGGGTTTTTTCTGTAAAATAAGATTTCCATTAAAATTGACCAAAAAGGCTCTAACTGGTTTGGCTCAATGGATAGAGCATCGGCCTGTGGACTGAAGGGTCCCAGATTCCATTCTGGTCAAGAGCATGTACCTTGGTTGCAGGCACATCCCCAGTAGGGGGTGTGCAGGAGGCAGATGATCAATGTTTCTCTCTCATTGATGTTTCTAACTCTCTATCCCTCTCCCTTCATCTCTGTAAAAAAATCAAAAATATATATATATTTTAAAAATTGACCAAAAAGTAAAAAGCTTTAAGTTATGATATCAAAAGTACAATGGTTTGGTATCTGTATATTAAAACTCAGGTACCCCAAAGAATGTATGAAGCCAGGGATAATCTTGCAGCATTTAAATGGACACTTAGATGGAGGGGCAGAATGATTTCATTACAGTTACTGATTGCTGTATGCCTTGCATTGGATTTCACTTTCTCCTTTTATACAATGCTGAATCACTCACAAAAGTAAGCATTGTGTGTGTTTTCACAGGGGCCTAATGTTGATGTTTGGAATACTGTGATTGAGTAGCTTTAAGGACATAAAGCAGTAAAACATTTACAAATATTTTATTCTAAAACTGAATTTACTTTTGATCACTTTATTAGCTAATATACTATTTTTCAGGATAGGCTTTCTCTGTTGATTTATATTTCTGTGTGCTTTTTTATGTTTTTCAATTATGGTTTACAATCAATGTTATTTTGTATTAGTTTCAGGTATAGTGGTTAGACAATCACATACCTTACAAAGTGTTCCCCCCAATATTTCTTGTTTTCTTTATAGAACAAAGGAAATTATGTATTCTCCAACCATAGTATTTTAGGATCTATTTCATGAAATCAAATAACGAGAGAAAAGAGTCAGGCATTGTTCTTAGGCAGTCCCTCTCCCTCTGTTTTTTGTTCGCTGTTCATCTGAATTATGTGTAACTTTACTTCTATTGAAAAATAATGATACCCTGTTTAGATCTTAGTGGGTTTTTTAAACTATAACTTAGGGAATTCCAAAGGTATAGTTACACAAATCTGTGAAGACTACTTAGATTTTTAAGTAGAAATCTTCCTTAGGTTATTGAAGTAAACATTTTAAATCTCTCTTTCAGGTCCATCATGTTACACAAAATGGAGGACTGTATAAAAAACCGTTTAATGAAGCTTTTGAAGAAACACCAATGCTGGTTGCTGTGCTTACTTATGTGGGGTATGGTGTACTCACCCTCTTTGGATACCTTCGAGATTTCTTGAGGTATTGGAGAATTGAAAAGTGTCACTATGCAACAGAAAGAGAAGAACAAAAGGTAATTGTTAGAGAATCTTTAATTCTGTGAATGGAAGCCTTTTATAGAAATCTTGGTATTTTCCTTTTTTTAATATTTTTTTATTGATTCAGAGAGGAAGGGAGAGAGAGATAGAAATATCAATGATGAGAGAGAATCATTGATCAGCTGCCTCCTGCACATCCCCTACTGGGGACCGAGCCCACAACCCAGGTATGTGCCCTTGACTGGAATCGAACCCAGAACCCTTCAGTCCGCAGGCTGGTGCTCTGTCCACTGAGCCAAACCAGTTAGGGCGAAACCTTGGTATTTTCACTCAGTTTTTTCTTTAGATATTTTGGTACACATTAAAATAAAAATATTCCAGATGCAGTTAAACTTTCCACAAAGAAAGTTGGAAACAAGGTTAAAGGCATGAAGAAACTAAAGAACTTAACTTTTCTTGCCCTAGCTGGTTTGGCTCAGTGGATAGAGCATCGGTCAAAGGCACATGCCCGGGTTGCGGGCTCAATCCCCAGTAGGGGGTGTGCAGGAGGCAGCCAATCAACGATTCTCTCTCACCATTGATGTTTCTATCTCTCCCTCTCCTTTCCTCTCTGAAATCAATAAAAAATATATATATTAAAAAAAAAAGAACTTTCTTTTCGGTCCTCATCGAGGATATGTTTTTTTCATTGATGAGAGAGAGAGAGAGAGAGAGAGACATTAATATGAGAGAGAAACATTGAGCCTTTGCCTCCGATACACGCCACAACTTGGGATCAAACCTGAAACCCGGGTATGTGCCCAAGTTAATGTTTCCTAAGGAGCTTAGTTTCAGAACTGGCATGCAGACACAGGTTGGTGAAGAGCCGAAAGCCATGTTCTTGCTATTCACAATACCATATTGTATCCCAAGTTGTGTCCACAGTCATCTGAAAAGATTTTGTTCTATAGAACTCGGGATGTGTTTTCTCATAGACACATTATACATAAATGTCTGGTTCACAAATCAGGTCCTGTCCCCAAACAAATAAGCCCTAAAGCAGAATGGCTGTTTATAGTAGAAACCACCTTATGTTAGTAATGGTAAACAGAAGTGATAATGTCTTTGGGGAGGAGGATCTAATTCACTTCCCTTTTCTCTGTATACTCCTTTGCCTCTCTAGAGTTTTGTACAATAAACACACGTTACTTATTCTCAAAAAGAAATAAAGTTAGAGTGAAATGCCTGATTTTACAATAAAGAAACTTGTTCAGGATTGAAGATTCTGGCCCTGGGGAAAAGGGTCCAGGCATTCTTTGTCATCTCAACCATTCTGCATCCTTCCCAGCTCAAGCACCATAAGTTGGCCATCTTACTCTTTGCCCTGAGATCCCTACAAGTTAATTTCATTAAAAAGGTATTGTTTAAATACCTAATGCAAACAAAGCCCTGCATTCAGAACTTGATCCAGTTGGCCAAACTAATTTTCATAATTGGAAACCAGAACAAATTAAAATTTTCTTTACCATTTTTTTGACCCCTGTATGTCTCAAATAGACTTTCTAGCTAACATGCATCCATGGTATGTTGATTTTTTTTTTTTTTACATCCCTCAGGTATGGCTTACTTACCATAACTTACAGCTTATTATACACTTACTGTATAGTGTGGTATTGCAATTACTTGTTCACAGGCAATCTTTTCCTACTAGACTGAGTTGATGGCAGTTATGACTGGATGGGAGCTAAAGTTTTATCACATATTCAGACTAGAACATCTTTATCTACCGGGACCCCTCATAGTGTCAACATACTGTAGAGACCTAATAAATGACAGGTGGGGGTGGAGATGGGATGAGCTGATTATGGTATAGAGAGGAAAGTATAGGTAAAGGCATAAGCAGTGTTTGGAACCAGTGTTTGGGTGTATGAAAAATTGTGTTTTGAATGTAAACTAAGAAGTTTGGTAGGCACTGAGGAGTCCTGGGAAGTTTTTGAGCAGGAGAATGACAATAGAGTTTGCACAGCTGGTGCTCTGTCAAGCATGATTAATGGAAGGGACAGAGGGAGGGGATTCATCTGAATTACTTGGTGAATAAGTATAGTATCTTTGGAACTTGTTTCATGTTTCAGGGTAAATTGTTTAAGTATTGGGGCTATCTATGTGAAAGAATTGGAATACATAGATTTTATTCTTTTAGTTTCTAATTTTGTTGAAGAAACATTAACACTTTGAATTTATAGGCCTTTGCAAAGCTATCTATATGTAAATAGTCCTTGAATTGTATGCAGATTTAGAACAAAAAAGTAAACTGAGTAGCATAGGATTAGTCAGGAAACAGTTTTTGGAGGAAGTAATAGTAAATATTACTTATTTATTTTTTATTAATCCTCACCTGAGCATATTTACCATTGATTTTTTTTTAGAGAGAGTGAAAGGGAAGAGGAGAGACAGAAAGAGAAACATTGATGTGAGAGAAATGCATCGATTGATTGCCTCCCGCAGGCGCCTCAATGGGGCCCATAGTTTGAGCCTGCAACTGAGGTACATGTCCGTGACTAGAATTGAACCAGGGACCCTTTGGTCTGCCAGTTGACACTCTATCCACTGAGCCAAAACAGCTAGGGCTATTTATTTATTTATTTATTTATTTTATTGTCGACAGTATTACAGATGTCCCCCATCCTCCTATCCCTTTCCTCCCCTACACCCAGACCACACCCCAGATCTTCACTACATTATTGTCTGTGTCCATGGGCCTTGTATATATGCATATAATTCTTTCATTACTTTTAGAGGGAAAGAAAGAATAATTCATCGTTATGGTAGAGCTTGTTTTCTGATGCTGGATTAGATGTAGTCCAGGGATAGGCAAATTTTAGTGTTAATATTGGAAAGAGGTGAGGGAAAGTGCTTGCTTGGGATCATAAAATCCTATCTAATAAAAGAAAAATATGGTAATTAGTGTACGACCGCTACCCTTCCTATTGGCTAATCAGCGAGATATGCAAATTAACTGCCAGACAAGATGGCGGCCAGCAGCCAGGCAGCTGGAAGCGAACATGAGGCTTGCTTGCTTCAGTTACGGAGTACTCCAACGTTCCCCGCCTGCCTTGCCAGCCTCTGAGCCTGCAGTTTAAGTAACATTGTAACAAATAAGAAGCTAAACAAAACCCCAGAAACCTGCTTTCAGCTGGCTGGGATCTCAGAGCTGGAGTTGATACAGAGTTTCAATTATAGAACCTAAACAAACCAGATACCTGCTTTCAGCAACTGAGGCCTCAGAGCTGGAGCCAGAGCTAAAGCTGGCCCAGAATAAAAAAAAGAAAAGAAAAAGAGCAGGTGGGAGCTTTAGTCACCTGTCAGCCTGAAAACAGCCCGCAGCCCCTCACCCAGACTGGCCAGGCACCCCAGTGGGGACCCCCACCCTGAAGGGTGTGTGACCAGCTGCAAACAGCCATCATCCCCTCATCCAGGCTGGCCAGGCACCCCAGTGGGGACCTCCACCCTGAAGGGTGTGTGACCAGCTGCAAACAGCCATCATCCCCTCACCCAG
>NW_006383013.1:3383823-3391596 GCF_000327345.1 Myotis davidii | reverse complement strand
GCCAGCCGCCATCTTGGCTGACAGTTAATTTGCATATCTCCCTGATTAGCCAATGGGAAGGTTAGCAGTCGTACGCCAATTACCATGTTTCTCTTTTATTAGATTAGATTTCTACTAGAGGCCAAGTGCACGAAATTTCGTGCACTGGGTATGTGTGTTTGGGTGCAGGAGCCCTTGAGGGGATGTCCAACTATGGCTTAGGCCTGTGGGGAGTGGGCCTAAGCCGCAGTCGGACATCCTTAGCACTGCTGCAGAGGCAGGCTTGGCTCCCACCACCACAGCTGTGCTTGCTAGCTGTCAGCCTGGCTTGTGGCTGAGCGGATCTTCCCCTATGGAGTGCACTGAACACCAGGGGGCAGTTCCTGTGTTAAGCGTCTGCCACCTGGTGGTCAGTGCGTATCATAGCAACCAGTCATTCCAGCAACTGGCATTCTGCTGTTTGGTCAATTTGCATATTATCCTTTTATTATATAGGATTGATTTTAGAGAGAGAAAGGGAGAGGGATAGAAAGATAGAAACATCAATGAGAGAGAAATATGATCAGCTGCCCCCTGCACACCCCCTGTTCGGGATCAAGCCCACAACCCAGGCATGTGTCCTGGTCAGGAATTGAACCTCAACCTCCTGATTCATGGGCCATGAATGGCTGAAAACATTTTGAAAGAGCCATGCTGGCCGAGCTAACTCAGTATAATTGACCTCATTCTCAAGTGCTTTTGCAATATGAAAAGGGAAATTGTAAATTGTTAAAAAGTAACTCAGTTAAATTTGTGGTATTTCACCATTTGTTGGTAGGACTTTGTGCCATTGTATCAGGATTTTGAAAACTTCTATACAAGGAACCTCTACATGAGGATTAGAGACAACTGGAATCGACCAATCTGTAGTGTGCCTGGAGCCAGGATGGACATCATGGAGAGACAATCTCATGATTACAACTGGTCATTCAGGTAAGTCTTGTTTGGGAAATTATTTCCTAACAACAAAAAGGAATTTTTTGACTTTTTAAAATATTCTATTGCAAATTTGACAGTATTTTGTCAAAACAGCAGTGGAAGCTGAAAATACAATACAATGTGATTAATTTCCTTGCATATTGTTCATTGTTATTGGGATGTTTAAAATACAATACATTTTTTTATTAGTTTGATACTGTGTTGGGTTATAGTTGAAAGCAAAATTTGACCTAGTAAAACAAAACAAGCCCTAGCCGGTTTTGCTCAATGGGTAGAGCATTGGCCTCTGGACTGAGGGGTCCCAGGTTTGATTCTGGTCAAGGGCACATGCCTGGGTTGTGGACTCAATCCCAAGTTGGGGGCGTGCTGGAGGCAGCCAATCAATGATTTTCTCTCAGTGATGCTTCTATTTCTTTCTCCCTTTCCCTTCCTCTCTGAAATCAATAAAAATATATTTTAAAAAGACAAGAACAACAAAAAAACAATACAAAGAAAAACTGTCTTTTCTATTATACTACTTACCAGAATCAAGTATCTGAATTTATTTCTGGGTATTTTGATTTCTCAAATGATTGAAGGATATGTAGAGTGTTTTTACTTAAATGGGTTCAGTAGTTTAGAAAACTTTATAAAATTTTATTTTGTTTAGATTGCTCAAGAATTACATGATTGCATTGCTATTAAAAAAAAAAAAAAGACAAGCAATAAAGATAAATTGAAAGTCCCCATGAGAACTAACCACTATCCCTTTGCAAATCCACTGCCCTACTAATCCTCACTCCCCAGAGGTAACCATTGTTATCAGTTTGTAGTGTGTTATTCCTCCAGGTGTTTTCTGTGGGATATATATGTAATGTATCTAGTAGGATTACACACAGTTTTTGATTTACAAAAATGGCATCATACTATAGAAATGATACTGCATCTTGTTTTTTTACTTGCTAACATATCAGTAACATCTTTGTGTATATTCACAGCAAGCTCATTATTTGTAGTGGCTACTTAGTATTCTATAATTTTGATGTTTATAGTGTACACATGTAGGTTGGACTGCATCATCCTGTGTTAAAAACTCCAAAATCTCAAGTTAAAAGATTGGCAATTTATTTCTTGTTCATACTTCATGTTCAACTTAAGTTGGATTTGCCTCTGAACCATGTCGTCTTCACTTGAGGGGTCAACTGTCTGAGCTTCCACAATTAGGAATGTCACTGGTTTGTGTGCCGGGGAAAGAGACATGGTCACAATTGTATTGTGACTCTTTTTTTTTTCCTTTGGTTAATCCTCACTGGAGGATATCTTTTAATGGATAAGTACTGTCAAACTGCCTTCCAAAAAAAAAGTACTCTGATATTCTTTTTTTTTAAATATATTTTATTGATTTTTTACAGAGAGGAAGGGAGAAGGATAGAGAGTTAGGAAAATCAATGAGAGAGAAACATCGGTCAGCTCCCTCCTGCACACCACCTACTGGGGATGTGCCCGCAACCAAGGTACATGCCCTTGACAGAGATTGGCAAATACAGCTGGATTTTCACTTAGGGTCCCTAATGATGTGGTTAAGGGAGCAATTGAACCTGGGACCCTTCAGTCTGTAGGCCGATGCTCTATCCACTGAACCAAACCGGTTAGGGCAGTACTCTGATATTCTTATCTACAATGTATGAAATAGTCCTGACCAATGCTGGCTATGGTCAGTTTTTAAATCTTTATCATTATTGATAAGCAAAAATTGGTATTTTAACTTTCATTTCATTTATTGGTAGTGAGTTTGAGCTATTTTTCATTTAGACCATATTCTCTCCGTTTCTTACATATATTGCTTCCTTTGGTATTACCAATACATTTATTATCATATGTAAGTGTTTGACCATGTTCATGGGTTTCATGAACATTCATCCTATTGAAATACAGGTACACAGGGAATACGATTAAAGGTGTTATAAACATGGGTTCCTACAACTATCTTGGATTTGCACGAAATACTGGATCATGTCAGGAGGCAGCTGCCAAAGTCCTAGAGGAGTATGGAGTTGGCGTGTGCAGCACTCGGCAGGAAATTGGTGAGTATAGTCTGTTTGGCTAGCTGATGTTCTTAACTTTTTTACTCAGGAGGGAGTAATATGGATAGAGTGCTAGAATATTAAGTATCCAAATACATACTTTGCCATGTAGTTTAGATCAGATAAAGAATGCTTTATTTTTCTGAATTAATGGATGATTTTAATGCTTTCAACACATTTTGAGATGTATTTTTCTTTTCCATTATGTTATACATACAGAGTATGTTCAATACTATTGTTTCATTTATAACTTTAGTGTTGACTTTATTGACTTTTGCAAATGATAGTTCATTAAAGAGCACCACTTCATATCTGAGCCTGTGAGCATATGAAAGTTAATTCTATTTCCGTACTGGTAATTTGGGGCTAATAATAATTCCTACCTTATAGGATTGTTTTAAGAAGCTAATTCATGTAAAGTGCTTGTAACATGGTAAATACTCATTAAATGCTAATTCTTTTTATTAGTAGTACAAGTCTATAAAATGTAAAAGAGAATAGATTTATGTAAAGAGATTTAATTTATTTAGTTAAAAGGAAAATTTCAAATTCTTCATTTTGTTCTAGTGACTGGTAACCATTGAAGTTATAAGGCATCAGTCTGGATATTTATTACTGTGAAGCACATCAAAACTTAGTGGATTAAACAATTCAGCACGGCCAGTGTTGCTCAGTGGTTGAGCATGGGCCCATGAACCAGGAGGTCATGGTTTGATTCCCAGTCAGGGCACATACCCGGGTTGTGGGCTCAATCCCCAGTGGGGGGCATGCAAGAGGTAGCCAATCAATGATTCTCTCTCATCATTGATGTGTCTATCTTTACCTTTCTCTTCCTCTCTATGATTAAATAAAGAATAAAAAACAATTCATTGTTATTCGCATGGGTCTAGAGATTGGCAAATACAGCTGGGTTTTCACTTAGGGTCCCTAATGATGTGGTTAAGGGAGCATTAACAACATATAGAAATCACACATCTTTATGGCAGTTTATATTTTATAAAGTACTTTTTCATAAAGTGCACGCCAACGTCAACTAATGCCTGTCTTCTGCCTGGGGACACCCAGCATGAGCTACAAAGCAATCTGCAGATGCTTGCTACTTTTGCTGGGCTTGGAGTGCAACAAGGCAAAGCTGCAAACCAAGGCTGGCTGCTGCTAGTGCTGGGCCTGGGGCCACTTAGTGAGAACAACAGGGCATGCTGAGGCCAGATGCTGCTTGTTTGAGAGATTTTAGGAAAATCTGAAGCACAAGCCAAAACAGGCTATTCATTTGGAAAAGCAACTGGAAACAGTTTGGGTGGACCCACAGTTGGGTGGGATGGGGGTCTCAGGGAATCACCAGGGCCAGGAGAACAATGTCAGCCAGATTCATGGAGACTCAAATATGGTGCACATCTACCAGTTCTGTGGGTAGGGCATGAGGAGGGTCTCAAAAAAGGAACAATGGCCTCTGCCAGCACTTCTGTCTGGGAGAAAGCTGCCCCTCCAGACAGTTCAGTTCCTCTCTTTGTTTCCGTGGTGCCTTTTGAGCTGCTGCCCCAATGCTGGAACCCAGAGGGAATGAGTCAGAGCAAGTCTACGCATGGACCCTTTAAGAGAAACTGCCTAGGACTCCAGCAGCCCTCCATCTCACTCAGCCACAGTCAACGCTGGTTTTTACCCCCAGAAATTATGTGGATTTCTCTTCCTGGCACTGGAACCCTGGGCTGGGGAGCCGGGTTGGGTGCTAGGACCCCTCACTTCTCAGAGGGGACCTCCACAGCTGAGATATCCCTCCTGATTTTTTAAAAAAAATTTTTATTGTTTAAAGTACAGGTAGTCCTCAGGTTACGTCGGACTTGATGTAGGTTGTTTTGTGGTTACGTCGTCATCTCCCATTTACAGCATTTATTAAAAAAAGTTCTGTCATTTTGACATATGTGCTTTATGTTTTTTATTATTTATTTACCACAAGTAAAGGTCAGAAATTGGTATCTTTCTTCTAAATTTTTTTTACTGTTTCACTTCATTACTGCTATGTATGTGCTCCATGTGAGTGATGTAGGTGCTTATGTAGGTGGATTCTGACTTAGGGCGAAAATCACATTACATCACACCTTAGGAACAGATCTCCGACGTAACCCGAGGACCTACTGTATTACATATGTCTCCTTTATCCCCCCATTGACTTCTCCCCAGCTAGTCCCACTCCCTAGCACATGACCTCACCCCCACTACTCTCTGTGTCCCGTCCCCCGCCCCCCCCTCTAAGGTTGGACGGTCTGTTCAGTGCTTCTATGTCTCTGGACCTATTTTTGTTCATCAGTTTATGTTGTTCATTATATTCCACAAATAAATGAGATCATGTGATATTTTTCTTTCTCCGATTGGCTTATTTCGCTTAGCATAATGCTCTTCAGGTCCATCTATGCTGTTGCAAATGATAAGAGTTTCTTCTACAGCCGTGTAGTATTCCATTGTGTAGATGTACCACAGTTTTTTAATCCACTCATCTGCTGTTGGGCACTTAGGCTATTTCCAAATCTTAGCTAGTGTAAATTGTGCTGCTATGAACATAGGAGTGCATATATCCTTTCTGATTGGTGTTTCTGATTCCTTGGGATATATTCCTAGAAGTGGAATTACTGGGTCAAACGAGAGTTCCATTTTTAATTTTTTAAGGAAACTCCATATTTTTTTTCACAGTGACTACACCAGTCTGCATTCCCACCAGCAGTCTTCCTGATTTCTTATCCACCACACATGAGTGTGGGACCCGGCCATTCCTTGTTTCCACCCCTCCAACCAGTTCAGTGTGGCTTTTTTAAAATATTCTTAGTTGTAGGTCTTTCCTTCAGCTAGATTTCAGGCAGTAAAGTAATGAATGATTCTTAAATTTTGGGTTTGGTGATACTGACTTCATTAACTTCTTCACACAGGTAACCTGGACAAGCATGAAGAACTAGAAAAGCTTGTGGCAAGTTTCTTGGGAGTAGAAGCTGCTATGGCATATGGCATGGGATTTGCAACAAATTCAATGAACATGCCTGCTCTTGTTAGCAAAGTAAGACTTAGTCTGTCATTAATGAAAACTCCCTTATATATGTCATATTTTGTTTTATAAAACATTCAGAGCAAACCAGAAACTATTATAAATTTAGGTTAAATATAGTCTGCCCAAAGATATTTCTATCGCAAACTTTTGGATAAGTATATACCATAAAGACTTACATCAGTTGAAGCTTTCTTATTAGAACCCATGATCCCTTCCTCTCCCATTAGATGACACTTGCCTTCTTCATTTCATACAGTTTTAAAGGGATTCTAATAAATAAAACCTTATAAAATGGCTAAAACTATGGAAGAAAGAATGTTTCATTTGGAAAGTTATTTAACAGGTAGTTTTTCCCCAAATAGAAAAATTTGAAAATATATACTTGTTCTCACTGTAATGTATATTACTGAAAGACATATGAGCAAATTGTATGTGTGTCTATAAATATGTTAGTAATAATGTAAGTTAATAATGTGTGTAGAGCTTCTGTGAGGGGACAGTAGAAGAGAAATGATGAGACATTGTAAATCACATTTTAGCAGATTAACACTTTCAGTTTGAGCAGTTCTTCAAAGGTTATTTATTCTCATTTTAACAGTGATCTGTGAATGGTATCTTGAAAAAATGATCAGTGCCCTGAGTCAGAAGACTTGAGTTTTTTGTTTGTTTGTTTGTTTTTAATATATATTTTATTGATTTTTTTTACAGAGAGGAAGGGAGAGGGATAGAGAGTTAGAAACATCGATGAGAGAGAAACATCGATCAGCTGCCTCTTGCACACTCCTTGCTGGGGATGTGCCCGCAACCAAGGTACATGCCCTTGACCGGAATCGAACCTGAGACCCTTGAGTCCGCAGGCTGACGCTCTATCCACTGAGCCAAACCGGTTAGGGCAGAAGACCTGAGTTTTCGCTTGTTTGATTATATGGTCAAATTTAGCTGTGTGACTGAACAATGTCAAAACCTTTCTGAGCCCCAAATTTTCCTTTGTAAAATTAAGTACTTGAATTGGATTAACTCTAAAGTCCTTTTCAGTTATGTAAATCCAGGGATCAGAAGAAAGAGAGCAGAAAGCAAGAGGGGAAATTTAAACCTATATTGGCATTACATTAAATGGAAATGGTTTATACATTCCAAGTAAAAGACAGAGAATGTCAGATTAGATAAAATTTAGTATGTTTCTACCAGAAATCAACTTTAAATTTAAAGACACAAGTAGGTTTAAGTAAAAGAATGGAAAAGATATAGCATGTAAATAATAATCAAAAGGAAGTTGGCGTGCTCTGGCCAGGTGACTCAGTTGGAGCATCATCCTGTACACCAAAAGGTGGCAGGTTTGATTCCTAGTCAGGGCACATACCCAGGTTGTGGGTTCAATCCCTGGTTGGGGTGCATGCAAGAGGCAACTGATCAAAGTTTCTCACATTGGTGTTTCTCTTCCTCTCTATAAATCAATAAAAAGTCAAGAAAAAACACACACAAAAATTGATAGAACTAGTATGAAAATCTAAGGAGATAGAACATTTGAAAAACACAATTAACCAACTTAACATTTATGAAACATTTCAACCAGCAACAGCAAAACATTTACCAAGAGACCATTTTCTGGGCCATTAAACCAACCTTAACAAATTTATTTTATTTATTTATTTTTTAAATATATTTTATTGATTTTTTGCAGAGAGGAAGGGAGAGAG
The DNA here is from genome assembly GCF_000327345.1 of Myotis davidii. NCBI lineage: Eukaryota > Metazoa > Chordata > Mammalia > Chiroptera > Vespertilionidae > Myotis > Myotis davidii. Next base: position 3,383,845 of record NW_006383013.1, on the reverse strand, counting down.
ATAGAGAGTTAGAAACATCGAT
>NW_006383013.1:3382499-3383786 GCF_000327345.1 Myotis davidii | reverse complement strand
CCCTCCCCTGCCTGCCTGCCTGTCTGATTGCTCCTAACCGCTTCTGCCTGCCAGCCTGATCACCCTCTAACCACTCCCCTGCCAGCCTGATTGATGCCTCACTGCTTTTCTCCCGGCCCAATTGCCCCTAACTGCCCTCCCCTGCTGGCCTGGGCACCCCTAATTATCCTCCCCTCCAGTCCTGGTCCCCCCCAACTGCCCTCCCCTGCTGGCCTGGTCGCCCCTAACTGCTCTCCCCTGCAGGCCTGGGTCTCCCACCAACTGCTTTCCTCTACAGGCCCGGTCACCGCTAACTGCCCTCCCCTGCTGGCCTGATCGCCCACAACTGCCCTCCCCTGCTGGCCATCTTTGACCACATGGGGGTGGCCATCTTGTGTGTTGGAGTGATGGTTAATTTGCATATTACCTTTAATAGATAGGATGTTCTCTAACCATAATGGAATTGACTTAGAAATCAGTAACACAAAGAAAGATATCTGGAAAATTCTCAAACAATTGAAAAGTAAATGACACACTTTTAAATAACCCAGGCTCAAAGAAAGGCAAAATTGAAAATACTTGAACTAACTGGAAATGTAATATAATTTGTGGGAGGAAGCTAAAGCCATACTCAGATGGAAATATATAGCATTAAATGCTTATATTAGGGGGAAAAAAGAGTTTTGAATCAGCCATCTAAATTCCTACCACATGAAAATAGGAAAAGAAAAGAGCAAATTAAACCCAGAGATTTCAGAGGAAGGATACAATAAAGGTAAATGCAGAAATCAATGAATTAGAAAATAGACAACAGGTGAAATCAGTGAAACCAAAACTGATTCTTTGAGAAAATGAATGCAGTTGACAGATCTCTAGTCAGATTGGTCAGGATAAAAAGAGAGAAGACAAAAATTACTAGTAGTAGGCATGAAAGAAGCTACTTCACTACATACCCTATGGACATTAAAAGGATATGAGGAAATATTAAGAACAACTTCATGCTAGTAAATTCAACAACTTAGCTACAGTGGACAGATTTCTTGAGAAAAAATAAATGTATGATTCTTTGATTATAGTACATTTTGGCATCATAAACTTGAGATTCTTATTTGGAATTTCGTAGAATTTTTTACACTAAAGGGTTAAATAATTTAATTTTGTTTCTCCTGTGTGTTCACAAACTAACAATCACTATCGAGAATTAGATGTTTTATATACAGACGTGGAAGATACTACCTTAAACATTTATTGTGCAAATCAAATATTATAGTTGAGATGTTATGAAATATATTTTAATCTATTCAAGGC
>NW_006383013.1:3381270-3382239 GCF_000327345.1 Myotis davidii | reverse complement strand
GATAAACAAAAAGAACATAATTATATTGCTGATTTTGCAAAAAAGAAAAATTAAATGGAAAAAAAATTGCATTCTTTTTAAGGTACAGTGGAATGCCAAGAGTGGTTAAGGAAAGGATTTAAAGACTTGCAGAAGAGGAATTCAGCCTCTCCATTTTTTCCCCAGTTTTTCTCAATTTTAACACTTTTTTTCAGAGATAAATTTAGACTTACAGAAGAGTTGCAAGAGAGTATAGAGCGTTCTGGGTACCTTTCATTCAGCTTCCCTTTATGTTAATATTTTACATAACAGTGGAACATTTACCAAAACTAAAAAACTAACTTTGATTCAATACTACTAACTAAAGAACAGAACTTGTTTCAGTTTCACCAGTTTTCCCACTGATAACTATTTTCCTGTTCCAGAATCCAATCGAGTATCTTCATTGCATTGAGTTCTTGTCTTTCCTGGTTTTGACTCTTTTGAAGAAGTGTTATTGCTTCTTCCCTATTTATTTATATCAGTATGGGTTCATGAATATTTTATTATTTGGGTTCAACATGATTACTTTTAATTTTGTTACTCAAGTTGATCCAGTTTTGGCCATTAGTAGATCTTTCAGGTGGGCTCCTGTGCCCTTAGAGTATGCCCCATTTTTTTTTCCTAAAGCACTTTCTTTGCAGCATAATGAAATGCCCCAGGCCCGTGGACGGCAAACTGCAGCTCTCGAGCCACATGCGGCTCTTTGGCCTCTTGAGTGTGGCTCTTCCTAAGCCTTAGGAGTACCCTAATTAAGTTAATAACAATGTACCTACCTATATAGTTTGTTTAAAATATTTGGCTCTCAAAAGAAATTTCAATCATTGTACTGTTGATATTTGGCTCTGTTGACTAATGAGTTTGCCGACCACTGCCAATGTTGCAGTCACCTGATAGCTCACAGAACTCAGGAACACGCTTACCTTTACTGATGTAGCATAAAGGACTGAT
>NW_006383013.1:3350274-3380650 GCF_000327345.1 Myotis davidii | reverse complement strand
ACCTTCCATCCATGCTTTCGTTCAGGCCCTCCGGTCCAGTTTAAGAACCCATGGTGGCCCTCGAGTCAAAAAGTTTGCCCACCTCTGGTTTATGTTGTTCTCTATAATTCACAAATGACTGAGATCATGTGGTATTTATCTTTCTCTGACTGGCTTATTTCACTTAGCATAATGCTCTCCAGTTCCATCCACGCTGTTGCAAAAGGCAAGAGTTCCTTCTTTTTTACAGCAGCATAGTATTCCATTGTGTAGATGTACCACAGTTTTCTAATCCACTCATCTGCTGATGGGCACTTAGGCTGTTTCCAGATCTTAGCTATGGCGAATTGTGCTGCTATGAACATAGGGGTGCATATATCCTTTCTGATTGGTGTTTCTGGTTCTTGGGATATAGTCCTAGAAGTGGGATCACTGGGTCAAATGGGAGTTCCATTTTTAGTTTTTTGAGGAAACTCCATACTGTTCTCCACAGGGGCTGCACCAGTCTGCATTCCCACCAACAGTGCAGAAGGGTTCCTTTTTCTCCGCATCCTCTCCAACACTTGTTGTTTGTTGATTTGTTGATGATAGCCATTCTGACAGGTGTGAGATGATATCACATTGTCGTTTTGATTTGCATTTCTCGTATAATTAGTGACTTTGAGCATGTTTTCATATGTCTTTCGGCTAGATATAGATTTTAAAAACTATTAGTCCATATGGGTATTTCCAACTCCACTTCTCTTCATTTTTAATCTACACATTTTTAATGAGAGAGCTTTTTAAAATCTTAATAATGAAAACTTTACATACAGTAAAAATTTCAGGTGGACAATTGCTATTGCAAGTTCATAAGTATCCATCCAGGAATACTCTTCCTTTTATTCTGGGAGCACGCTGACACTTTCTGCTCCTTCCTTTTTTCATCTATTCGGATATTTTGAAGGCCATTGTTGACAGAGAAAAACCTGTTTCTGAGTTCAGACTTTATAGGTTGGAACCTGCAGGAGATGTGGAAGAGTAAGAACTGGGGAAGAAATAAAAATTCTGAGAGCTTCAGATGTTTCTTGTTGCCTTAACAGAAACCCATGTTTACATGGATTTACAGAAAAACTTGTTCAGAGATTTTAAGGGCAAAACTAAGCCTACACTCTGTGTGATTTTGGGAATCCTATCTAATAATATACAAACATGGTAATTGACCGTACCTTTGCTAGGCCTCCCATTGGCTAATCAGCGCGATATGCAAATTAACCACCAACAAAGACAGCAGCTAATTTGCATACTGCAGGCAGGGTGGGACAGTGCCATCCCGCCTGCCCCGCCGCCATCTGGGCCTGCTATTGGCGACCCGGGGCGGTGGGGCGTGACAGCGCTATCCCGCCTGCCCTGCCGCCATCCGGGCCTGCTATCTGCGACCCGGGGTGGCAGGCGTCCGTGTGCGACCCAACCTGGGGTGGCCAGGTGGTGCAGCAGCAATCTGCCAGGCATCCCATGTGCGACCCAACCCGGGGCGGCTGGGTGGGGCAGCAGCAATTGGCTGGCCCGCCCAGGCATCCCGTGTGTGACCCGACCTGGGGCGGCGCCCCAACCCCCGGATCGACCCTGCCGTGTGCGCAACCTGGGGAGGCGGGGCAGGCACCGAGGGATCAGGCCTGCCCTCATCTACCCAGGGAGCAGGCCTAAGCCAGCAGGTGGTTATCTCCCGAAGGGTCCCAGACTATGAGAGGGCACAAGTGGGGCTGAGGGACACCCCTCCTCCCCCGCCAGTGCACAAACACTGGGCCTCTAGTCCTATATAATAAAGAGCTAATGTGCTAATTAGGCCAAACAGCAGAATGACTGTCAGGAGGACCTTCAGGACACAGCTGGGGCTGCGAGGGCCTACGCTTGCTTGAATTTTCTGCATCGGACCACTAGTTAGATTAATAAGTGGGATTGTTATTGAACTCTGGATGGTTAGGAGTGGGAGGAAGAATGCACTGTTTCCATAAGCATTACTCCCTCAGCTGCCTTCTCCTCCACACACTTTTTCTGTGAGTAAAATAGTACATCATACCAAACTCATGAAATGACATCAAACCAACAAAATTGAAACTCTATGAAGACTATCTGGTATTTCAGATTTTAAGTATAAATAAAAAACCTATTGCTATATATCTGGGTATTTATGTCCATCTCAGGAATGAAGAAGTTAAAAGGCTAGAATTTTGCATCTACTTGTAAATTAATTTTTTGGGGGGAGAAAAACAACTATACTTTTTTCTTACTGAAATTGATAGTTTGCTGTTATACAAGCTTTCCTTAATAGGCTATAATTATTAATGATTTTAGCATTTGATCTTTTGTGTAATGAAACCTCACCTGCCTCCACCCCAGCTTCTTACTTCCTGTGCTTGTGGTTTTGCAGGGTTGCTTGATTCTGAGTGATGAACTGAACCATGCATCACTGGTTCTGGGAGCCCGACTTTCAGGAGCAACCATTCGAGTCTTCAAACACAACAGTGAGTTTGTTGTGGAGGTCTTAGTGTTTAGTATTCCTTGGATTAGTGGCAGTGGTTATATTAATAATAGAAAATATAAGTGAAGATGAAATAGCAACATTTAAAATGTTTTTCTGAACTCTGGCTGGATAGCTCAGTTGGTTAGAGCATTGTCTCTATACACCAAGGTTGTGGGTTTGATTCTCCGGTCAAGCACATACAAGAATCAACCAATGAATGCGTAAATAAGTGGAACAACAAATCTCTCTCCCTCCTCCCTTTGAAAGCCAAAACCTTCTTCCTAAATGAAAATGTGTTGTGTATTATTAAAATATTTATTTGCAATAAAAATGCATAACTTTTGTAGTTAAAACATTCACATGTAGAGAAGAAAGATTACCAACTGTATTTTTAATACCATCTTTTACCAAAGTGAGTACATGTACAAACAAGTCTAGAAGAATATACACCAAAATAGTAGATCTGTGCTCCTGGTTGGAAGGTTAGAAATGGTAATAACTTCCTGCCTTTTGTCTTTGTCTTGTCTAAAATGTTTTACAATAAGAATGATGCAAATAGCATTTTGTTTTATGTAAATGGGACTTATTAAACACCACTGTGGAACCTGCTCTTTCCTTACAACACATTGGGAACTTTGGCAATACATGTGACTCTCCTCCTCCCCTAATGTCAGGGTGGCAGGCAGTGTCTGGAAGTGCCCTTATTCAGACTGTCTCTCAGTTTGGACATCGAGATTGTTTCTAAAATTTTCTAGTAGAAACAGTACTACCTGTTACCCACATTTTTGCTCAATGGTGTGATTAGTGCTTTGGGATGAATTCCTAGCAGTCTTAGAATGCCTGGTTGAAAGGGCACACATATTTTTGTACTTTTCCAAATTGCCTCCAAGCATTGTACAGACTTTTACTCAACAACATGACAGTGACTCACAAGCCGACTTAGGCCATTATGAAACATTTTAAAACTTCCCTTCTCTAATAATCAACATGTTAATTTTATTTCTTTCATTATTAGGTGTCAAGCAACTTTTTATACAGTATTGTGTTTGAATTTCTTTGTAAATTGGCCATTTTCAAATGTTTTCTCTTTTTTACTGATTATAAGAGCCCTTCCTATTTTCTTTGATACTGCATTATTTTTTATGTTACTTTTAACTTTGTTTTTAGTTTCTTGCTGTGCAAACTTATTAAAATGCTTATGTTGTCACATTTATTATCTTGTGACTTGGATTTTATGTTAATACCTTCCATATTTTAAGATAATAGGGTTATTCTCTTATTTTCTTCTGGTAGTTTTGTGGTGTTTTTTATTTACATCTTTATTCTTACATGGGATTTGTGAAGTATAAGAGAGATACTAGATTTTTTCTCCCTAAGTTGATAATATGGTTAAGCATTCTACAGATATTTCCTTTCATCTAAAATTTTGAATCAGTATTTATTTTTCTCCTCTTTTCTGTATGTAAACAGAGGAAACTAAAACAATGACTACATTTTTACTGGCTCTTGCTGATTGCCAGATGCTGCCCTCTGCAGTAGGACTAGCCGCTTCAACACTTCCGAGACAGCATCTCCTGTCTCTGGGTCAGGTAGCAGACAGATTGTGCTCTTACGAATAACTGAAGGTGTTAACACAATCACAATCTACGGCCATCTTATCTGTGTTTGTGGTGTTTTTATTATTTCTCTTTTCTACCAAAGTCCTTTCTATGAAAAGAGCAAAATCATGTAATTTTGTAACACCCTCCTTCAGTGGGGAGCAATAAAGTGTATAAAGTCAGATTTTATGATTGCTTGCCTCCCACCCTTGTTAAATATACTGCAGACTTCATGTTACAGTTTTCCTGAGGTGTTTTTTTTTTGTTGTTGTTGTTGTTATTTTGTTTGTTTGTTTTGAGCAGGGTTTCTTAAGGGCAGTGTTTCAGGGCAAAAAAATTTAAATAAGAAGTCGATAGTGGCAGCAAAAATGGTCTTCAAAGTGTTTATCTTTAACAGGAAAATTATGACTTTCATTAGTGGTAGTACTAGCCACGTTGTTTCCTAGACCTGCTAACCATATTAAGAACCAACAGAGCCACAAGAACTTGGTTGTGTACAGATAGCAGATCAAATCAAACAGAAACAATCTCAACTGATTGCCATGCTTGCTTAACACGGAGATTCATGCATTTAGGAATTTATTCTATAGCACTAACCAGACTACTGTATTTTTAACCCACTACTAAGATAAAGTTATTCAACAAGCATTTATGAAGAACATCTTCTGTGAAAGGAAATGGGCATGTACTTTGAAGTTTTTCCCCATATTTGACTTTTAGGAGGTGTATGTATTTACAGTGGGGCCTTGACTTACCAGTGTCCCGACTAACGAGTTTTTTGAGATACCAGCTGTCTCTCAGCCGATTTTTTGCATTGAGTTGATAGAGTAATTTGAGTTAACGAGCTCCTTAACGAGTTCAGTCTCGGAACAAATTAAACTTGTAAGTCAAGGCCCCACTGTATAGTGGTTTCCATACTCTTGCTCAGTCTTCTTTATGCATTATTTCTGAATGACTCACTAAGATACAGTTGATTTTATAAATACAAAAAAAGCTAACTGAATGGCCAGGTATTTAACATGAAACATTGGTAATTTCATAAGCCTGCTAACCACCTGACTCAACTGTGCCACAGTCATTTGTTGAGTTTCTGTGACTTTGAACATTTGTTACATTTCAGATGAGATTTTAATTCAAGATAGCAGTAGCTCACTCATTTTGCTCCATCTTTTTCTGCCCTGTTCTGACTTTGTTACCGTCCTTTGCTGTCTGAGACAGTCTTCCTAAATAAGAAATGTTTATTTGCATTTCTGGAATAAAGTTAGGAAAGAGGAAAGTACTTTATGCTGACATCTTTTTGTGTGTGCTATAGACATGCAGAGCCTAGAGAAGCTATTGAAAGATGCCATTGTCTGTGGTCAGCCTCGGACACGAAGGCCCTGGAAGAAGATTCTAATCCTTGTGGAGGGAATATATAGGTAATCCTGCTTTATGATTCTAATTTTTCTGATTTGGTTCCATGAAGTCTTAGAATTTTTCAGCCTCACTTCATTTTCAAGGGAACACTAATTATACCCCTCTGGAAACTAAGGAGAAAGTGTTTTTGACTTGTTAAAGTACCTGGAAGCAGAGTTAGCTCTAGGACAAAAGTCTTTTTGTCTGGCTTTTAATCTTTCCATTATGCTACATGGTCCTTAAATCTCCCTTCTATTTGGATCCTTTATTTTTCTGTTTATAGAGGGAATTTGTATATAGGTCAAGAATTGAAATATGTTTTCTAATATGTCAAAACAAGTTACACACCATTTAATGTTAAGAAATTTTTATTTTATCTATTTGCAGCCCTTCCACTTATTTTCTTACCTCCTAATGTTTTTTAATTCTTTCTGTAGAATTTCAATTGCATACCTATGTGATGCAGAGTCTAACATTGCCTATAATTACAAGCTTTAGAAGAATCTGCTATGACTTTTATTCCACTGTAGTGAATTAAGATTTGCCCTGACCTGTTTGGCTCAGTGGATAGAGCATCGGCCTGTGGACTGCATGGTCCTGGGTTCGATTCCGGTCAAGGGCATGTACCTTGGTTGCAGGCACATCCCCGGTGGGGGGTGTGCAGGAGGCAGCTGATCGATGTTCCTCTCTCATCGATGTTTCTAACTCTCTATCCTTCTCCCTTCCTCTCTGTAAAAAATCAATAAAATAATATATTTTTAAAAAGATTGTGTTCTAGTACTTGTTTTAAAAGATCCAGTCTAGCCATGGCATCATTTGATTTTGCCAGTTTAAAACCACAGGCAGAGTTGTTAGACTATTTCAAAAAGCAGTAAAATTCAGAAATTAATAAAGTGGCCAGCTCCTAATTTTGAGAGTTAAGAAGTCTCAGTGTATGTATTGTTTACTCTGTTTTGCCAGCATGGAGGGATCCATTGTTCGCCTTCCTGAGGTGATTGCCCTTAAGAAGAAATACAAGGCGTACCTGTATCTTGATGAAGCCCACAGCATTGGGGCTCTGGGCCCTGCGGGACGAGGTGTGGTAGATTACTTTGGCCTGGATCCTGAGGATGTGGACGTTATGATGGGAACATTTACCAAGAGCTTTGGTGCTTCTGGAGGATACATTGGAGGGAAGAAGGTAAATGGGCTGTGATTATTGAGCAGTGAAGAATAAAGGCACTGGCTACTAGGTTTGGTAAGTCATGTCTAATAGCTTCCAAACTGGGATGTGAGATCCTGAATTTGTGGCTTAGGCTCATGGTGCCAGCGGGTTCACACTTCAGCTGCCTGGTGAGTGACTGAGGCATTGAAGGCTGGTTCTGTTCATTGTTTGTTGTTTTCTTCTTTGAGCTTCGTTCTAAACTACATGCTGGTTTGAGATATAGAATACCCTCTTGTATGAAAGAACACACAGTGGTGCTGCCTGTTCGCCACACTCTTTTGCTGGGTTTGAGTTGTGCTCAGTTTTAAAGTAGTAGGGTTGTCATGGGAGCTGATGGGAATAAAAGGCCAAGTTCTTTGCCCTTAGACTTAAATGCATCTCTGGTGAACATAAAGACAGGAAGAAAAATGATTATTTTGTTAGCTCTGGTGTATTGTAAGGCTTTGTTTTTTATTTTGTTTTGTGGGTTTTGTGTTTTTGGTTTTTCAATTTAAAAATCATATACTGACCTCTAAGCCATTTGAGGCGTGTGGCATGGTAAAAATGTTTGGGCCTAAACTGGCAGTCAGACATCCCTCTGGCAGCCCGGGAGCCCTCAGGGATGTCCATTTGCCAGTGGGGAGCAGGCCTAAGCTGCAGTCGGACATCCTTAGCGCTGCTGAGGAGGTGGGAGAGGCTTCCACCACCACTGCCGTACTGGCAGCTGGCAGCCTGGATTGTGGCTGAGCAGAGCTCCCCCCTGTGGGAGCGCACTGACCACCAGGGGGCAGCTCCTGCATTGAGCGTCTGCCCCCTGGTGGTCAGTGTGTGTCATAGTGACCAGTCATTCCCGGATTCCCAGTCATTCTTACGGAAGCTCCCAGCCTCCCCTTTTTTTCTTTTTTTCTTTTTTTTTATTCTGGAATTTATTTACCTTCTATAATTGAAACTTTGTAGCCTTGAGAGGAGCTCAAAGATGGCCATGGCTGGCGGGAGGGAAAGCCTCCTGCTCGCTCCAGCTCCATGGCCATGTCCGCTGAAAGCAAGTATCTGGGGTTTATTTATCTTCTATAATTGAAACTTTGTTGCTTTGAGTGGAGCTCAGAGCCCGCCGCGGCAGACAGGAAGTTGGCTTCCTCCATCATTGGGGCAACCAAGCCTCCTGCTTGCTCCAGCTCCGTGGCTGCTGGCCACCATCTTGGTTGGGTTAATTTGCATATAGTTGCTCTGATTGGCTGGTGGGCGTGGCTTAAGGCATAGCAAAGGTACAGTTTGCATGTTTGTCTTTTATTAGTGTAGATATGCTTCATCCAGAATAGGCAGATCATAGAGATAGAAAGTAAATTGGTGGTTGCCAGGGGTTGAGGAGCTGGGGGAAGTGGAAAGTGACTGCTAATGGGTGTGAGGTTTTTTTAAGGTAATGAAAATGTTCTAAAATTAGGTAGTGATGAAAGTTGTATAGTTCTGTGAATATACTAAAAAACACCGAATTGTACACATTGAAAAAGTGAATTCTATCATATGTGAATTATATCTCATTAAAACTGTTACTTTGCCCTAGCCAGTTTGGCTCAGTGGATATAGTGTTGGCCTGCAGACTGAAGGGTCCCAGGTTTGATTCCCGTCAAGGGCACGTACCTAGGTTGCAGGCTTGATCCCCCGCATGATCGGAGCTCCTTTGGGCAGCAACCAATCGATGTGTCTCTCAAATCAGATTTTCTCTCTCTGTCTCTCCCCCTTCCCTTCCACTCTCTTTAAAAATCAATGGACAAATATCCTTGGGTAAGGAATAACAAAAAAACAAACAAAAAAATGCTGTTTAAAAACTGCAGTTTTAGGGAAAAAACAGTGTATGTTAAGTATTTGTAGCATATAGTTGGTAATTGTAAATTTCTTTAATTCCTCTTTAATACTTTGGAAATCTTAAAGCATGGATTTTTCTCTTAATAATTGATTGCCCTTTAGAGAAAATCTATTATCAGTGGTTTTAGTCCAGTTTGGTAGATTTTTTACCTTGAGTTTTGATAATGGGACCAGACTACTTTGGAGAGTTGATTGCCTTTTGGTAAGATTTATTGCTAAATCAAAGGACAGAAAATAATACTCTGGGAGGTATTTTAGGTACATTATATTTATGTTATTGTGGGTTTTATATAATTTTGCATAATTTTGAAGTGATACACTATTAAAAAGCCACATTATGTGTCTTCTTGATTCTGGTACATTAGCTTTTTTGTGTGAATGTTTAAAGACTTAGTGAAGTTAGAAGGTATCAGTGATTGGGGATAGACAACTGATTTCTTTGAAAATCTTGTATCGTATATACAGGGTTTTTCTTTATTCTTTATTGCAGGCTTTAGTGTTCTGTGAAAGACCCAGGGAATTTCTGCCACATATAATTTTATAAATATGTATGTGGAGGATATTGAATGCCTTTAAAATTGATTTAGAGAATTGTTTTTCTCTGATTTAGGAGTGTACGGAGGGCTTTGAAGATGTGGGATAAGATGCAGATGATATTTTCTTTAATACTTACAAGTAAACCACTTGTCCAAAAGTAATATAAACACTTTCTTGTTGAATTCTGCATTGTAGATCTATTTATATCATTAAGTGATACGCTGTCCAAATTTAGAGGGTTTCTTTAAAACTACTTTCTCATTCTGTGTGGCAGGTTTAAAAAATAAAACAAAGTGTAAGGATGTTGCCATGTGTCCAACCTAGTTGGTTGTCCTTGCCTCTCAGATTAGTGTCCCTATTCCAATCTGCTGAAGGGAGGAGGAGCCTGCTTCCTCCTGGAAGGTAGGCAGTGACATTGCCGGTGAACCCAAACATTGCCTCTGATGCCTTGCTTCTGTGAACTCCCCAGGAGCTGATAGACTATCTGCGAACACATTCTCATAGTGCAGTGTATGCCACGTCACTGTCACCGCCTGTTGTGCAGCAGATCATCACCTCGATGAAGTGCATCATGGGGAAGGATGGCACCACCCTTGGTAAGTAGTTCTTTCCTTGGAAAATGTCCTGGCCTCTGTAAATATTTAGCAACCAAACAAAGGTTTGTTCTAGAGCTTTTTGCCTAAAATGAGGAGCCAGGTACCCTAATCAGCAAGCTGGCAGGTGTGTGAGGCCTTGGTTTCTATGGACACTCTTCAGTGTTTGATACCCATGCCATGAGAACTAGTCTGGCTTGCTTCCTTTTGAATTTTATTCTCTACCGGTGGTGAGACTTTAATCTAACAATCCTCCCTACCCTTATTAATCACAGGAAATAAGTCTTTAGGATCTTTCTTGAATTGCACAATTTTATGTGAAAATAAAATTCACTATATAGTGATATTTCATTCCCATGGTATTTAAAAGCTGCTGTTTTCATGAATTAGTGTCCTTGACTTGGTGCCTTGAAAAGAGTTTGTAATTTAACATACAGTAGCAAATATAGGTCATCCTGAATTTGTTTATTCTGTCTTTGGTGGAATTTGTAGAGTAGGTGCCCTAACTTAAAATACTAAAATGAACAATCAAGTGTGCGTTTGCTTTCAATCGTTCACTTTTATTCTGCATCCCTAGGAGGCAGTGTTAACTGCAGAAAAGTTACAATGAAAGGGGAGCAGGTGGATTTTTGTTTTGTTTTTTCTCTTTTAAAAGTATTTTAATTGAAGAGCCATACATTAATTGTGCATGTTGGTTTTTTAATGCTTCTAAAATCATTTTTACTGTCATAAAAGATCTCACATTCTCAGCCTTGAGCTCTAGACTTTTTAGTTAAATAACACTATAGTAAGATTAATTTGGTTTGCATTGAAAAACAAGAAAGAAGTGATATGTCTGATTTTGATTTATTTAAACATGTTTTCTTAAGTCAGAATTTTACCTTAATATTACGTTAAATTCTGATCTGTGATACATGCTTGTTATCTTTAATGAGAGATTTTTGGAAATAGATTTTTGAAGTGTTGATCATTTTCAATTTCATGAATTGATTACTGGAGAAAAAACATTTCATTATTGTTGTGAACACAGCATGGAGCCTTGAGCTTAGCTCCCTCTTAACAGTCATAATGTTATCTTCTCTCCTCTCCACATGGTGTTATGGAAATAGTGTGCTTTGATCTGAGATACAATGATATATCTATTTATCTATATAGCTAGCACTTATCAAGCTACTTCGCATAGGTGCATCAACCTTATTGATTCAGCAGACAGCTTTAGACAACTAAAAAAATGGACGGCTAACAGCTATCAAAGTTAACTTTGGATAATTTATTTGCCCTAACCCCAGAGCGTGAATCTGTGATGCTGACCTCTGGATAAGGATAAGTGACTTTTCTGTACTAAATAATGAAATCTAGGTGGTGAGAAAATGAAATATGGTAATTAGATATAGGCTTTGGGTTAGCATTCGTTTTCCAGTTTATTGCCTCTCTAACCACCCCCCTCCCCCAAGCTTAGTGGCATGAAACAACAGCCATCTTATTACGCTCACAGATTCTGCGGGTCAGGAGTTCGGTCAGAACACAGCAGGGATGGCTTGTCTTTGCTCCACAATATCTGGGGCTTAAGCTTGGAAGACTCAAGCCACTGGGTTAGACTCAGATGGCTGGGGGCTGGGATCATTTGAAGGGTTCCACACTCACATGTCACCTGGGCTGGAGTGACTAGAAGGCTGGGCCCAGCTGAGGCTCTTGACCAGAGCACCTTCACATGTCCTCATCATGTGGCATGGGTTCTTCATAGCATGATGTCTAGGGTATCCAGAGAGGATGCTTCAGCAAGCAAGTGTTCCAAGGAACCTGCTGCAACCCCCGTGACCTTTTCTGATCTGTTATTATGAGCAGGTGACTAAGGCCAGCCCAGATTGCAGGACGTGGGAAATCACACTCCATCTCAAATGGGAGGTGGATCAAAGAATTTACAACCATTTTAAAAAATTGCCACTACCAGCTTTTAAATAATATATTTTTAAAATTACTCCCTAAAGCTTTTCTTTATTGTTATCTTTATTACAGATGTCCTGTTACCCTCCTTTACCCTCCTTCACCCAGCCACCACCCTCTTCACTAAAATTTTAAATTAGTATGACAAACTTCTGTTGCCTACATTGTTTCTCTGCCAAAATACAGGATAATAAAAATCTAACCAAAAGTAGACTTACATATCATTTTTCATAAAGCCTTTTAACTAATCTTAATTTGGCCTGATTTATTTTATTTTTGAGTGCATTAGGTAATGCTTATTTTTATGGCACCACTGAAAGCATCTTTTTATTGTCCTTGTAGGAAAAGAGCTGTGAACCATGCATGAACCTCTTTACTATGTCTTAAGGTGGCCTTAAAAAGAGGCATCTCCAATTAATTACCTGAGTGTGATTTTACAATAGAATGGCCTGCTTTAAGAGAAAGTTAATCTCTGATGTTCAGGACATGGCATTTCATTGATCTCACAAACGTTGAGTATCTCACTAAGTATTAGAGGGTGTGAATCAGAATCCACAGGAAATGGGCATACAAGCAGATCATTTAAGTGACGTATATACTTGGGGAGTATTGGGAATTCAGGGGATAGTGAGTTGTTGATTAGTCCTAGAGACTAGTGCTGCATAGAAAATTTGAAGTTTTATTAATCATAACATATGCTGTGTGTTAGCAAGTGGTAAGTACTTTGGGGAAAAGGTAAGCCAGGATGGTGGGCGATCAGGAGTTCTGGGGACCAGTTTGCAATTTTAATTAGGGTGGTCATTGAAAGGGTAGGATTTTAGCAAGGACTTGAAGGTGAAGCTTTAGCCCTGAAAATCCAGGGATAGAAGGTCCTCAGATGGAGGCTACTCTTTCCTGTACTTTGATGCTTTTACTCTGTGTTCAGGAATAGCAAGGAGGCCACTATGGCCAGAGCATAATAGTACAGGTGAGTGAGTGAGGTGAGGGTAGAGGTTGTGCAGAGTGTAGAAGTTCCAGCAGGGGGCAGTCTTACCTTGTAAAAGTATTAAGTTGATACAAAAACAGACACAGTTTTTGGTAATACAAGGATGAGTGTAATACAGTATTAGGATAATGCTGTTTTAGAAAGATGGAGACTTTACTAAAAATGAGCTTTCAGTTAATAGGCAGTATTATTGGGCAGAAACACCAAAAGCCTATTGGTCGGTTGGAGTAGATAGGCTTAGGGATTTCACTGTATATGAGTTACCAAAGCTGAATGTATGAAAGTTGACTAACACTTTACTAAATTTTTTCCAAGTATATGTCATCTCCCCTATCAGATTATAAATTCTTTGAGGGCAGGGACCCATGTCTTGCTTCTTCTTTGTATCTTTTCTTCTTCTTTTTTTTGGGGGGGGGGGGGGTTATCCTCAATAGAGGATATTCTTGTCATTGATTTTTTTTTTTTTTTTTTGAGAGTGGAAGGGAGGTGGAGAGACAGAGAGAGAAACACTGATGTGAGACACACCGATTGGTTCTCTCCCATACTCTGACCTGAGCTAGAGATCCAGCCTCCAACTGAGGTTTATGCACTTGATTGGAATCAAACCGGAACCCTTCAGTCCGCAGACCGACACTCTATCCACTGAGCCAAACTGGCCAGGGCTCCTTTGCATCTTAAATAGTGCTTATTTCAAGACCTTAGAGTCAATAATTGACTTCATTGTTCTTAAAATTATTATCTCTCTTCCCCAAGTAGAATGAAAATTGGGAGTTTGGGCCACCTTTTGTTTCTTCTGTTTAGAGCTGTGTTTGGCATATAGTAGGCATGCAGTAACTATTTGGTGAATGATTAAATGAATAATCTTTTGGTGACTTGAAGAGAGGCAATATGACTTTTTGACCTACGATTTAGTCCTTTATTATATTCTTAAACTCTGAGAAGAACTCTGTACACCTAAAGAGGATAACATTAATCATTCACTCTTTCAGGATTATTTCTGAATTAAAGCCTCATGTATACTGAACAATGTGACTTGGAAAAAATATACAATAGACTTATGATTGATAATTTGTTTTTTTAATATAAATGCAATATTTGATTTGATGCTATTACAGATTTTCTTTTAGTGAGAAAATCTTCATACTCTTATGATACAGTTGGTTTGGCCTTTACTATCTGAGCCAGGTCCTCTTGTAACCAGAAGCAACTATTTATAAGCTAGGTTTCAGAGCCAGGGAAGCATTTGCTCCATTTTAACTTGCAGATTTTGTATCTCATTAATGATATAGATATAGAAACTAACCCTTGGAAGAACATTAAAAATCAAATTTGAGAAGCTAAACTTAGTTTTTTATAAAAAGGACTTACAGGTAACTATAAAGCAGGTTAGACTTTAATTAAAATATAAATACTTGCTTGTCATTAAATACTTCAGTTGATTTTAGGGTTGTCTATTAATGTCTATTTTATTCCAAGCAAAGACATGACTTGTGTGAGATTGTAGAATTTATGGCACTGTATGTCCTTCACATTTAGTGGCTACTATTCTCTCTTTATGGGCTTCATATGATTTTCATCTTTTTGCCCCCAACCAGAGTTAGTGGATCTGAAATAGTTGTTTCGTAATGATAATACTTAATGAGCTATGAAATACAAAACAAGTCTTTCATTTAAGGTGAAGTCAAAACTAAAATATGACTTGAGATCTAGGGGATTAAAAAATGAGAAAATACTTAGCCTTTACACTTGAGAAACTTTCCTTTGTTTAACACACATGTAGTGAAATAATATTGGTTTTAATTAGTTTCTAGTGTTTAGGGCCAGTTAGAGCTAATCATTCAAGGTTTAGCTATGGTTATAAACCAGATGTAAATATCAAAAATCTTTACAGTGTAAAAGTAGCCACAAGAAGGCTGGAGATGTCGAAAGTAGGGAGAGGGAGGTGAGGGCGTACAAGTGTGTCAGTTTCTGTCATCATTGTTGGAAAGTTAGTAGATACTACCAACTTTATAAATAACACATTTTGAAGTTAAGAAATAGTCTTTAAATTTATGAAGTTATGTAATCAGCCACAAGAAGACTTAAAAATAGTAATATTTATTATAAGATTGGTTGTGGTTAGTGGAGCCAACATGGAAAGTGATCGAAGTACAAATGCATACCATGTAGGTGGAACAAGAAGCAGAGGTGTTAAGTGTATTGCTTAGCGTTGTGGTGCTAGCTACCAGAAAAGCCAAAAACAGAACCTGGAGCCACTTACTGGTCAGAGGGGGGAGACTTCTATTTTTTAGTTAATACTCTACACTACTCGAATTTTATGTAGTTTTAAAACTGTTGTATTTTTAGATTCTAAAGCACATTTATAACGTATGGAAATAAGTCCTGCTTATAAGATTGAAAGTAAGGCCTAAACATATACACAAATAGTATATAGTTGATTATTAATAAATGTTTTCATTTTTTTTGTGTGGGAAGACATGTTACTCTTTGGGGACTAGAGTAGAGCCTTCAGAAAAGCTGCAGCTTACAAGGGAAGTTGAGATCTGTTCCCTACCTACTTTGTAAATTCTCCTTTCTCCTTCTTCCCTACCTTTTCCACATTTACTCTCCAGTTCCTGTCCTTTTCCCAAAGAAGAGAGGGACATGTGACTAGGAACCAAAATAGGTTGACAATGGGTGGAGATTGTGCTGCTCATGTGCTTGTATCTTGAGTGGGTATATTGAGTTAGAACAGGCTGGTGGAGAGAAAAAAATGAAGCCTAGGAAATTCTGACCAATTCCTTTAGACATTTGAAGTTCTAGCTTTTACTTCTCACATTACTAATCCAAGTCCAGTAATGGAAATGTAGCTGTAAGGTCTGTTTATGAATCAAGGCAAATTGTCTGACCAAAGCAACTAAAGTTGTGCTTGTCCATTTTCCAGAGCTTTGCTTTGATGTGTTTTATTTCTGGCTAAAGATATAGTTAATAAAATGTGTCCAGCTTAGTGTCTGACATTTAGTATAAGCCTTTCAGTAATTTTGCTGAATGAATGAGTGCACACATGATCCAGAGATAACTAACTAGAAAATGAGTGGGTTCTTGTATAGTAGAATGTTAAGCCAGAATGGCGAAATTATGGAATAAAGCTAGATAGGAATCTTTTACTAGATCAATGATGACAAAAAACTTTCTAGAAAATTACTTTTAGTACTTCATTTTGAAAGGAATTGGGCCCATTTAGCAATGTTGGTATAGGAGGAAAAAGACTTTGGGCAGATTGAGGTATAATTAAAATTAGGTTTGGCTTGCCCTGACCGGTTTGGTTCAGTGGATAGAGCATCGGCCTGCGGACTGAAGGGTCCCAGGTTCGATTCTGGTTAAGGGCATGTACCTTGGTTGCCAGCACATCCCCAGTAGGGAATGTGCAGGAAGCAGCTGGATTGATGTTTCTAACTCTCTATCACTCTCCTTCTCCCTTCCTCTCTGTAAAAAAATCAATAAAATATATTTTAAAAAAAATTAGGTTTGGCTCATTTGCCTTAATTCCTATAATAGACTTGTTAATGAGATATTGAATGATCACCTTGAGAAGCCCAGGAACTGTCAAAAACAAATTTAAGAGAACTGAAAAACTTAAAGGAAAACCAAACAACCACAAAACAACCTTCCAGGATTCCCATGCTAGACGGGCAGAACTGTTCAAGAAAACAGTGTTTTGGGGGTTGGGGTTATAAAGAGAATTTCCTGCTTCTCTGCAGGAGGCTAACAGCTTCTAACATCAACTTGTTATGCTTGGCAGGTGGAATTTTCCTTTGGCTGGGCCTGGGTACTCCCCTCTCTAAACCCTGTGCTTTCTGAGTCCAGGAATGTTTGGGTTTCACTTTTTCTTTATTTATCTGTTTACGTAATTTGTTCATGTTACTATTAGAAATTCATCTAAATAAAAGTGACGTTTTCTAGTAAACACAGTTTTATGTTAGCCATGGTATGTTTAGAGGTGTATCTGAGGGTCAGGCTAGATCCCTCCTGTCTTATAATTTACTACCTAGAACACCGTTAAAAAATATTCAATTTCACATTAATCAAACATTAATTAAACCTACTCTGTATCCTGTGGTGGGTATGTTCTTTAGGAGTTGAACAGTGCATACTTCTTGCCTAGTCTAGTGGTAGGGGTTGGATTCCAGGGAAGCATTGATCTCAGAGCCTTAGATAAATTCTTCCTTCGATCAGCTTCCTTTTTTCTCAGTTTCCTTTCTCTCTCACCCACCCACTCCCCAAAACCTTAAACTTCCTTAAAGTTAGCTAATTTTTTGAAGCAAACTCAGATCTTCTATTTCTTATCAACCTTTCTATGTGGATTTTTTTTCTTACACAATCTCACTGTACTAAATTACTAGCAATCAAAGAAAAAGAAACATTTTCTTTTGTAAAGTAGTCTCATTATCATCTAGATCAGTGGTCGGCAAACTGCAGCTCGGCATACTGCGGCTTGCAAGCCACACGCAGCTCTTTGGCCCCTTGAGTGTGGCTCTTCCACAACCACAAAATACCAACTACTGTGCATGGGCCACAAATTTTCAATCACAATCGCACTGTACACGCGCACGTGGTAGTTTGTGGAAGAGCCACACTCAAGGGGCCAAAGAGCTGCATGTGGCTCATGAGCCTCGGTTTGTTGACCACTGATCTAGGTTATAGGACTTTTTAACCATTGGCTTAAGCTTTCTGACATCAGCAAGCAATATGAACACTACAGGTGAAGAAACTTGAGCTTACAAATGCACCAAGTTTTCTTAATATCTTGTCTCTGAGTAGAATGTACTTTCCTGAACTCCATCCATTTCTACTTCTAAAGTTGCATTAATGATATTTAACATTTTCTTAAAACAGGCTATTTTACAACCTATTTCTGATTTTGTGATTTCTGGTCTGCTTCTTTTCCAAAAGGCAGCAAAGTTGAGTTGTGAGTGATCAGCCCCACAAATGAAAGCCCTTTGGGGCATCTGCCTACCTGTTTCCTCTCTGTGGATTAGTAATCCCTTTCACCTCCCTCCCTGCTCCAGAAATCTATTCTGAGTACTCCTGAGCTTTTATATCATGGTCTGTCTATTTCTTCCACTCCCATCTCTGTCTTCCAAATCCAAATGCTAATAAAAGTTTCCTGCCACAAGAGTGATCTCTCCTTTTTTGTCTTGTTTCAGAGTTTGTTTGAAGCTGGCTATTAAGATGCCCACAGGCAGCAGGCTGAAAGCTAACCTTTGAACAAATGTAGACTTGTTCATTTAGTAAAATATCGTTCTTAATTCAAAACATAAATAAGGAGTTTGAGTTCATTCCTCTGGAACAGCAAAGGAGCCCTGAACTAGATGTTCCTCCCTTAGTAGATGGTGTAAGATGATATAAAGGAACTAAACTCTTAATTGAAGTACGGTACTGTTAGGCTGTTTTTTTGTAAGATTGAAGTGAGGGAATTACTGTAGTTTTTTCATAATAAAATATCCTTAAAATTTCCCCCCACAGCCCTAGCTGGTTTGGCTCAGTGGATAGAGCATCAGCCTTCGGACTGAAGGGTCTTGGGTTCGATTCCAGTCAAGGGCACATGCCTGTATTGTGGGCTGGATCCCCAGTAGGAGGCGTGCAGGAGGCAGCCGATCAATGATTCTCTCTCTCATCATTGATGTTTCTGTCTCTCCCTCACCTTCCTCTCTGAAATTAATAAAAATATTTTTTTAAAAAAACTTTTTTTGCCACAATTTTATATATTCAGATACTGTTTAATTGAGACATGTGATCATTACTTCAGCCTGTTCTTCTCATCACTTCTAATTTGTTAACTTATAGCTCAGACTCTGTTTTGTTTGTTGAAGAATAACTTTCTAAACCTTAACATGGTTGGAGTTTCATTCCTCCCTTCCCCCCTCCCCCCAAATTATTTCTGAGGACTTTATCTGGGAGACTTGAGCCTAGCTTTTCATCTAGTTTATTGCTGTAAGAATACTTAATACATATAAACAAGTGACAAGTTAGATGGCCTCTGTTCTCCATTAAGAACTGTTAATGCTGATGGCTTGCCAGATTTGAGAGCTTTCTGAAGAGGAGTTGGTTTATTTTTTAATGGTCACCTACGGTTTTTCTAATTATCTAAATATTTGTATCTTCCTGCCGTGTACTTAGCAATGAAGTGAGGTTCAGAAGGACCATGCATTACGGTGTTCTCTTTCAAGCCCATTCTCAAACTTTGTCCATAGACCATTTGCATCAGAGGTACTTTTAGTATGGTGGTTCCTACCATTGCTCACACACAGAAAAGCTTAAAATTTAGTAATAATGCTGATATCAGGGTGATATCAGGCCCCTTGCAGACCCAGTGAGGGTGAGACCCTGGCAGGGTGTTATTTAAAAGCACCCCACATAATTTTACTACTGGAGAGCTTGTCCACTCTACCGGTCCACTAGGACTTGGTGGTCAAGGCCCTGGTATATACATTTTAAAGAAAACCTCAGTTAATCAAACTAACTTTTAAGAGATTTAAGAATTGCCCTGTAGCCCGGCTGGCGTAACTCAGTGGTTGAGCGTCAACCTATGAACCAGGAGGTCACAGTTCAATTCCCGGTCGGGGCACATGCCTGGGTTGCGGGCTTGGTCCCAGTATGTGGTGTGGAGGAGGCAGCCGATCAATTATTCTCTCTCCTCATTGATGTTTCTATCTCTCTCTGTCTCCCTTCCTCTCTGAAATCAATAAAAAATATATATTATTTAAAAAAAGAGAGATAAGGACACATATGTAATACCTTAATCAATAGAGGGGAAAAAAAAGAATTGTCCTGTTTTTTGAGCTTGCTTACATCAAAGAGAACCAAAAAGAATTCTACTGATTGATGGTAATTGGGGAAAGGAAAGGAAATCTGACGGCAAGATGTATGATCTCTTTTTTAAAAAACAAATAAGGGAAATGTTGACTTCTAGAGCAGGACTTTGGTGGTAAAACTAAGTTGCTAATTTTCATTGCTTTTGGAAATCTAAATGCCTCGATGCTTCCTTCTGATGATTCTTGCTGAATGAATCGGTGGCATACATGAAATTTAAAACCAATTAGGGAAGTATTTATAGAGTATTAGTTATCCAGAATCTCAAATTTTCTAGTACATAACCTACAAATGGCCTTGCCCACTATAAACTTTAAAAAATTTTGTGAAACTCTTTATTGCCTTGCCTTCTACCTCTAAAACTATTGGTTGAATTCCAAGCCTAGCCTTATTGCCTTACTTGCTAATAGTGCTCCTATTCTGAAGGTGGATGCTTGACCACAGTACATGTATTTCCTCATCCTTTTAGTTCTGTCTAAAAGTGTGCTGTGATATTTTCCAGCCCTGAAGGGGGATGGTAGGATCATCTTTGGACAAATTAAGACTTTCTGTCCTGCCTGTGAGCTGGTAGCATTTAAAACTCCGTGCCTTAATTTTTCAAAGGTACTTGGCCTCCTTTCTTCCTTTTGTTTAAGAACCTCTGTTTTGAGCTGTGCATTGGCAACCATTCTTTTAAACTCTTGATTATATTGAATCAACAACTTTAAGCATTGGCCCCTGCTGCTTGTCGCACATCCTGCTGCTGTCCTCAGGAAATCCTACTTTTTGGCATTGCAACTAATTAAAGGATTAAGCTACTACTAGGGAGGAGGTGATAGACTGTGCTTGTGAGAGAAATTTACTGTGCGGGGTTTGGTGCTAACAAAGGCTGCTCTAGTTGCAGATGAGAGAAAGAGCAATAGTAATATGGGAAAGTAGATTAAAATACTTGGACACAGTCTTGTTCAGAGGTAAAAAAAAAAAAAAGAAAAAGAAAACAAAACCTAAGGGCTGCTTTAAAACAGTATCGCTAGGGTCGGGGGAGGAGTCTGCTTTGATGTTCATCAGCTTGACAATTGTCCAAGCTGAGCACTTTCATAGTTGTCCCCAGTCCAGCAATATAAGGGCTGTCTCTAAGAGATGCTAAACCTAGTTCCCATTCATTTTGCCTCAGTGTTATAAAGGTACTGAACTCTTGCTGCCCGAAGTTGCTTATAAATAACGCTTTTATGAGACTGTTTACTGAATCATGAACATTTCCAGTGCCGTTTAGTTGGTACGTAAGGGGAAGGAAAGGTTACCCTGGGGTGAGCTCCTTGTTTTCCCAATTTTGCGTATTGCGCTGGGCTTTCCACCTTAGTGACCTGTACCTGGCTCATTGTCCTTGCTCTCTGCTCATGTCTGTCTAAGTGCCTATCACAAAAATATGGGATTTTTAATACCACATTTAAATTACTCATTCATTCATACTTATTTTGTTCATAAAAGCAGTACATATACCTTTTCAAAAACCCAAATATTGCAGATACATGTCACAAAAAGAAACAGTTCTCTGTGATCTCACTAACCAACCAGTGTCTGTTGTTTGGCATATAGTCTACAGATTTCTTCGAGTGCATGCACTTATATACAAATGATTTTTATTACTGCTGTTACTTTTTAGCAATAGCTTTAAATGCCTCTTGATTAGGAGAGTTTAATAGTCGGTTACTATGGGAGGGAGGGATGAGAGTATTTATTGCCTTTTCAGCAGTTATTTGGGATATTTTCATAATAGAGTTGTTAGAATTTTCTCCATAATTTTGGCAAGAACAGAAATAGATGAGTTCTATTTGAACACCTCCCCCCCCCAGTATTTAATAGTACTTAAGAATAACAAAAGAGAAGGAAATCACATTGTGAGAAAACCCTCAGTTTGTAAATTCTCCATAAGTGGGGTGCTAGCAATGCCTAAATACATGAGAAATATCTAAGTTGACTCTAGTCATTATGGTAAGTGAAGTGTTCCATATTGTTTCTGCATTTTATGTGCATACCTCCATCTGCTAGCACTCCATAGAAGGCTGATGTGTTTCCACATTAATTCTCTCTGAAATATTTTTCTTTAAAAAACAACAACAAAATAAGGCATTTTGTTATTGTTTCTTTTTATTCCCTCCCCCGTTGTTTTAAGAGCAAATGAGTGTTGAATCTTATCAATTCCCCCCCTAAGTCTTTGACCAATGAGAATTGCCCTCACAGAACACAGACACTCTTGGGCAGGAGTCTCTCTATCCCTCCTTGATAGTGTACTCCATGCTATCTTCTCTTTCTGCTGTGTATTTTATGTTCTGACAAACAGTTTTGTCATATGTGCAAATAATAAAGTTATGCCTGGAGTTCAGGTGCACATTTTATGACTTCTGAAAGTTTCTTCAAGGAAGGACATAACTAGTAATGATTAAGAAACAGGATGATATAGTAAAGACCTTTGATGTTGTATAAAGCATCATACATGTCACTGCAGCCTGGGTGTATTAAACAGTAATTCTAAGAATAGTAGTGAGAAGAAATACTGGCATTGCCATAAGTGTTTCTGTGACCTCAGTGTTCTGATTCTGCCTGCCTGAATGCACTGGCCCAAATAAATTCACAAGTAGGAGTCTGCAGTATAGAAAGGTAAATAGTTTAATATTGAATTTGCCAATCCATTGACGGGGAGCTAATGCTTAAGACCTGACTCCTTGATGGCATGTTGTTACAGATTACTATATAAGGCAAAATTATAAGACAGCTGGGCTTTGGGGGTTCAGATTGTGCTGTTCGCTGATTGGTTAGATGTGAAGGAGGGTAGTGAATCATTTCTTCAGGTCTTGAGGTCTTTTACCAGAGTGCCTCTGTCAGGTTTCATGTAGCCAGGGGATTATTCCACCTGGGGCTTTAGGAGCAGAGATATCATTTAGATGAAGATGTTATCTTTAGCTTGCCATTGGTGCAGACTGTGTGACCATTAGTCACATTCAGGCTACAGTCTTCTGCTGCTCTGGGTGTTACTGATTATCAGAGGAAAGGCTAGGTCTCCAAGGGGCAAAGATATAGAAAGAAGGATATGATTTCTAGAGCTAGAATTTAAAACTAAATCTCATCAAATCGTAAGGACCTTCAGTTTCAGAAACATGCCCATGGCTACATGGAATTCTGTATGTTTAAAATTATTGCAAACATACATGCTTAATATTGTTACATTTTTGTTTATTCTTGGATTTTGCATGCTAACACACATTTTGGAGGCGATGAACAGATTGTGCAGCACATTCGTAATCATAATCCACCTCAGCAGCTAAATATGTACATCAGTTGTTTCCTCCTCAGTAGAACTGGCATATATGGACTTTTGTGAAAATTAAATGTTAGCACTCAAATAAGTCTTTGTTTAAAATAACAAAATATACTTAAAATTTAAATGGACACTTTTCTTAATTATCTGGTATCATTGCTGCTGTACTTCCCTTCCCCCATCTTCACAGTTAATTGAGAATATGTTGTTAAATTTATTTTATTAGCAGATAAGAGCTGTGTCTATTACATTTTTATATTTTTCGCTTTTTTAAGGTATATGTCTTTATTTGATATCTGATCTTTAAAACACCTAGCATCTCTTGTGTTTTGTTTGGCCTATTTATTAGTTTCAGTTATGTTGGGGCAGAAAAATAATTTTTCTTTTATCCTTCTAAGTTAATGTGCTGGTCTAAGAATTAAATAGAGAAATTAAAAGGAGAAAATTAAATTTCATTACGTACATACATATGGGGAATCCATGCAAACATGACAGATTCCAAAGGCAGTCAGGTAAAATGAAACTGATAGGCTATTTTGAGCTAAGGAAAGAGGGTTAGTGGTTTGGGACTTCAAAGGGAAGGAAGGTAATTCACAGGAAGATGAAAAGAGCAAATGTTCGGTAAACAATGTTTGCTGGGCCATCCAGGACACAGTGAGACACTGAGAGGAATTTTAACAAACAGACTTTGCTAGGTTCCTCCCTGTCTACCACACCTAGTTTATATTATACTACTAGAGACCTGGTGCACGAAATTTGTGCACGGCACAGTCCCTAAGTCTGGATGGCGAACAGAGTGCGAGTGTCTGGCATGGAAAGGCAGATCCCAGCTGACCTCTGGGCCCTGGGCTCCCACACGCCCCCCTCCACCTGAGTCATTGGGTCTCCACCACCGGTCACTGTCTACTAGGTAATTGGCAGGGTGATCAGGCTACCACCTGGCTCCCTCAGTGCCTGGGAGCCGGGTAGCAGCCCCACCCCCCACCACTGCTGCCACTGGTTGCCGTCTGCAGGGTGATCGGCCTGGTGATCGGGCCCCACTCGGACCCACCTTGGTCTTGCACCACCCGCTCACCTGCTTCACCATCCTGCTTTCGTTGGGGCCAGCAGGGCCTCCACTGGTGCCAGCACCACGTCCCCCACTGTGTTCTGCACCGCCCCCTGGTAGTCACTGCACGTCATAGGGAGCAATCGAACTCCCAGTTGAAGGGACAATTTGCATATTAGGCTTCTATTATGTAGGATACAGTTGACCCATGAACAGTGCAGGGATTAGAGCAGGGATGGGCAAACTTTTTGACTCGAGGGCCACAATGGGTTCTTAAACTGGACCGGAGGGCCAGAACAAAAGCATGGATGGAGTGTTTGTGTGAACTAATATAAATTCAAAGTAAACATCATTACATAAAAGGGTACGGTCTTTTTTTTTTTTTTTTTAGTTTTATTCATTTCAAGTGGGCCGTAGTTTGCCCACGGCTGGATTAGAGACTACACCCCATGCAGTCAAAGATTCACATATAAAATTTGACTCCCCAAAAACTTTACTAATTGCATACCGATAATATAAATAGTCATGAACATATATTTTGTATGTCATGTATTATATATTCGATTATTACAATAAAGTATGCTAGAGAAAAGAAAATGTTACTAAGAAAATCATGAGGAAAAGAAAATTCATTTACAGTATTATGCATATTTATTGAAAAAAATCCTCTTATAAGTGGACCCACACAGTTCAAACCCAGGTTGTTCATGGGTCAACCATAGTTCTCCATGATGATGGCTCCCTTTCTGGAGCAAGCCCTCTATCTAAATTCTTTTCACCCTAGGGGGAAGAGCAGAGGTTCTTCGTAAATCTTTGTTTCCTAAAAAAGTCCTCATGCCAATGAGACACAGCTTGAGGTGGCAAATTTTGCCCCATCACAGCCACAATAAGAATTTCATTCATTCAGCAGTCTTTTTTTTTTTTTTACTATTTACTGTGCTCCACCCATGAAAAATTACATAGTATCTTCAATAGCTTCTTAAGGCAAAGCATTCTGTTTTTTGAACTCTCAAAATAACATTTCCTTAGTATTTCTAAATACCTCTTAACCCTTTCTGTGTTTTATTAATTTTATTCTCTGCTTTCTTGGTGTCTGATTAGGTCTTAAAGTTAGAAAAGTCAGTTGGCATGCTTTTTCTCTTTTTACTGAAGATCCTTAACATCTCCTTAGAAAACAAAGTATATATATTCATTTATTCCTGGGTTTTTCCAATTTGAAGACAGAAGGATAATACCTTAAAGCAGTGGTTCTCAACCTTCTGGCCCTTTAAATACAGTTCCTCATGTTGTGACCCAACCATAAAATTATTTTCGTTGCTACTTCATAACTGTAATGTTGCTACTGTTATGAATCATAATGTAAATATCTGATATGCAGGATGGTCCTAGGCGACCCCTGTGAAAGGGTCGTTGGACCACCAAAGGGGTCGCGACCCTCAGGTTGAGAACCGCTGCCTTTAAAGTATTATAAGTAAAATAATAAAAATAATATAAATTATCTTAGATATGTAAATGAAAAGGAGCTTTTTAAACACCGTGTATCAGGCATTTCATTAAGCACTTTACATGCGTTATCTCATTTAATCCTTAAAATAACCTATGAAGTAGATGTAATCATAATCATCATTACTATTTTGCAGATGAGGAAACTGGGGCTTAGGTTTACTGTCCTGGCCAAAGCCATTCTGCTAGTAGATGATGGAACCACAATACAAACCCAGATGGTCTAACTTAAGAAACATTTATACCACCAAAGAATCAAACTAAACAAGTTATTGGTGAAATTTAGGAAGATAGTGGATTATTTGTTCCTCTCTTTCTCAGACCTGCTTTTACTGCTTTGATATATTACATCCAAATAGCTGTTGGATGGTTTCACATTTTACGCTTCTTCCAGATCATTAGGTGAGAGAATCAGTTTAGCCCAGGTAGAGACTAGGTTCTCTCCCTGTTACAGTAAAGAATGGTTTCAAAGTGTACATACATTTTTTGGGGGACGCCCTGTATATCAAGCATATTTATAAATTGTAAATCAGAAAGTTGGCGGATGTCAGCTGTGTCCTGAGTTATTGACTAAGAGTGTGATTTCAGAGAGGAAGGGAGAGGGAGAATGAGATAGAAACATCAATGATGAGAGAGAATTATCTATCAGCTGCCTCCTGTGTGCCCCATACTGGGGATCGAGCCCGCAACCTGGGCCTGTGCACCGACCAGGAATTGAACCATGACCTCTTTGTTCAATAGGTCGATGCTCAACCACTGAGCCACGCCAGTTGGACTGAATGGCAGAATTTTAAGGGAAAAATATATGCATGGAAAGAAACAAAATAGTGGACATTTATTGTATTTACTGAGCATGGTTCCAAGTGCTTTTCATTAAATTCTCAGAAAAAATGTTAGACATACTTCTCCTTACTTTACAAAGTGAAGCAGCTAAGAGATGAAATTGCTTACCCAAGGCCATGATTTGAACCTGGGTGTCCAGTGTCAGATGCTTTTTGTATGAGATATTTAATTATTAATTACCTTAATGTAATGAACATAGGTCATTCCACTGTGGAATTTAAATTAGTTTGAACACATAAAAGGGTTTTCATTTTCTCAGAATATTTCAACTTGAATGTCTGCTGTGTATTCTTGGGAGAGGTAAGGGGGGTGGGGCGAACAGTATTTGCCCTCAGCATTTAGAGTTGGTTTTGAGGGCACAAGATCACACATGAAAGGCGTAAGAACAGAAACAGGAACTTATAAACAAGAGCAAATTAATGAAGTACAAAGTAAAAGGCATGTCTTAAAATATGCCAGGAACTTTTCATAACCAATGTTTTTTACTTCTAGCCATCTTTCACAGTGCTCTTGGTTCTTTTGGAGTATCTAAAGATTAGAAATACATACATACTAGTAGAAAATAACAAAAACAAAATGAAAATGAAAAGATAAATTGCTCATGTTTACTGATTTGTGTGATTTTTATCTAAATTGCAGAAAAATTATCCAGAGGAATTTTCATTAGTAGAGTTTTATCTTGACCACCCAAGTAATGGCAGAGAAAGACTTAAGAGTTTTAAGAGAGGTGTGGATTTTTTTCCTCAGAAGTTATCCCATAAGGCAGCAGTTCTCAACCCGTGGGTCGCGACCCCTTTGGGGGTCGAATGACCCGTTCACAGGGGTCACCTAAGACCATACGAAAACACATATATAATTACATATTGTTTTTGTGATTAATCACTATGCTTTAATTATGTTCAATTTGTAACAATGAAAATACACCCTGCATATCACATATTTACATTACGATTCATAACAGTAGCAAAATTACAGTTATGAAGTAGCAACGAAAATAATTTTATGGGGGTCACCACAACATGAGGAACTGTATTAAAGGGTCGTGGCATTAGGAAGCTTGAGAACCACTGCCATAAGGCTTAGGTTTATGTAGAAAAAAAGTCACTGAGGGATAAATTATTTTACATTCTAGCTGCCTCCTGCATAGGCTGGAAAGATTGGGGTACACTGGCGATTATTTGCTAATGGGTCCTCATTTTTGGGGAGCAGTGATGAAAATGTTCTAAAATTAATTATTGTGATGGTTGCACAACTCTAAATATACTAAGAAACTTTGACTTGTATACTTTAAATGGGGTAAGTTGTATATAGTGTGTGAGTTATATCTCAATTTAAAAAACAACTTCTAATGAGTGGATGTTGTGGTAAAATATACATAACATAAAATTTATCATTTTAGCCAGTTTTAGGACTACAGTTCATTGGCATTAAGTACATTTTACAATGTTGTGCAACCATCACTACTATCCATTTCCAGAATCTTTTCATCATCCTAGTAATTAACTTTAAATATACAATCCAAATTCGGAAGCAGTAGCTTGACCTACTTAATTTTAAGCCTTTAGACTCTACAAATACTTGCTTATAATAATTGAGTTTTGTTTCTCTAAAGTTTTTTGCCTTTTCCATTTGTTTCCTCTCAAACCTGCTTTTTCTTTTGTGTTCTCCATCTCAGTGACATTACTATTCATTAAGTGGTCAAAACAAGGAATCCCTATTATTGTATTTTCTGTCCTTCTTTATTCCCTGTGTATTTAATCACCAGAACCTGTGGATTATTCCTCCTTAAACTTAGCGTGATTCCTATCTCCTTCTACCTACCTGGATTTAATAGTCAGACATAGCAGAGGGATCAGTCAATGAAGATAAATAAACAGGGCTGAATATTAGAAGACATCCATGAAAAGAGTTCCAGTAAAATTTTTTGACTCCTCGATGCCTTTTCTGACTCTAGTTGGTCTGTCCCTCCTAGATAGACAAGATTCATTTCAGTCTACTTCTGAAATATACTATTAGTCATCCCTCGATTTCTGCAGGATATTGGCTCCAGGACCCCATGGATACCAAAAATCTTTGACGCTCAAGTCCCTCATATCAAATGACGTAGAACAGCCCTGGCACATTTTAGGTTGTGGGGTTAGAACGGGAGGGGGACCATTGGGGGTAGGGCCAGCCGGAGGAAGGGGCTGTGGGAGTTTGGGGGGGCCTGATGGGGCTGGTTGGCTGCTGCAGTGCGCATCATAGCAACCGGTCATTCTAGTGGTTCCACTGTTTGGTCACTGGGTTTTTATGTATAGGTAGATATCACTAGCAAATATATACATGAAGTGAAATCTTTATTATTTAATTATTTTTATATGCTAGACTTCTGAGGTTTTTTTAAAAAGTAGTTTTATATCGTAATGATAGGCTTCCCTGAGGTTTCAAAAATGTTAGTAGCCTCCAAGTTCTACTTCTTTAGTATTTGTGTGTGTGTGTGTGTGTTTTGTGTGTGTTTGTTTTTTAATCCTCACACAAGGATATTTTCCTATTTTTGAGAGAGTGGAAGGGAGCTGGGGAGAAAGAGGGAGAGAGAGACATCAATGTGAGAGAGATACATCCATTGGTTGCCTCCCACACTTAGGATCGAGCCTACAACTGAGGTACATGTCCTTGACCAGAATCAAACTTGAGAGCCTTCATCTGGGGATCCAACGCTCTGTCCACTGAACTAAACTGACTAGGGCTAGTATTTAAGTTTCTCTAAGAAACCCTATAGCCTGTAGAAACTGTATGTGCACAGTTTCTTTTAACTCCTACTTGAGGGACTTAACACAAATATGTCATCTTTTTCTATAATTGACAATATTGGACTTGATGAAATAGTTCATTAATATGCAATAAACTAGTCCGGTGCACGGATTCGTGCACCCGAGGGGTCCCAGATTGCGAGAGGGCGGTTCTTGGGTGATGCACCCCGGAATCAGGCTCCCTCCTCTCCAGTTCATGGTGCGTCACCCAAGAACCACAGCTGCCAAGTCTCCACAGCTCAGCAGCTTCTGTGTTGAACATCTGCCCCTGGTGGTCAGTGCGTGTCATAGCTACCGGTCGGATGGTCACTTAGCTTTCATATAGAGAGAGACTAGAGGCCCAATGCACAAAATTCGTGTGCTGGTAGGGTCTCTAGCAGCTGCCAGCTGCCAGCCAGGACCTCCCTCCCTTCCCCTGGCCTGTCCTGTCCCTGGTTGAACCCCGGACAAATTCCTGATCGAGGGGACAATTTGCCTACTACACTTTTATTATGTAGGGTAATATGGAACAATCTCTGGGCTCCTAAAAACCCCAGAAACCTCAGAAATTTTTTTCTATTACAGTTAGTAAACATCAAATCTAAGTGTTCACTTGTCAACCCTACTTCCCCTTTCTTAAAAGAAGTAAAAGTTATTTGTGTAACTCTGTTTTCCTGATTAAGTGGAATCAGGAATCCCAGCAATTCTCACTATTAAAGGATATGCTTGCACATGTAAGGAATGTTCTGTTTACATAAGGTCTGTTTAGTTTAAGAACATCTTAAGCCCTGGTACAGTCCAGCCTTCCTTAAACTCTTCGTGTACACTCATTCTGCTCAGTTTCGCCTCTTTTAAAATGGAACTCAAGCCCTCTACTTTCCACACAAACCCATCCCTTTGTTCTAATTCAGCAAAAGTGTTAGTCCTAAGACAATTATTACTTATTGCCAATATTATCATATTTGACCTTCAGAATTTCCGTTTCCAGTCTTCAGAGGAAACACTTTTCCCCCCCTACAGTTTCAGGAGAATTTTTATTATACGTTGATATTATGCTCACCCAGAGGTGTTTCAAGCTTTTTAAATTCCAAATTGACATTTTCAGTGAGCATGACATGTTGGTACTACAGGGATGTCATTTACTAAACTCTTTCTTTGCTGAATATTTCTGTACTCCATTGCATCCTAAAAGTTTCAGTTATAATGTCCCATAGTGCTACTAAAAGGCAGTCTTCCAGGAGGCAGCCTGAACAAAATTAGCTGCCAATACTGTGCCAGGCTTCCATCAACCTCTCCCTCCCTCTTAGCAGAATATGTACAAGAAACACCTAGTACTAAAACACCTAGGGCAGTGGTTCTCAACCTTCCTAATGCCGCGACCCTTTAATACAGTTCCTCATGTTGTGGTGACCCCCAATTTCATTGTTACAAATTGAACATAATTAAAGCATAGTGATTAATCACAAAAACAATATGTAATTATATAT
>NW_006383013.1:3323551-3350155 GCF_000327345.1 Myotis davidii | reverse complement strand
GGCGACCCGTATGAAAGGGTCGTTCGACCCCCAAAGGGGTCGCAACCCACAGGTTGAGAACCGCTGATCTAGGGGGAAAGGTGACTTTATTGGAATGAAAGTAGATGCAGAGATAGAAAATAAATGGGCAACATTGTCAGATTTGTGCGTTTATTGATATGATTATTTTAAAAGGGAAGGGAGGAAAGAGTAAGGCCCAGCCCCTTTATCCTTTCATTTTCTGCCTTTAACTCTGAAGTGCTGTTTTCATAACACTTACCCTGTCTTAATTCCTGGAACACCCAACATAAAAAATTTTGATTTTTTTTTTTTCTAATTCAATTTAAACAACAAAAGCTAAGAGAATGCCTGAACCTACCACTATAAAATCTATATGGTTCTGTTTTGGGCTTGGTTTTTTTGTTTGTATAGTAAAAGGGTGATTATTAAATTATAGTTGGATATATTTAAGATTATGAATTGAGATATCAGAAGTTTAACCTCATTCTAGTTTTTTTAAAATATATTTTTATTGATTTCAGAGAGAGAGGATGGGAGAGGAATATAGAGATAGAAACATTGATAAGAGAAACATCAATCAGCTGCCTCCTGCATGCTCCCTTACTGGTGATCGAGCCCCAAACCCGGCATGTGCCCTAAATGGGAATCAAACTGGTGACCCTTGGTTCATGGGTTGCTGCTAGCCTGCAACCCGGGCATGTGCCCTTGACCAGAATCGAACCCGGGACCCTTCAGTCCATAGGCTGACGCTCTATCCACTGAGCCAAAGCAGCTAAGGCTCATTCAAGATTTTTAACTGCAGTTGATTTTCCAAATATTTAAATTTTTATTTTTATTGAAGTGTTTACATTCATACAGTGAAGTGCACAAATCTTATGCATTCGATTCAATGAATAAAATCATACCCATCTAACCACCACCTGATCATGGAATAGAATATTTCTAGTATCCCAGAAGACTGTCTTGTGCTTCTTCTAGTCCATTCCTCTTTGCCAAAGATAAACCAATATTTTCACTCTGTATATTAGTTTTGCCCATTCTTGAAATTCGTATAAATGGAATCTTATTTTATTGATTTCAGAGAGGAAGGGAGAGGGAGAGAGAAACATCAATGATGAGAGAGAATCGTTGATTGGCTGCCTCCTGCACTCCCCACATGGGAGATCGAGCCGGCAACCCAGGCATGTGCCCCAACTGGGAATCCAACTGTGACCTCCTGGTTAATAGGTTGATGATTTACTACTGACCCATGCCTGTCGGGCTTACATACAGTCTTTATATATAATCCGTCTTTTGAATCTGGCATATTATATTAATCAGTATGTCTTTGAGATTCACCCATATGTTTAGTTGGAATACTTTATTTATTGCTACCTAGTATTCTGTTGCTTGACTATCTTACAGTTTATCCATTGTGCTGATAGGCTTTTGGGTTGTGTATTGATTTTGGCTGTTATCAAGAGTGACATTCTTGTACCTGTATTACCTGTTTTTTTGGTACACAATTCCGTTGGGTATATCTACCTAGAAATGGAATTGTTGGGTCATAGAGTAGGCATATGTTCAGGTTTAGTATATCTTTCTTTTTTTAAAAAAAAAATTTAATTGATTGATTTGAGAGAGAGAGAAACAAACATTGGTTGTTCCACTTATTTGTGCAGCCATTGTTTGATTTCTGTATGTGCCTTGACCAGGGATCAAGCCCTCAACCTTGATGTATCGAGATGACACTCTAACCAACTGAACTACCCATCTAGGGCCTCAGTATATCTTTCTTTCTTTTTTAATGCTATTTTTTAAATTGATTTTTTGAGAGAGGGGGGAAGGGAATGGGATAGAGAGATAAAACATTGATGAGAGAGAAACATCGTTGATTGGCTGTCTCCTGAATGCACCCTACTAGGGATTGAGCCCACAACCCAGGCATGTGCCCTGACAAGAAATCAAACTGGTGACCTCTTCATTCATGGGTTGATGCTCAACCACTGGGCAACACCGGTTAGTCTCAGTGTATCTTTCTTATCAGGAGGTAAGGTGGGTTAGTAGTTGACCTGGTAGTATTTAGAGATATAGTAACTGAAGCAAAATACACTTTTTTCACTTATTTATGCATTCATTAGTTGATTCTTGTACATGCCCTGACCAGAGATCAATGTGTATTGGGACAATGCTGTAACCAACTGAGCTACCTGGCCAGGGCTGTTTTAAAAAAAATGCTTTTGAAGGGAAAAACCACAGGAGTAAACATGTTCCTTTTTACTCTGCAATATAATTCAACCAAAGTAATATATATTAGAAAAAGCAACTTTCCAAGCAAAACAAGACCTTGGACAGTTGGTTAAAGTAAATGATTAGACATAAAATACTAAATTAAGGAGATAAGAACTATCCACAATGTAATGTTTTTGATGGTATAAATTAGAACATGGCGATGGGTAGAATTTTTCCATATTTTATCCCACCTCAAGTGCCTTAACTTGTATTAATGCTGAAAACTAACTGAAACCATTTTGGGGGCTATCTGTTTTATTTGGGGGACCCTAAATTGAGAAAACTTTTATTTGCTTTAAGATTGTGACCTTTAAGAAGAAAAGGAGGAGGGAAAAAGAAGTGCTTTGATTTCAGATTTTTCCAGCCCATTATAATTAACTGGAAAGTATAAGCCTGAAGAGTAGCAGTAATTTTATTTTATTTTTCCCAGGAAGGCAGATTATATCAGCATATCCAGGAAATCTAAGAAGATTAGGAGCTGTGTAATGGAGTATAATGTGAGTTAGGAGAGCAACTCTGGCTGAACATCATTTATATTTCTGTCCTTTATTTTGAAAGAGTCCAGTTAACACCATAAATGTTATTTTTGAAGTTTCAGACTCAAACACATTTTATTGATTATGTCATGTTATATAAAAGTTCATCAGCTAAATTGAAAATTATACTATTTAAGCAGGTAAGTACATGCTGTATTCTTTGAAACATAAATTCTATGTAAATAGCACTAATTCCATATCTTTGCCTTAAGACAAAATAAGTAATGATACAGTAGTTCTTTCAGACCTCAAGATTACATGGCTGAGAATTCTTGATTAAGACTTGATTAAAATATTCCTTTTGAAAAGAGCTGAAATACAAGTGGTACAACTTTACAATCTATTTGGCTGTGGATAATGTAGTTCTCTAAATCTAATTCTGTTTTGTAAAAGTGATTTAAAGTTATCACTATGTCATGTTTATTAATAGGTAGATAATTTGCCCTAACTAGTTTGGCTCAGTGGATAGAGCGTCAGCCTGTGGACTGAGGGGTCCCGGGTTCAATTCCGGTCAAGAGCATGTACCTTGGTTGCAGGCACATCCCCAGTAGGAGGTGTGCAAGAGGCAGCTGATCGATGTTTCTCTCTCATCGATGTTTCTCTCTATTCCTCTCCCTTCCTCTCTGTAAAAAAATCAATAAAATATATTTTTTTAAAAAATGGGTAGATAATTGTGATGCTTCTTCTATCTCTGTCCTAAAAGGGCTTTCTGTTTCCTTAAAGGAATTGAATCTAATAATTCCATCACAACCTATTGATAATTTCAAATTCATTACTTCCTTCCTGAGCATAAAGTTTATTAAAGATATATGCTGTGTTCTCTGAGAAATGAATTACACACACTTACTTTTCTCTTTCATGCCAAGCTGTAGATTTTTATAAAAGATGTTCTAAAAATGGTTTCATTCTAACAAACCATATTGATGCAGTCTAAAAGGACCGCCACAGAGTGAGGTTCAGTTGTAAAGTTCACGAGAAATTAGTAGAGGTTTTCTCCAAATGCTCTTAGGCTTTTTATTGCACTTAAAAGTAAAGATTTATGTTTGAAAAGTAGAGAATGCTGACTTCTTATGTAACCATCTGTGCTCTTAGGCAAGGATAAAGACCTCTTAAGAGTTATATTTTTTTAACAAAGCTAAACATTCTAAAATTAATTTTTTTATTAAGGTACCATTGCTTAAATAGCAAATTTCAGGTATACAACATTATAATTTGTTTCTCTATACTCTATTTCCTGCTCATCACAAAAGTCTAGTATCTCTCCATTACTATATATTTGACCTCTTTACCCATTGCATCTTCCCACTTTCCTTTCCCTCTGATTACCACCTTTCTGTTGTCTATATCTATGGGTTTGGTTTTTTTTTGTTATGTTTATTAATTTCATACTTTTTTGTTTTATATTCCATATGAATGAAATCATACAGGTTTTGTTTTTTTCCATCTGATTTATTTCACTTAGCATAATATCCTCAAGCTCCATCCATGTTGTCACAAATGGTAATTTTTCATCTTTTTTATGACTGAGACCGTGTATGTGTGTGTGAGACATATCATATCTCCTTTATTCACTCATTCATTGATGGACACTTTGGTTGTTTCTGTATCTTGGCTATTGTAAATAATGCTGCAGTGAACATAGGGGAACATACATCTTTTTGAATTAGTGTTCTTACAAGTAGAGAATTGTTTTTTATCTGAATTTATAGCTGCCAGAATGTAGGTTTATAATCTCAAGTCTGATATTTATTAACATATGAAGGATAAATAAATTCTGGTATACTTTCACAAAGGAATACTGTTCACCAATATTAAGGATATATAAGTTGGGGATTTTAAATGCCTCTTCTGTCGTATCTTGGCAGTGGATAGAGCATCGGCCTGCGGACTGGGGGGTCCCGGGTTCCATTCTGGTCAAGGGCATGTATCTGGGTTGCGGGCGCATCCCCTGTGGGGGGTGTGCAGGAGGCGGCTGATCGATGTTTCTCTCTCATCGATGTTTCTGACTCTCTCTCTCCCTTCCTCTCTGTAAAAAATCAATAAAATATATTTTAAAAAATTATTAAATGCCTCTTCCTAGTATCTTCGGGTTGTATATGCATGTGTTAATTTAGATGTATTTTCTTTTGGAACTCTTATGTCAGGGAACAGATGATGAATGGTGAGAGTGAGATTTCCATTTCTTTCATTTAAAAAAAAACACATTTAAAATGATATAGCAATTAGTGGAAAAGTTAAGGTCTAAATCTTTTAACATTTCTTTATTGATAATTTTTCTTGATGTTCTTGGAATATATTTATTGGGATTTTTAAATAAGGTTTTTGGTGCATGATAGGAAAACAGCAAGTTGCAAAATGATAACGTGAGCATGAGAAAAATTAATGTACACTATTATGCAAATATTCACTCAAGTTTTTAGAAACCATCTTTAATGAGATATCATTTACATACAATGAAATTCACCAATTTTAAGTGTATAATTCCATGAGTTTTGACAGATGTATAATCATGTAACCATACTACAATGAAGGTATAGAGTATTTTTGTCACCCCAAAAGTTTCCTCATACCCCTTTGCTGCCAATCCTTCCTCCATTCCTTGGCAACCACAGATCTGTTTCCTGTCACTATAATTGTCTCTTTAAATTTTTCTATAAATGAATTCACACAGTGTATATAGTCTTGTGCCTGGCTTATTTAACATAATGCTTATGAGATTCATCAGCATTGTTGTAGCAGTTATTTCTTTTTATATGTTTTCTTTATCTTCTTATCATCTTTCCTCTACCTTTCTGAATGTAGAAGCATTTTTTTAAATGTATTTTTATTTCAGAGAGAGGAAGGGAGAGGGGAGAGAGGAATGGAAACATCAGTGATAAAAGAGAATCATTGATCAGCTGCCTCCTTCACACCCCCTACTGGGGATTGAACCCGCAACCCAGGCATGTGCCCTGACTAGGAATCGAACTCAGGACTTCCTGGTTCATGAGTGGACGCTCAACCAATGAGCCACACTGACCAGGCTAGGAGCATATTTTTAATAGCATTACTCTGTTATTTCTGTTGATTGAATTTTCTCCTAGTAGTGGGTAATATTTTCCTATTTCTATGAATGTGTGGATTGTTTTTATTATATGTCAGATATATTTCCATTATTGGGTGTTGCATTCCTTTTGATAATTTTGGACTTTGTTCTTGAAATCAGTTGGATCCTTTTGAGACTCGCTTTTAAGGTTTGTTAGAGTGTGTCAAGCACAATTTTTAGTCTCAGGCTAATTTAACTCCATTACTATTGTGATACCCTTCTGAGGTCTTTCCATGTGGGTGGGTGAAAATAAAAACTATTGCCAACTCAGTTAGCTGCATTCTGGTGTATCCTTCCCCGGCACCTGATGGTTTCTTCTCATACTTATGCAGGTCAGCACTCTGCCAGAGGCTCAAGGGGCCCTTCCATAGATCCCCTCATCCTCTCCTATATACTGCCCAATAAATTCTAGCCTCCTTAGCCTCTCCAGCTCCTATCTCTGGTGTCCTCAACTGACAAGACTAGGTTCCCCACCCTATGCAGCAGATTAGGACCTACTCTGGTAGCACAGGGACAATCCAAAGGCTCACCTCCTGTTAACCTTCTCAGTCCTGCACTGCCTGTGGCCCAGTACCTGGAAGCCATTGTTTTATATTCTTCATCCAGTTTTCTATTGTTTATAGCAGGAAGATAATCTGGTCACTGTTATGCTATCATGGCCAGAGTGGAATTCTCTTCTTTTGAGTAAGAGTAAGCATATATTGCTATTTCTAGAGCACATGGCTCATCATTCCTTAACATACTTAAATATAACACACTTTAATGTCTGCTTTATTATTTGTAAGAGTTATGTCATAATTTTAGCGATGTTCATTAGAGTTCATACTAAGCTAATCTATGTTTGAGTGTTATTTTTTGGTCAACTTGAAATTATTTACATAGAGAGTATTAAATTCGGGTTATTTGTTAATCCTCACCCAAGGATATTTTTCCACTGATTTTTAGGAAGAGTAGATAGGAGAGAGAGAAGGAAAGACAGAGAGGAACACCGATGTGAGAGAGACACATCAATTGGTTGCCTCCTGCATGAGCCCCGACCAGGCCCTGTGCCAGGGAGAAGCCTGCAACCAAGGTACATGCCCTTGGCTGGAATCGAACCCAGGACCCTTTGGTCCATAGGCTGACACTCTATCCACCTGAGCCAAACTGGCTAGGGCAATTTGGGGTTATTTGTAGCAAACATATCTAAAGTAGCTTCCCATCAATGATGGATATAGTAGTATTCTAATTTTAAGGAAATATATTCACCATTTGTATTTCTGGTTGATTAATTTATCTTTTGAACAGTATAATGTTTGTTTTTTTCAATATTTATTTTCTGGCTTTCTAATATATGTGAGAAAATGACTGCAAACCTTTTTTTTCTTATTGGATTTATTGGGATGACATCTATAATAATAAAAGGGTAATATGCTAATTAGACCAGAAGCCCTTCTGGGCGTCATTCCGAACATCCTTCTGGACAAAGCCAGGGCCAGAGGAAAGCCTGGGTCCTGGGTGCCAGAGGGAAGCCTGTGCCGGCAGTCGCGGGGGAAAGAAGGCCTACTCTTGCACGAATTTTCGTGCATCAGGCCTCTAGTTGGTTAATAAAATTATATAGGTTTCAGGTGTACAATTCTATAATACATCCTCTGTTTACCACTCCAAGTCAAGTCTCCTTAAAGCATCGCCATTTATCCTCCTTCACCCTCTCCGACCTCCCCCAGCCCCCTCTGCAAACCTTTTCTTTACTTGGGCATATTCGTAATTAAGATCATCGTTTGAATTCATGGTTTGCTCTCTATTACAGAACAGTTGTTGGGACATCTATTCATAGATTGACCTACCATGATGTCAAAAACAGGCCAAACCTTTAGTCACTTAGCAGTTAGAGAAATGTATGTTTCAATCCATTGGTGTTATAGGGAAGATGGACAATGTGGGATTAAAAATAATGATTTTACATTATTATGGATAT
Organism: Myotis davidii; assembly: GCF_000327345.1. Lineage (NCBI taxonomy): Eukaryota > Metazoa > Chordata > Mammalia > Chiroptera > Vespertilionidae > Myotis > Myotis davidii. Next base: position 3,342,306 of record NW_006383013.1, on the reverse strand, counting down.
GCTGTTGCTGTCTGGTAGGAGTTTTGGGGAAACGGTAACATAAAATCAGACTCTTAAGAGGAAAATTTGGGTCTCTACATGACTCTGGTCTTATATGTAAAAATTATTCACAGCACCGTTAGGTGGAATGAATATTAAAGGTGAGAGACCTAGATTCTAGTCTCAGCTGTGCCACTTATTACCATGTGACTTACCAGCCAATCACCGCCTTTGTGAGAGTCTCCTGATCTATAAAATGAAGATGAAAATAAATATCCTACCTACTGCAAAAGGATGGTAGGATGTTAAATGAGATGACAATGTTTGAGGATGCTAATGTGCAATGGAAAAATTAGCTGTTAAACTTATTTTGTACATTACTATAAAATCTGTTGTCAACACCTAGTCTGACAAAATACAAAGCAAGATATATTTCATACAGCTTGCTGTGCAAAAATATTTTATGTTGGAAAGGAAGAAATAAATGATAGGACTGATTGACAGAATGGAGATAGAGGCGATTGCTCTCTTTTTTTTCTTCTTAATATTATTTTATTGTTTTCCCATGATTTTCCAGGCAAAGAGTGTGTACAGCAGTTAGCTGAAAATACTAGGTATTTCAGGAGACGCCTGAAAGAGATGGGCTTCATCATCTATGGAAATGAAGATTCTCCAGTGGTGCCTTTGATGCTCTACATGCCAGCCAAAATCGGGTACGTTTTATTGCATAATACAAACTGGTCTCTCTAGGCTTAAGGTTTCCGTGATGTGAGACTCAGAATTAGGTATTTTGGCCTTTTCATGTTAACATGTATTCGCTAGATATGCCATTGACTAGTGGATTCCAACTTGTAAAATATGTTAACTTGTTAGTCTTTCATTAAACATACATTTGAGTTTAATGCACTCTTCTGGGGGATTGAGATAGATCAGCAAACAATACACAAAAGTAAAAACCCTCTCCCGTGGAGCTTACGTTCTAGTGGGGCGACAGACAAACATAATAGATAAGTAAATTATGACATGTGAGAAGATGTTTAGAGCTATGGGAAATACAGAGCAGATGTGGGTCATTGAGCGTGCCCTTTGGCGGGCAGTTTACAGCATTAAATGGAGTGGTCAGGGTGTGCCTCAGTGGGAAGGGAACATGACACCTGAGCTTAAAGGACAGAGAGAGTTACCCACCTGGAGAAAGAAGTTTTTGTGCAAAGGCCATAAGGCAGGAACATGCTTAGCCAAGGGAAGAATAGCAAGGAGGTGAGTGGAGCTGAAGTGCAGTGCCCATGAGGGCGAGTGGTGTGAGCCATGCAGTCAGGGCGTGTGCTTGCATAATTATCAGAAGTGCAGATTGCACCAGCTTCTTTGGCTTGTTCAGGGTGTGTATAATAGGAAGCCTTGTCCTAGAATGGCTTCCAGTGTATAACAAAACCAGAAGACATTTGAAAAGCAAATATGAAATGAACCAATACAATTATTTGCAAAATAATTACATGCAAAATTGTTCCAGAGATGGAAAATAATTCAGATTTGTGAGTTTTGACTGGTTCTTAGATATAAAATTGGATAAAGTTTAATTGAAGTCATGAAAGGAGCAAATATTTTATTCATCTTTGAATCCCGTTACCCACCGCAGGCCCTGGCATTCAGAGGCCACTCAGTAATGTTTATGAAAATGAATAGGAGGGAAAATTCAATCAGGGAACCCAGAAACATGGTGATTCCTACGATAATAATGAGGGGGAAATTGGGCAGGGGTGCTCACTGAGGCAAAAAGAGTTCAGTTTTCAACAAGAAGTCATATGGGCAGTTGGCCTTATGGCCTTCAGAAGCAATGGTGGAAATGAGCCAGGCAGAGGTGTAGAATTTTCCTCATTCTTGAAATGGAATTATCATGAATAAACTGGAAGAGTTATTCAGTCTGGAGGACTGACTGAATCTAGAACCCTTTCTTTAGAGAGGACTGTGTCTATTTTGCCCTAGTGAAGCTGACCACACTTTAAGGCCAAAATTGCAAATTACTTTAGGCAAGCCCTATTAAAAATTGGTCTCTGCCAACTGTCTTCTTCACCTTTGTGAAGAAAACCATTTGGGAGGCATCCACTTTTGGAATGAGTAAAAAACGTCTTTGTGAACTGTCCATGTTAACTTGAAGAGGAAATTCCTCCTAGAAGTCTGCAGCGCCTCTCACTCAAGAGTTTAGCTCATTCAGCCCTGCAGGACCTCTGTACTGTATGCTTTATGACTCTTCCTGGTTTCTTTTCCTTGCTTTCCCTTCGCAGCGCCTTTGGACGGGAGATGCTGAAGCGGAACATCGGAGTAGTTGTGGTGGGATTTCCTGCCACCCCAATTATTGAGTCCAGAGCCAGGTTTTGCCTGTCAGCAGCTCATACCAAAGAAATTCTCGATACTGTAAGTAGACACTTTAACCTTGGTATAAAATACCTTATACTAAGAGGGCCTGATTATCAGATGAAATTATTTGTTGATTGTGACGTTCTTTGAGCACCTAAGATATTTACCAGTAAAATAGAGGAGGGAATATACAGTGCTACTTAAAACATTGCTGTTTACCAAAAAAGAACAAAGAAAAACCATTAGCATCACCCACCAGACCCTGTGTGATCATGGGGACTTTGGGGAATTTTTTGGCTTCATCTTGTTCCATGCCCTCCCTCTTTATGGCCTCTACAACTAACTATACAGTTCTCTTTCTACTCTTTGTTTCTACTCTAAACGATCTTGTTTGTTTTTTTTGTCTGTAGGATTTTCTTTCTTGAGCCTTCTCTTATCTTTTCCTTGCTAATTCCTACTCATTCGTCATATCTCCACTTAAAGGAAACTGGCCCAAGGCTATTCCCAAACCCTCTTGCTTGATGTTTCCTTGGAATCTTAATATTTCTCCTTAGTGCCCTAGCCAGTTTGGCTCAGTGGCTAGAGCATCAGCCTGCGGACTGAAGGGCCCCGGGTTCGATTCTGGCAAAGGGCACATGCCCGGGTTGCGGGCTCAATTCCCAGTAGGGGGTGTGCAAGAGGCAGCCAATCAATGATTCTCTCTCATCATTGATGCTTCTATCTCTCTCTCCTTCTCCCTTCCTCTTTGAAATCAATAAAGAAATATATTTTAAAAAGAAAAGATTTCTCCTTAGGGAATTATTCACACCTTTCATTGTTTATGGAAATACTCTCCATTAGATAAATCTTGAGGGTAGGAGCCAAGTCTGTTTTGCCCATTCTCTATCCCAAGACCTAACACAGTACCAGGCACATTTATGATAGCATTCAAACATTGCTGAAAGAAGATTTAAGTAAATGGAAAGACATCCTGAGTTTGCGGATTGGAAGATTTAATATTGTTAAGATGGTAGGCAGTACAGCAAGATCCATAAATCCATTGTGCAATCCCTATCAAAATCCCAATGGCTTTTTTTGCAGAAAGTTTAAAGCCTCAAATTCATATGGAACTATAGGGTCCCCAGATAGCCAAAATAGTATTAAAAAAGAAAATTGAAGTTGGAGGACTCAAACTTCCTGATTTCAAAACTTACTACAAAGCTATAGTAAGTCAAAACAGTGGGATTCTAGTATACAGATGTTCTTATAGACCAATGGAATAGCACTGAGAGGAATAAACCCAAGCATCTGGCTAATTAATGTTCAACAAGGGAACCAAAGCTAGTCAATGGGGAAAGACTAGTCTCTTCAACAGATGGTGCCAGGCAATTGGATAACCACATGATAAAGTTGGTCCCCCACAGCATGGGTGATCTTAGAAAGCATTTTGTTAAGTGAAAGAAGCCAGACACAACAGACCACATTTACACAAAACATCCTGTAAAGGCAAATTCCTAGGGTCAGCCCTAGCTGGTTTGGCTCAGGGGTTAGAGCAGGGGTGGGCAAACTTTTTGACTCGAGGGCCACAATGGGTTCTTAAACTGGACCGGAGGGCCAGAACAAAAGCATGGATGGAGTGTTTGTGTGAACTAAGATAAATTCAAAGTAAACATCATTACATAAAAGGGTTCGGTCTTTTTTTTTTTTTTTTTAGTTTTATTCATTTCAAACGGGCCGGATCCGGTCCACAGGCCATAGTTTGCTCACAGCTGGGATAGAGCATCGGCCTGCGGACTGAAGGGTCCCAGGTTCGATTCCAGTCAGGGGCACATGCCCGGGTTGTGGGCTCAGTTCCTGGTGGGGGGCGTGCAGGAGTCAGTCAGTCCATGATTCTCTCTTATCATTGATGTTTCTATCTCTCCCTTCCTCTCTGAAATGAATAAAAATATATTTTTTTAAAAAAAAATTCATAGGGTCAGAAAATAGATTGGTGCTCCTGGCTAGGTGACTCAGTTTTGAGCGTCATCCCGTACACCTCCCCCCCCAAAAAAGTTGCAGATTCAATTCCTGGTCAGGGTACATACCTAGGTTGCAGGTTCAATTCCTGATCAGGATATGTATGGGAGGCAACCAAACAGTGTTTCTCTCTCTCTTTCTTTCTCTTTCTCTCTCCCTTTCCTCTCTCTAAAATCAATACACCCATTGAGGATTTTTTTAAATTACTCTTTAAAAATAGAAAAGAAAAGAAAATCTGGTAGTTATCAGGGCTAGTGGTGAGGGAGGAATGAGGATTGATTGATAGGAGTATGAGGTTTCTTTTTTGAGGTGATGTGCTTTATAATTAGTAATGAAAGTTGTACAGCTCTGAATATATTAAAAGCATTGACTTGTACACTTTCAAAAGGTGAATTTGTGGCATGTGAATTGTATCTCATTAAAGTGTTATTTTTAAAAATAAGGGCAGTGCTATTGGTTCAGGAGCCCAGCTGTTCTAAAATACTCTTATTAAAGGACCACACTCAAGCCTTAGTTAACACTTTTTTAACTAAGAACCCATCTTACCCTGTGATCCAGAGGTCTGGTGTAGACTATTTGTTAACAAATGGTGGTCCTTGTAATGGTTCCTTATTTCTAATCTAACCAGGTAACCCCACATAAAAGCCGGCAGTTTCTAGTTACAATTTTACCTTTTATGTAAATAAAACTTACTCATCTGAAATATTTGGTTTGGGATCAGAAGGAATTTTGTTATCTAGATCCCTTTGGGCTACTGTGGGTTTATTCCTGTCTCTATTCATTTTCTTTTTTAAATTGATGACAAAATATTAAGTTCTTCTTAATTTTGAGTTCATAAATGTCCTTTACTCTGTGATCTTAGTAAGTCATGTGTTGTTTTAAATTAACAAATTCTATATCAGAGGTCAGGAGCATAAAGGGCTAATGGGTTCTCACAGCTAAAATTCAACCTTAAATTGTTTCCATATGAAGCTTTCAATTAAGCCTCTTCTTAAAGGTACCACTGTTCTGATAACATATTGAAATTCGGCTCTTACTTGCTTTTTATATCTTTTCACATTTGGAGTGAAGAATGTTTTATCTTATGCTGGAATAAATAAGGAATACTATTAGTGGGCTTTTCCTCTCTACAAACACTGATTTTTAAAAGTTAAACTTAAGAATAGGTAAATGTGACTTTTTACTAATAGCGAACTGATTCCCTCTTCTGAAGTAGAAGGTGTACATTTTTACATGTTATAACCATAAGTGGACAGATGATGTAGATGGCTTGATGGAATGCAAAGAGTTACAGGGCTTCTGCCCACCTTACTGTTTCTTATGAGATGGTGTCATAGAGCCATCATCTCCGAAGCCAAGCACATTCACCCCAGGCTTGTTATTAGACCCACTAGGTAACGTCCACGGGTCTGGGGAGTGAGTAACAGGGCTGCAGAGCTACCATGAATTGAAAATTGCATTCTTTGACCTATGCCAGGTTCTTTTATTAGAAAGTCTTAGCATCTAGGATTTGAAACATTTTCCTGTCTTCCTTGAATTTCTCTGAGATATCTCTGGGGCATAGAGTTTCTCTATCCTTGCAGTAAAATTTTCTCTGAGAAATTCTGAACACATCCCTTTCTTATATTGGAATCCTCTATTTTGACTGTGTGTGGTGCTTTTTGGAAAGGTTAACTCTGTGAACTCTGATTCATATGTTGCTGTATGTATGTCATATTTCAAGAGCTTTTTTCTTCAATACACATAAGAGACCATACATGGATTGCTGCTACCAGGTAGACTAGTGTAGCAATCAGGAAGACTTTGCCTTTTATAGCTTGCCTTACTGTTTGAATTGTTTTATATGAAGCCTATTTTCTTTGAAAAATAAAGGGCTAATTTTACAGGAAAGAACATTATACTGAGCAGAGTTTTGATGGGAAGATGAGATAATCTCCCAAGATTGGGGTTCTGGAGCTCAAATCGAGCTCTGTCCTTTCCCTGCTCCTCCCTTACCTGTAGCCTGTTCCTCACCCACACAGTCTCCTCCTCACATTTCCACTTGTTCTTCCTGAGTCAGGGCAGCAGTCCCCCTTGGGGACTTTATCCATCTTGCATCTGGGAGGTACTCAGCGCAGACTTCTCGTCAGTTTTCTGGAGCATGATACTGGAAAGAGTAAGCACTGAAGTATAAAAGGAGAGAGAATACATTGTGGCCGGCCTGGCAAGTCCAGGGCACATGTTCCTTTTCCTGCCAAGCTTAACATACTGTGGTGAATTATACCCTTTATCCTGAATACCTGCTATTCACAACCCATTATTCATGGTCAGCCCCACGTTCTTGCTCAGAAAGCAGCTTTTTGCATAGCTGCACTGTGGTCCGGCCGGAGTAAGCACACTGGATGCAAACAGTCCCACCAGAGGATGGGAAGCACCAGCCACGCCTGCAGCCCCTGGCTCTGACCACCTCTGCTCTGTCTTACGTTTCAGGCTCTCAAGGAGATAGATGAAGTTGGGGACTTACTACAGCTGAAGTATTCCCGTCACCGGTTGGTGCCGCTGCTGGACAGGCCCTTTGATGAGACCACATATGAAGAAACAGAAGACTGAGCCTTTTTGGTGCTCCCTTACGGAAACTCTCCCTCACCCAGGACAGTGTGTGGCCTTTCTGAGCCAGTTCCAGGAACCACACTTCTGTGGCCGCCTCACGTGAAAGACATTTTCTCAACTACTGACGGTGGCCACCTCCACTCCAAATGGCATTTTGTAAATAGGAAAAACTGCTCCACGTCTTCCTTTGCTGCATTTCACCTTTTAAAAAAGGTGATTCACTTTGCTTTTTTGTCCATTAAAATATGTTTTATTTTATAACTATCCTATTTGTGAAATCACACTGACCCTAGCCTGCCTCTGCTAACCATGCAGGCTGTTGCCCTTCCCCAGCCGCCTTGCAGCCTTGGGCCCATCCAAAGCTGCCAGCCGGCATCACAGCCTCAAGACTCACCTAGCCCCCCCTCCCTCGGGAGCAAGTGCCTTCCACTTACTTCCACTCCAGATCCCGGAGGTTGCCAACCTGGGAATCCTTATTTAACCAGTCAAGTAATCAACCAAAGTGTTCTGCTTTTAGTCTTAAGTTTAGCCTTTTAAGAAAAACAGAAAACGTTAACACTGTTGATATTCTCCCTCGTTGTGTAACTCCCCCTGGTCTAGAGCCTCCCAAGTCGTGGTCTTGTTCCATTTACTGGAATGGAACAAAGATTTCTTCATTCACCATCAAATATTTCTTCATGATGGTCACTGTCTGAGGGTATGTCCAATTTCTGGATTCTCCCAAGCTGTAACGTAATGCCCCCACCCCCTACGTAGAACACTTAAATTGTTTTAAAGGCACCCGCACCCCACCCTGATCAGACCTCCGTGGTGAAGCTGACTCACACTTCACGATTCTATGTTCAAAGCTGCTCCGTGAAATGATGTGCAGTCCTGCTGGGTGAGGGGCAGGGGCAGCTGGAAGAATTGATTACCACTTGCAGAACCAGACTGTCTGTGGTTTGCTCCTTAATGCTATCTGCTTTTCAAAATTGTGATGGCCTCTGCCTGGGTCTAGGTCCAGATTAGGATTTAAACTGATAAAGGGAAATGTTGGTAAATCCTCTGCTCAGAAATCATGTGTCATGTTCCTAGAGGGATTAAAGTTACTAACTTGCCCTTTTTAGAAGTTGGCCCATTTAAATATCACTCTTCTGAGTGCTGGTTCTCTTTATTCTTGATGTCCTAAGACAATTCTAACCTGACATCAGGGGTTTAGTCTCCTTGCCTTCCATTACCTTCCCTTCTTTTAAAGAAATTCTGAACACATATCTGTTGGCCAAACTGGCACCCTCTCTACTAACTCTGTTTTCATATCAGGTAAGGGGACTTCTTTCAGAGAGCTTTATCCTGCTTGACCAAAGAACACATCTGAAAATCACCATGTTAAAGTGCTTTTATTTTTATTTTTTTATGTTAATCAAAGCTTCAGTGAAAAGAACTTTAGACTTTATTCTGCCCAAGATCAGCTTGTCTTTTAGTAGCCATCAGGTATGATAGGGAAAGGTTGAGAACCCAATGGAAAAGAATCCTGTGAAAGTGTTCTTGCACATCTCTAATTGTGAAACCACTCCTTTTATTGGTAAGAATTCTCAGTCCAGATTCTCTTGGGCATCTTATCATCAGCTGTGGTATGTTTGTGCTAATACGTGTAGTGGAGGATGAATGCACTATTATTGTTTGTGAAGTTTTGTTTTCGTGTCTCAACTTGTCTTTGATCACTCTCAGCATCTGAGAGCCTTAAGCCCTTGAAATGTTCCAAGGTTTCATTTTACTTTTTTAAAGAATAGCAAGGGGTGAATAAAGGAACCATGTGGATATGCGGGGACTATACTTAGCATGTACAAGCTGCAGTAAGAAATTGTGGTGACCAAGTAACTCGTCCTGTAAAATAAAGTGCATTGCTACCCTTTCCTGTACATCTAGTGTCTCACCCTAGGACTCCATAGAGTACCAGACGGCTTTTGCACTGCAGTTACTATGTAGTGGTGTAGGGTTTGCAAAAGTCACAAACTTTACGCAATGAAGTTACTTGCTAGTCTTTATTTTGGTTTGCATGAAGTCAGTGCAATATAAAATATCGGTATGGGCATTTAAAAAGTTATATATCACTTTGCTGGCATAAAATTATTTCAGTATAAAAGTAGTTAAATTATAAGTTTATTTTGAAGAAACAAAAGTCCTATGATCGCTCCAGGACCTCTGCTGTCTAGAGGACAAAACATTATACATGCTGGTTGTCTCTGCTTGAAACTGTAATATAAATCTAGGATCCAGTCATATAACAAGTATCATTCTTTAACCAAGCCCTTGGGGGAATACAAGTGTATATAAATACAGTCCTTGAGAACAAGTCGAAATCTGGGACTTGTCAGTATTGTTTAGTACATGGTTTAACACAGCCGGATTCGAGAATCTGATGGGATTCAAACAGGCATCAGCTAACCGTGACTACCAAAGCTGATCATCTGAGTCAGTCAATGCAGGTGTGACTCAGCCTTATCACATTTCCCCATCTCTCTCTTTAGCATTCTTGACCCATTCCCGGTTTAGGAGACTTTTCTGCAGATTACATCAAAACCCAGGAAATCTATAATGAGGGGACATCAAAATCACACACAAAAAATGGAGCAGATAGCAGATCATCCTTCCACCTTTGCCCTAGAATGTGATGTACATTCTAAAGCAAGGAACTATGGGAAATGCTCAGGGGCTTTGAAGCACTTTTTCAACTTCTTGCTTTGCTTTGGAAAATTTCTTCTCTATTTAAAACATCCTAGTCTCCAGAACCCCAAAGTCTCTATCTTAAACTTTGATGATAGGCTGAGGATTTCAGATGGTCAAAACACGCTTCTTCCTCATGTAGTCACGTAAGGTGGACAGAATATCCTACATAACTCCTGAGGACTGTGTGTGCCTAATGCCCTTTCAGAGGCCACGGAATTGGATATTCTTCCCATGATTTACCTCTGTACTCCCCTCCCTCCTGTATTTGGCTTTTCTTTCTTTCTGTTCTTGATTTTTAGAATTCCACAGGCAGTGAAGAAAAAGATTTGGGGGGATTCTTGTTTAATTAGACTTCATAGGGATGTGACAGAACCTGTCTCCTGGTTCTCTTGTGCAAAGAATTGCTGTGTCCTAACTCCCAGGGTGTCTCCTGGTGTTCTAGGTAAGCCAAAATGGATTCTAATCTCTACTTGCTGAAACCCGTGTGGTTAGGCAGTGGGGAGAGTGAGTGGTTTTCCTTCTGTCTACCTTCATGAAGATCCAGAACTGGAGCATTTCACACAGGTAAAATCAGCATAGCCCAAAGGGATTGTGAAGGTTATAAAAGTCAAAAGATTCTTATAGCTGTTGAACAGCTGTTCACTTAACTGCAGTCCCAGAACCTATAGATGTGCTGCTACCTATTTATCATGGAGGCTCAGTTTATCATGGGAACTCAGTGCCCAGCAGGCATCTTAATCCATTAAGCCAGTTAATCAAAACACCTTCATGTAGAAGAGGAATGCATGTCCATTCTCTCCTCAGCTTTATCCTCATGAAATTTAGTGTCCAAGCTCCTAGCCAATTGCTATGTGCCCAGATAGCCAAATTAGAAGGCTGGCTTCCTGCTTATCATACTGAAGAAATGCTAGGACTAGCCAGTTATCCATTTGCTTTTAATTGTATGGAAAATGCTGTTGCCTCTTTTGTCGTTTCCAGTGACCTGTATTCCAAGCATCTTTTGCTATGGAGTGAGTCTTTTCTAGGGAGGAAACCAAAGGGATTAGCTGGAACCCCTATTGAAAATGTTTATTCAAGTCTTCTGTGGTGAGTCTGCAGGTATCACATTCCCAGTACACCCTTGGGAGTGGCTTGGTTGGGGAGCTGTGGGCAAGATCTTGCTTACTGCATAGTACACATGAAAAAATGGCCTTAAACTGTGATTCTTTGTGGTATGATGAGACATAATAAACTGACCCTGAGGATGCAGTGGCTCTTAAACTGCAGTTACTGTGTTTTTAATGAAGCAATACCCAAAGCTCTGTTCTTGTGGAGCAGTGGTGGGGAGGTTAGCAGTACCTTGATGGGCTAAGTGTCCTGTCTTGCTGCCATCTGCATGGATAAGTGGATCCCTCCATGTATGTGGAGCCTTGAGCCAAGTCACAGTCTGCTTTTCCAACACAACTCCCAAGCTTCTTGTGCAAAAGCTTGGTCCCTTGGTTCCCAGGGAGTGTGGGACATGTCACAGACTAAGGTGGAATGGTAACTTGTCGGCACCCTAAATAGGTCTTACTTCTGTGATGATAAACCAATGATTGGAATGACAAAAGTCATTCTTGATGGTTCTTCACAGGATACTGGTGAGTTCATGCTCACAGCCTCAATGATCCCTCTCTGTATAAAAGTAGCTAACATTAAGAGAAGGGGAAAGAGAAAATAAGAATAGACAAATAGCTTATGGGGAGCTGAGATCTTACTTTGTTGGCCCATATTTTTCCATTGACCAATTTGCCTGTGACCTGGAATTTGCAAGAGGTGCTGTGATAACCCCTCTCTGTTGCTGCAATGCTCATAATCTGACAAAGTGAGAGAAGGGGAAATTCAATAAAAATGTAAGTGATATTAAAATGTCTTTCTCCCTTACCCCTGTCTCCCTTTTTTGCCAAGTGATTTTTTTTTTACTTTGTTGGATGACTGGGAAGCTATAAATAGTGGGTTGGGATAGGTGTATGAGCTTTAAGAGTGCATGTCAAGAACTGAAGGGTATCAGAGGGGAGGGGGGCTGCAGGGCTGGGTGAAAAGGTGAAGGGATTAAGCAAAAAAAACCAAAAAACAAAAAGTCATAAACACAGTGTGGGGATTACCAGAGGGAAAGGAGGGTAGGGACAGGCAGAAGCGGGTAAAGGGGATAAATGGTGAGGGAAGGAGACTTGATTTTGGGTGGTGAACACAATACAATATACAGATGATGTGTTATATAACAGTACACTTGAAACCTACATAATTTTATTAACCAATGTTGCCCCAATAAATTCAATAATTTTAAAAACTGAAGGGGAGCTACTTGAGATAACTTGCCAAACGGTGGTCCGTGGACCACTGGTGGCCCGTAAGGTCTGAAAGGTTGGCGAGTGCTGCTTAAAAATCATCCCATACAAATATATTGGTTTGCCCCAATAAAATATTTAGAAGGTTACATCTGCCTTTATTCATCAACCAATAAACGCTGGGTGCTATTTGCATGCCAGGCACTGCACTGAGCATTACCAATAACAGCAACAAACAATTAGATATGGTTCCTACTTTCTAGTAAACAAATAAGCACATGAACAAATATATCCTTTTACAAACTGCTAAGTGCCATGAAGGAACAGTAAAGAACACAGTAAAAGATTGTCACCAGGGTCTGGTTTAGACAGGGCTGAGACAGAAAACGTCTCTAAGGAATGGAGGACTTGAACGACTGTATGGTTGATGCTCCCTGAGCAAAGGGGAGATGATGAGGTGATCTGGGAGGAGGTAGTGCCGGCCTGCTGCACTGGGCTGTCCTGTGCACTGGGGAACACTAGTGAGAAGTTTAAAGCATTGGAAAAGAAGCACTCGATTTGGGTTTTTTAACCCTCACCCGAGGATATTTTCCCATTGATTTTTAGGGAGAGGGAACGAGAGAGGGAAAGGCAGAGAGAAACAACGATGTGAGAGAAACACATCGATTGCTTGCCTCAAGCATGAGCCCTGACCAGGGCCCAGGCGGGGAGGAGCCTGCAACCAAGGTACGTGTCCTTGATTGGAATCGAACCCAGGACCCTTTGGTCCACAGGCTGACACTATCCGTTGAGCAAACTGGCTAGAGCACCATTTTTTTTTGTAGGCATTGACAAGTTGATGAGATTTATATGGAAATGCAAAGGATCTAGAATAGCCAAAACAAAATTTTGAGAAAGAAATTACACTACCTGACTTCAAAACTCTGTACAAAGCTGCAGTAACTAAGACTACAGTTGGCATTAGGATAACCGTGTAGAACAATACTATAGTAAAATAGACTAGAGTTCAGAAATAGACCCACATATATATGGTTAATTGATTTTTGACAAGTGTCAGGCTAATTCAATGGGGAAAGTACAGTCAACAAATGGTGTTGGAACAGCTAAAAATCTAGGGGAAATGACTTTTGACGTCTGTATAAACGTAGCTAACATTAAGAGAAGGGGGAAAGAGAATAAGAATAGAAAAATAGCTTACAGGGAGCTGAGATCCAAACCTGTAGAGAATTTTTACTAGTTTATTTGAGCCAAACTGATAACAATTGCCAGGAAACAAAATCTCAGCGAATTGAGAAAATGCTCTGGAGACTGGCAGTTCTGCAGTTTATTTTATACATTTGAATCAAGAGACATAAGGAGGGTTACATGAAATTCACTGGTGGTAGATTGGGGAGCTGGAAAAGGCAAAGTGGGGAAATCTCTGGGATTGGATAAAAGGTAAAATGGATAGATACATACTTCTTTTACAGGATAGGAAATTAGTAACATTTACAGCACTTAGAGATGGTATTCCAGGAACAAATTAACAATGAGGGGTTCTATGGTCTCATGTTCTGCTGGGATGTTGTGCTCTGAAGGGTCTGTAAAAGAGATTACTCTGACATTTTAAAGGTATGTTATCTTAGATGCAAAAAGACAATAGACAAGCTCACATAGGCCAGCACTTTTGTCAAGGAAGCTATTGGCTGTGACTGATGACTCACCGTGATCAATTTTAGTTAGGAATTTTTATGTTCAGACAATCCTATGGTGGTACCTTGTAGGGCCCGCAAGGCTGGCCTCCCCTGAGCTTGTGAGGTTTAGTGTGTGGCCCCATTTTGTCCACAGCTTCAACTCTTGCATCATATAAAAGAATTAACTCAAAATAAATCATAGATCTGAACATGCAAACTAAAATACAAAACTTCCATGCTCGCTTCGGCAGCACATATACTAAAATATAAAACTTCTATGAGAAAATACAAAAGGAAGTCTGTGACTTTGGGGTAGGCAATGATTTCTTAGGACACAAAAAATTGATAAACTTGACTTCATCAAAATGAAAACTTCAAAAGATAAACTCCCAGGTCCCCACAGTAGGGACAATCTAAATTGGTAACAGATTGGTGACTACGAAGAGACATTTGCTTCCAGGCTCCCAGACATCTGAGCCTAGATAGCTACCGGCCAGAAATGACCTTGCTTTGCCCTATGCTCTCTGCCTCTGGGACCAGGATCTTTGAGGCTGAAACACTAAGTCTGAGCGTCTTCTTGCCATCAAGGGTGAGCACATAGGGAAGACCCCTGAAAGGCTGAAAGAGGATGCTTGTTGGGAGGCTGGGCTGCGCAAGGGGACACCCGGCTGGGGTGGCTCAGTGGTTGAGCATAGACCTATGAACCTGGAAGTCACAGATTCGATTCCAGGTCAGAGCACATCCTGGGTTGTGGGCTCGATCATTGATGTTTCTATCCCTCCCTCTTCCTCTTTGAAATAAATAAAAACATATTCTTGAAAAAAGAGGTGGTGGGGCACTGGCCCCTAGAGCAGCGGTCGCCAACCTTTCGGACCTCACAGACCACCAGTGGTCCATGGACCACCAGTTGGCGACCGCTGGCCTAGAGGATAAGGAAAGGATAAGTCGGTCCCAGAACAGGGTCGATTGGCACGTGCCCCCGCCCCCCAACATGAAGCAAATGTCTGTGCAACCAGGAACACTATAAAATCATTCACTGTCCCCCTCCCTGCAGAAAGACCATTTTTAGGGTTTAAATATGCAAAGTGAGCTTTGAGTTAATGCTATTAGTCATTTGTCCCTCACTGATGGTCTAAACCAGCCGTGGGCAAACTACGGCCCGGATCCGACCCGTTTGGCTGTTCTATCTGGCCCGCGGAGCCAAAAGAGCGGAGGGTTCTCTTGCTCTCCCCTCGGCTCCTTCACCAGCAGCAGTGTTAACATGTATTAGTTCACACAAACACTCCATCCATGCTTTTGTTCCGGCCCTCCGGTCCAGTTTAAGAACCCATTGTGGCCCTCGGGTCAAAAAGTTTGCCCACCCCTGGAACCATCTAGTGGGATACTCTTTACCAAAGAGGCAGGTTGTACAGCTTATGTGCATAGATACAGCCAAAGGGAGAAAGAGGCCTTTCTGGTACCAAGGGGAAGACTCCAAGTCAATTAGGAGCCCCTGGGCCCTGGGACCTGAAACTACTTACGATTGGATAAACCTTGTCCAGGCCCTTTTTGAATGCACTTCTCCTACAGCAGGAGAAAGCCTCTGGTTTTAGCCTGACTGCTAACCCCACTCCCATCCCCAGTCCTTCTCTGAGTGCTTGTCTCTTAGATAGGAGGAGCTTAACCATACCATACCCCTAGGCCTGTGGTCGGCAAACCACGGCTTGCGAGCCACATGCGGCTCTTTGGCCCCTTGAGTGTGGCTCTTCCACAAAATACCACGTGCGGGCACGCACGTACAGTGCAATTGAAACTTAATGGCCCATATGCAGAAGTCGGTATTTTGTGGAAGAGCTGGTATTTTGCCGACCACTGCGGCCACCCCAGCCAAAGAGCGAGAAAGAGTCTAGGCAGATGGGAATAGGGACCTATTGTCTTGGGCCCTGTTGGAAAGTATCTCCATACCTGCATATCCAGTGGAGGACTGGGTAATCGACCAAAGGGAAAGGATGAGTCATTTGGTCTGGGCCCACTCTGTGGGATTTGTGTATCTACCAAACCATAAGAGATGGCCCCCTGGGAGGGTGGCAGCAAGTAAGGGATAAAACTTCAAGGATATGGGGAACCAGAAAAATCCCCCTTGGGATAGTTATTACAGAATTGGGAGTCACTCAGTATCACCCCTTAACTGAAAAGCTACTTATTTTCCTTTGTAAAACCACTTGGCCGGATATGAACTGGGGGGCTGGGAGCGGGTGGTGGTGGAGAATCAGGCTAGTAAACAGGTCTCTAAATTATAACACAATTCACCAAAATGGTATGAAATCCCTTATGTTCAATTTTTCATGGCCATGCACCAGAATAAGAGATGACAAAATAAAATAAAAAGGTAGGACTACATCCTGAAGAGGGACCCCAAAAAACCACATCAGTTTTGCCAGCTCTAAATTCAAGACCAGAAGACCTCCTTGACCTACTCCCTCCCCAAGGCCAAGTGCTCCCCTGATCTCACCTAGTCCTAATGGCCAGCCCTCCCCTGGACAGGATGCTACATCCCCTTCTGATAATCCTTCAAGCCCCTCACCTCTTCCCTCACCACCTCCTTCATCCCCTCAACCCTACACCTCATCCACACCCAGGCCTCAGCCTGGCCAGTACTCATAGTGAGACAAGTTAGCAACCTGGGGGACAGGAAGGTTGTTCCCCTCGGCGAAATTCCCAGTGGAGAAAGAGATAAACTAATGACTGTGTATGTACCCTTGCCTTGTCAGATCTGTATAATTGGAAGGCACATTCTAAAGGATTAAGAGAAGACCCAGAGGGCTTCCTTAACCTGGGGGAATATTCCAGACCCACTACCTCACTTGGGCAGACATCCAGACCCTCTTTTTTAAAAAAATATATTTTTATTGTTTCAGAGAAGAAGGGAGAGAGAACATCAGTAATGAGAGAGAATCATTGATTGGCTGCCTCCTGCACGCCCCCTACTGGGAATCAAGCCGCAACCCAGGCATGTGTCCTTGACCAGAATTGACCCCGGGATCCTTCAGTCCGAAGGCTGACACTCTATCCACTGAACCAAACTGGCTAGGGCCAGACCCTCTTAAATGTCCTATTAACAGAGGAAGAGAAAGCCCTAGTCTTTACAAAGGCTAGAGAAGAAGCAGACAAAATTAATAGGGATAATGCAGGTCATCAGATCTACCAGGAGCACAAACCATCCCCAAGAGGGATCCTAATTAGGACTTTAGGGACAATATAAGAGAAGGTCTATTTAGACATTTTAGAAATATGATCCTTAAGGGAATACAGGCAGTTGGCAGAAACCTATTAATTGGAGTCAGATCCAGGAAATTAACCAGGAGCCTAAAAAGAGAATCCCTCTGCTTTCTTAGAAAGACTTAGGGAATGCCTGAGCATCCTCACCAATATAGACCCAAAGTCTATAGAAGGAAACGCAGTAATTCGGTCCCACTTCATATCACCAACTGCTCCAGACAGTAGGCAAAAACTGCAAAAATTAGAGATAGAACCTACCACCCGACCTCTGATAGGTGGAATTGGCCTTCCGAGTGTTTAGCAACAAAGACCTCAAGGCAGAAACCAAGGAAGGCCAAAAGAAAGCTAACATTTTGGCCGTGGCAGTTCAACGTCAACCAAGCTCCTGGAGACGATGAGGCCCACCCTATGGGACGCTATAATACCAGTGAGTCACTCGGGTCCCTAGACAGGGGCACCCAGCAGCCCTAGAGACGTGGGCCCAACCAGTGCGCCATATGCAAAGAGGAGGGCCATTGGAAAGGATAATGCTCCAAACAGTTCATAAAGAAACTAAAGGGGCTGAAGTCTCCTCAAAGGTCCTGAAAGTTCCAAGGCTGACCCTGACCATGGGGCATAAAAATGGTTGACTTCTAAATCGACAGTGGGGTCACCTATTCGGTCTTGAACACTGGACAGGGTAATATGATCAAAGAGAAATACAAAATAATGGAGGTGTAAGGAAAGCCAAAAGATATAACCACCATCAAACCTCTAAATGTGCCCTAAATAAAAATAAAACAAGACAAAGCAAGTCAGTCCATTCCATATTTATTAAGCTGATACCTTCACCCTTTAGTTTATTACTTTTACTTTTCTCTTGCAGGAGGACTCCTCCCTGAGATATATTAGCTCATAACACAAGTCCTAAAACTATGAACATCCAGATCCAAACCTTCCTCCTCACCTTCCTCTCAGTCATTATCCCTGAATTCCTTCTCACAACCAATTTTAAAAGCCATGGGCCCTGGCCATCCAAAAGGTAGCACAGATAGGCAACCTATCAAACTGTTGGATATGCACCAAAATAAATCTTTCTGGTGAGGACCCTCAACTCAAAGCTATACCTCTAAATTTAATATCTCTGATACACGGCAATGGGTCATATGCAGGATTTGACTACATTCTACACACCAGGATGACGAATGATGGGTTTGGAGGCAAACTGCACTTAGTGGGTTACAAAGGAAGAGGTAGCTACATACTGTGAGATTGTCAGGCAGGAACTCACATTAGTAAAAAAGCTCATCTCTGTACATTAGAAATCAATTTGACTCAGGTCTCTTTTTAGGAGAAATTTCCCCCATCTATGTAATAATACAATATCACCGATCATAGCCTCACCCCGTATATAACAATGCTAGCTATGAAGTCAAATCCATTAATAACTCAATTCATTGGGGGAATAAATTACTAAATGACACTGCCACTGGGAGGCAGATGTCCTACCATTAAAAGATGAATTTGGCAATGAAACATATGGTCCCAACTAACTATTGGGGGTACCCTGGAAACTAGATAGTAATGGCAATTTAGCCAACAGTCTTACCCGCCAAGCCATTAAAAACTTTTGGCTCACCTTTTTAAAAATTATATATTTTTAAAATTTATATATGTTTTTTTCCATCACCATTTATCCCCTCTTTGCTCTCTTCCACCTCCACCCACTCCTCTCCCTGCCCTGCAATCACCACACTATTGTTCATGTCCATGAGTTCTCTCTCTCTTTCTTTTTTGCTCAATCCCTCCATTCCCCAAATCCCTCCCCAACCAGAGCTGTCTGTCTGCTCTCTAAGTCTGTCTCTATTTTGCTTGGTAGTTCAGTTCATTAAATGCTACATATGAGCCCTAACTGGTA
>NW_006383013.1:3317431-3323471 GCF_000327345.1 Myotis davidii | reverse complement strand
GGGTAAACAATTTTTCCTTTTTTTTGGTGGAGTAGTATTCCATTGTGTAAATGTACCACAGCTTTTTTATCCACTCATCTACTGATGTACAGACACTTGGGCTGCTTCTAAATCTTGACTATTTTAAATAACGCTGCAATGAACATAGGGGTATATGTAGTCTTTCGAATGAGTTTCAGATTTCTTCAGATAAATTCCCAGAAGTGGAATCGCTGAGTCATAGGCAGTTCCATTTTTAATTTAATATATTTTATTGATTTTTTACAGAGAGGAAGGGAGAGAGATAGAGAGTTAGAAACATCGATGAGAGAGAAACATCGATCAGCTGCTTCCTGCACATCTCCCACTGGGAATGTGCCCACAACCCAGGTACACGCCCTTGACCAGAATCGAACCCGGGACCCTTCAGTCTCTATCCACTGAGCCAAACCGGTTTCGGCCATTTTTAATTTTTTGAGGTAACTCCATACTGCTTTCCACAGTGGCTGCACCAATATGCATTCCCAACCTACAGTGCAAAAGGGCTCCCCTTTCTCCACATCCTCGCCAACACTTGTTGTTTGTTGATTTATCGATGATAGCCATTCTGACAGGTGTAAGATGATATCTCATTGTGGTTTCAATTTGCATTTCTCTGATGATTAGTGATGGTGAGCAACCTTTCATATGTCTATTGGCCATCTGTGTGTCCTCTTTGGAGAAGTGTCTATTCAGGTCTTTTGCCCATTTTTAAATTGGTTTATTTATTTATTTATTTAATTTTTGTGTGTGTGTTGAGTTTTATAAGTTCTTTATAAATTTTGGAAAGTCACCCTTTATTAGATGTATTATTGGCAAATATGTTCTCCCATTTAGGGGGGTGTCTTTTCTTTTTGTTGATGGTTTCCTTCGCTATGCAAAAACTCTTTAGTTTGATGTAGTCCCATTTATTTATTTTTTTCTTTTCTTTCCCTTACCCAAGGAGATATATCAGAAAAAATATTGCTATGAGAAATGTCTAAGATTTTACCGCCTATATTTTCTTCTAGGATTTTTATGGCTTCAACTCTAACATTTAAGTCTTTAATCCATTTTTAGTTTATTCTTTTGTGTGGTGTCAAAAGGTGGTCTAGTTTCATTTTTTGCACATAACTGTCCAATTTTCCCAATATTATTTATTGAATACACCAGTGATGGTGAACCTATTACATGAGTGTCAGAGGTGACATGCGAACTCATTTTTTTGGTTGATTTTTCTTTGTTAAATGGCATTTAAATATAGAAAATAAATATCAAAAATATAAGTCTTTGTTTTACTATGGCTGCAAATATCAAAAAATTTCTATATGTGACATGGCAGCAGAGTTAAGTTAGGGTTTTTCAAAATGCTGACATGCCAAGCTCAAAAGGTTCGCCATCACTGGAATATACTATCTCTAGTCCATTGTATGTTTTTGCCTCCTTTGTCAAATACTAATTGACTATAAAGGTATGGATTTATTTTTGGGTTCTCTGTTCTGTCCCATTGATCTATATGTCTGTTTTTATGCTAGTACCATGTTGTTTTGATTATTATGGCATTTCGTACAGTTGGATATCAGGTAGGGTGATTCATCCAACTCTGTTCTTCTTTCTCAATATCATTCACCAGATTAGGGAAGTTTTCAGACATTATTTTTTCAAATAGGTTCTTGATCCCTTGCTCTCTCTCCTCCTTCTGGTGCCCCTCTTATGTGGATGTTGTTATGCTTCATGTTGTCCCAAAGGTCCTTTAAATTATCCTCATTTTTAAAAGTCTTTTTGCTGCTCTGATTGTGTGTTTTTTTCTATCTTGTCTTCCAAATCACTGATTCCATCCTCTGCTTCATCTACCCTGCTGCTTATTCCTCCCATTATTTCAGATATGGTATTCTTCATTTCTGACAAGTACTTTTTATGGTTTCATTATCCTTTTTCGTGCTGTTGAGCATCCTTATAATCATTACTCTGAACTGTGTATCTGATAAATTAGTTACTTCTACTTCATTTAGCTCTTCTTCTGGAGAATTATCTTGTTCCTGCATTTGGTGCCTGTTCCTTTGTTTCTCCATTTTGGCTGCCTGTTTGTGTTTGTTTCTATGTATTAGATAGATCTGCTATGACTCCCAGTCTTGGTAGGGTGGCCTTCTCTAGTAGGTGAGCTGTGGGACCCAGTGAGGCAACCTCCCTGATCATCAGAACTGGGTGCTCTAAGAATGTCTCTTGTGCACATTGTGTGGGTCCTCCTATTGTAATTGAGTTTTGATTGCTATTAACCCATTAATGCATGGGCTTAACACTCGGGCTGGCTGACAGTGAAGCTCAACCTGCAACACAGCCTGCAGGCTGCTGTGCAGGTGCTGATCACACAAAATGGCATTTGTCTCAGCAGGTTCTGGTGCCTGCCACTATCTCCCTGTGGATATGCTGCTTGTGAAGCTTATTCGATCCTGCTCTGTTGTCTGAAGGTGGCCACTAGGTGTGTTGGCCTGGGCCTCTTTGGAGGGACTCTGGTGCAGGGCAATGTCAGATACTCTCTGTGATTGGTCCTGGGCAACTTGTTTGGAGCTATCAGCAATCCACAGTTTATGGCTCCCTCTACTGGGCCTGGCTACATGTGGAAAGGACCAAGCTGCAGGCCAAGGTTTGCTTTTACTAGTCCCAGGCCCAGGAGCTGGAGAGGCAAAGATTCAAAGCACCCATAGATCCGCCTCTGCCTGTAGTCTGTCTGTTAGTCCCAGTCACTTATGAGTCTCTGGCTATAGTCCTCAGGAGGGCATAAGCTCCACAGGGTGGGGTGAGAGGGATTCCAACAGGTAGGGCTATTGCTTCCCCCCAGGCTAATGCTGCATGATGGGAAAGGTCTGCCTGAGAATGATGTCCTCTGCAGTATGAGGGAATGATTCAGCACAGGGATCCAGGCAGCTGTCTTCTCAGCTCTCACCCCAGAGCCACTAACCTGGGACTCCTCACACAGCTCTCATCCACTCTGTCCTTCCTCTGCTGGAACCCAAGGTGAGTGGCCACAAACAAAATTTGTGCATTGGCCCTTTAAGAGGGTGCCTGCCTTTCTAGCCATCTCTCCTTGTCAGACAGCAACCCTGCTACTTTTTCCTGCCAGATGTTATGTGGGCACCTTTCCCAGTTCTGGTGCTCTGGGATGGGGAGCCTGGTTTGAGGTTTAGACCCCAGACTTCTTACAGGGAACCCAGCAGCTGAGATATCCCTCCAGAACTTCAGCTGCTGCTGTGGGAGCCCTGCCAGCCCTCTCACGCCTCTACACTTCCAACCAGTCGCTATGTGGTCTCCTGGGTTGTAAGGCTTCTCTCCAGCTAGTCTCCAGTTAGTTATTCGGGATGATTTTTTAATATTTTAGTTGTAATTCCAGTTTGGTCCTGGGAGAAGATCAGTGTGGTTCCCAACTAATCCGCTGCCATATTGGACTCCCCACTGGGTTCACCTTATTAATATTCAGAAACCTAATATGCCAATTTAATCACTCATATAACCTTGACCAACAACTACCTAATTACCACCCTTTATGCTTTCTGGAAATATGTCTTGTAGAGTTTGATCCATGGAAACCATGGGACCCTTCACTTAAGAGCACAGGAAATGTCTGGCTATGTGATACTAATCCTATCCTCACCCTACCTAATGGTGGCAAGAGATCTACTTAATTCATTTGGGTCCTCAAGAGAAATCCCCAATCTTACCTCCTTTCTGTCCACTGCATTAAAAGAAAAAGAAAAAAACCTGGAGAGAAAAAAAACCTGTGCCCTAAGAGAGGTACAAATGAATAAATAAAACCATTATTATTTCTTTAATAAATATTTTTATTGATTTTTAGAGAGAGAGGAAGGGAGAGGGAGAGAGAAAGAGAAAAATCAATGTGAGAGTGAAACATTGATCGGCTGCCTCCTGTACACCCTCCACCAGGGATCAAGTCTGCAACCTGGGCATGTCCCTGACCAGGAATGGAACCAGCAATGTTTTGGTGCATGGGCTGTTGCACAACCAACTGAACCATACGGGTCAGGGCACCCTTTATTTTCAAACTCCGAGTTTGATGCAAAAGTCTGATGGAAAGACAAAATGTTTGGTTGGATTCAAAAATAGTTTTATCAAAAAAAGTTCTAAAAAAACAAAGTGGTCTCCCATTTAGTCTAGTAAAAGCAATACAGTGTAGCAGGTGCTCAAATGCTAGGTTTCTTTTGGCCAACAGTGTTTACACATGTCACAGGCATCTGAATAGGTCGCATCATATGAAATTGCCAGTATTTGACCTTGTTTAACTAACAAGTGGCAACTTTATATAGTTCATCCTAATATAAATTTTTTCACATACATTCTTAGTTCATTCTCACACCTGTGAAGTAGGTACCCTTCTCCCTCCACCTACCCCCCACACACGTTTACAGATGACAAAAGCACGGAGAGATCAAAGAACTTGTGCAATAATATCAACTTCTTTGTAAATGATTCAAACGTGTGGCCGACTCCAGACCCAGGTTGTAATCTCTGTGATGCACTATTCAAAACACTGCAGAATCCTGGGCCGTGCTATTGGGGATAGAAGAAGTTTCTCAGAAATAAGCCAGTCCCTTACCCTAAGAGTTTCACTATGGCTAAACCCAGATCCCAAGTTTCAGCCCTGTGTCAGGTTTCCTGGCCATCCTCCCCAGCGCCTCCCGAGAGCTTCTATCCCTACCTTGAAACTGAGGCAGACTGTGCGCCCTCCTATCTTCCTAATGCTCCTTACTAACCTGTCCAATCCCCATCCACTCTCGCTTGCCCTGTGTCACCGAGCTCACATCCCCTAACAGCCCCTATCTAAGCTACTAAAATTGTCTTCGCCCCTCGAGTTCCTGATGTTTACCATAACATTGAGGTGTTATTCCATGTCCTACCCGCGAGGATCCCTGCACTGGGGAGAGTGGCAGTCCCACTGTCAGATCCGGAATAAAACTAAGTGACACCAGCAGCAGGGCAGGATCTACTGGCCACTCCCTCAAATATGGTTAGCAGCTGTCTTTCTGGGGCTTTAACCTGTAGGGGCTCAAAAAATATTAACACTTTTCCTCCCACTCGCTAAGTTCTGGGTGGGCTAATAATCAAATGACCAGAGACAGATTAACAGGAGAAAATAAAAAATTTAATAACGTGTATGGGGAATTCACATAAGCATATGAAATCCAGAGACAGAGAAGCAACACTGGGTATATAAGACATTTTGGATAATGGAGAAAAGGAGTGGTGGGGCGGGAGCAGGGGTCTTAGATTTCAGAAGTGAGACTAGGTGGTTTACAGGTAGTTGAGGAAGAGTGGGACACATGTACCTAAGAAGCCGCTGCCCGAAGCCCTCTCTTTACCATCCTTAAATCAAATTAGGCTAAGGCAGCATCCTAAGATCTCCTTCCTAAAACAGGTTTTTCCGTCTGAATCTCTTGGGCAGGAGAGGGGGAGACATAAAGGTTCGGAGTCTTGTTTCTTAATAAACAGCTTAAAGTCAATAGCCCAAAAGGCAGCTTCGGGGTTGCAAAACTTCGGTTCCCTTCAATATACCATCCGAGTCTCAGCGCACTCCTGGTTTGAAGTGTTCTGAAGACAGACACCCTGAGAAAACTGGGTGCAGGACGGCAGGTGTTTCTCTGGTCTCCACGCCCAGCAGGGGAGCTGGAAGTCCGGGGGTTACTTCCAGGCCTTCCTCCCCACGCAGACCTACCTGGAGTCATAAACATTTTGCCCATAATCTGAGGGGTCCCGCGTGGGGCCACGGCGAATCCCTTAAGCGCTAGGCCCTGGCTCTCCTCGCGCCCCAACGTCGCCGTGGGAGGAAGAGCGCCGGAGGGGAGAGCAACCTCGCGGGAGTCCTCGCCCCGGGCTGGGGAGCGCCTGCCGGAGGGCTGCAAACTCCCCATTACAAGAATTTGCTTGGGGCTGCGATGGCGACGGCGGCGGGGACAGAGGGTGGGGAGGGGGCCAGATCAAAGGAAGCGCGGAGGAGCCAGACCTCCGGAGAGGGCGGGGAACCCCCGGTCGC
>NW_006383013.1:3304549-3317318 GCF_000327345.1 Myotis davidii | reverse complement strand
AGAGGCACCGGAGGAGCGGCTTTGGAGCCACGATGCCTCGGTTCCCCAGCAGAGCAGGGCTGTTCTTCGGAGCGGTGCTGCTGGCAGCGCTGCTGGCGGAGGGATGGGGACTCCCCACGAAGAAGCCGAGGGGTTCCCGGCTCCGGAGCCAAGCGAGGCTGGCGGAGGTGAGTAGCGGGCGCGGGGCTACGCGCTTGGTCCCCCTCCCGGCACGTCCGCTCTAGCCGCTCGGGGAACGCGGCCGGGACAGAGCAGTGGCCGCCCCAGGCGAGGGCTGGGCCGGGCAAGGGCCAGGTGCATGGGGCCTCAGGAGCCCCCACTCCCTGGGCTGTGTGGCGCGCAAGCCTGGGGAGCAGCTTCCCTTCTGTGCCGAGTGAGGAGGGTAGACACTCCGGAAAGGCCCGGCGTCCGCTCGTCGCCTGGCCCTGAGCGCACGTCTCCTGCAGCCGCGCTGGCCAGGTGCGCCCTCCGAGGGTGCGAGGGTGGGAGAGGAGTTGCTGAGGTTCAAACGGTCAAGGTGCAACCTCTTAAATCTGCAAAGGGTTTGGGCCCCTTTGGGCATGAATTGAGACAAGGTGAGGTAGTAAGTGGGGTCCTTCAACTTAGAAAAGCAGAAGGGATAGCCCAGACATCGGGAAGCACTTTCTGGGTGGCCTGAGAGTGGGCCCTAGGGGTGGGTGTAGGACAGGGGTGAGACCTTAAAGAGTGATGTTAGTCGTGGAGAGAAACCATAGTCTGTTGAAACCTGTGTCTGCTGTCACCCGGGATCAACAGTCCAGCTGTTCCTTCCTGGACCGGAGTGGACATTCATCCCCATAAGGACAAAGCCTGCTGGACTCCTTCCAAGGTATGCAGGAGTGGGCCTGCGTGGGAGGGGTCCTGGCCCCTCCTCTGCCCTGAGCTGTTCTTGGAGGAGGTCAGAGCAGTTCTTCCCATTTTCCGGATGAGGACACTGAGGGGTCCAGACAGATGTGCTGGAGATTGGTGTGTGAGTGAGAGCTGAGCTTGGGACACACTATTAGTGCCAGGCTGCTGAGGCCCTCCGGGGCAATGGGACCAAAGGCACTTCAGGGGGATCTGTGTGGACCAGGGTCTGTCCATCTTTTTTCATTACTGCCCCACCCCAGGAGCCTTTTATTTATTTTTAAAATATTTTTTTATTGATTTCAGAGAGAAAGGGAGTGGGAGGGAGGGAGAGAGAGAGACATCAGTCATGAGAGAGAATCATTGATCAGGAATCAGACTGTGACCTCCTGGTTCATATAGGTAGATGCTCAACCACTGAGTCACACTGGCCAGGCTAAGGAGCCTTTTAGGCATTTTTTTCCAAGTGCTCTCCCCCAACCCCCATGAAAGTTTAATAACACAGATAAACCGTTCAGGTACCATGGCCCTTTGGAGTGGTACAAACCATTGTAACATCTAAGATTTTATTTTTTATTTTTTGGCCCCTGAGATCCAATTTTCCCCCTGTTGAGACCCACTACTGTCGTTTTGGTCATATAATTCTTTGTTGTACATTGTAGGGTGTTTAGCAGCATCCCAAGCCTGTTAGATGCCTATTGCATTCCCTCCCTGACAGAGCCAGACTTTGCTAAATGTTCCCTGAGGGACACCATTGGTTGAGAACCCACTGCAGTCCAGAGCAACTAAACAGCCTCTGGCTAGTCCCACCTCCTAATGAGAGATGACAGTGGTCATAAATTAATTACATTGGCAGTTTTTCTACTCATTTGGCTAAATACTTTCTATTTTAGTCTTACTGCTTTGTATTATAATTATTTTTAGTAGGTTTGCCAGATCTTCCTTCAGCGGAGAGGATGAGTTATTTCAGAGCCAAAGTCATATCCCCAGTCCCAGTAGGGCCTGGACGAGCCCTCAACATGTTAAAGCAAATTAGTGCCATGAAGGAAAAAACAGAGCTTGGAGGCCAGGGCCTGGGGTTCTGGTCCCAGGGGGTCATTAACTCCTATGTGAGTCACCTTGGACAATTTCCTGACATTTAAAATGAGGGGGCAGGCCCTAACTGGTTTGGCTCAGTGGATAGAGCATTGGCCTGCGAACTGAAGGATCCTGGGTTTGATTCCAGTCAAGGGCACATGTCCAGGGTGCGGGCTTGATCTCCAATAGAGGGCGTGCAGGAGGCAGGCAATGGATGATTCTCATAATTGATGTTTCTATTTCTCTCTCCCTCTCCCTTCCTCTTTGAAATCAATAAAAAAAATTTTAAATGAGGGAGTTAAGTTGCCCTGGGCTGCATGGGTTAGTGCAGTGATGGCAAATCTATGACACGCGTGTCAGAGGTGACACGCAAACTCATTTTTTTGGTTGATTTTTCTTTGTTAAATGGCATTTAAATATATAAAATAAATATCGAAAATATAAATCTTTGTTTTACTATGGTTGCAAATATCAAAAAATTTCTATATGTGACAGAGCTCGATTAGGGTTTTTCAAAATGCTGACACACCGAGCTCAAAAGGTTCTCCATCAGTGGGTTAGTGGTTAGAGTGTCCTGCCCCTTCCCTCACCTCAGCACCCCAAAGATCCAGGGTTTGATTCCCACTCAAGGGCACATACCTGAATTGTGGGTTCCTTGCCCTGGTTGGGCACATGCAGGAGGCAACTAATCGATGTGTCTCTCTCACTCCCATGTTTCTCTGTTTCCCTCCCCCTCCATCTCTCCCTCCATCCCTTACACTCACTTTAAAAATCAATGGGAAAAATATCCCCAGGTGAGGATTAATAACAACAACAAAAGTGAGGGGCTAAGTCATCTTCTACACATCAAAGGTGTTAGTTAAGGAATTGTTGAGAGGATGCAGACTGCTATTCTAAGGGCCTTGGCCAGAAATGACCAACTCAAAGACCTTTATGAAGAAGCTGAAGAACATACGGAAACCCATCAGGTCCAAAGGTGTAGGATGCCTGAGGGGGAGTGAGCATTCCCTGGGCCTTGCAGAATTGGTACAAAGACTTTAGTGATGTTATTCCACTGTCACACCATTCTGACTTGGGCATTATTCCCCTTTTCCAGATGAGAAAATCGAGGTGCAGAGATGTTAAACCTAGCTGGGATGGGGAGCCAGGTCTGTCATTTCAAGAGCTACCAGTCCACTGAGGACCTTTTGGTTATCTTTGCATGCCATCCACCAGCCCTCTCATTCAGTTTGAAATCAGCATCGTGAACAAAACATGCCACTCCCTCTCTGGGCAGGCCTGTTGCTGAGACCCGGTTTGCTCCTACAGTCCAACGGGATGGCGTGCTTGGTGTGAAAACACAGCACACATACATGGGCGGCACCGCCGTTGCCAGGGGCTGGGCCAGGCAGTTTGTTACAAGGGTGCTGGACAGGCAAAGAATGACACAGCTCTGCGCATTGGGTGTCTTCTGTTCTGGTTAAGATCAGACGAGCACCCAACAGTCACTATGCCTAGCATTTTGTGTTTCTTGTCTTGTTATCCTCATTATAGGGACGAGGAAACTGACAGTGGATCCAATAACTAACCTACAGTCACACAGCTAGTAAGTGGTGAGCCAGGATGCAGACCCAGCTTTGCTTAATTCTACAGCCCTGGGCTGTAGTCTGGCACGCACCACTTCCTAGGCAGGCGAGGAAAAACCTGGGGGTGGTGGTGGTGGTGGTGGGGGGGTGTTGGGTACTTTGGGCATAGCTTGGGCCATGCTATTAGTGTGCAATAGAGCAGCCGTCGCCAACCGGTGGTCCGTGGACCACAGTGGTCTGTGAGGTCCGAAAGGTTGGCGACCGCTGTGATAGAGGGTGATGAAGATGAGAATGGGCAAGAGAAGAACTGAGAGGTCCTCTCTTCCAGGCTGCAAGGACTGTCCTGCATGAAGGGGTCCCTTGTGGGGCAGAACTGGGGAGATTCCTGCAGCAGCAGCAGAATGAGTCTCCACTTTGTGCCCTGGTCAGTGTGGCACAGTGGGTTGGGCATCATTCCGTGCACTAAAAGGTTGCTGGTTCCATTTCCGGTCACAGCACATGCCTGGGTTGTAGGCTCAATCCCCAGTAGGGGGCGTGCAGAAGGCAGCCAATCCGATGAATGTTTCTCTCTCCCTCTCCCTCTCCCTCTCCCTTCCTCTCTCTCTTTAAGCTACATAAAAATTGAAGAGCTAAGCTCAGAGGAAGGAGCCTCCAAGCCTGGGACCGGCATGCACAGGATAGGTGTGTTTATTTAGCACCTCAGTCCTGGTCCATTGCCCAGCCAGTTGCCTGGTACAGGGGCTGGATGGCAGGAGGGGCATTGTGGGGTGAAAGGTCTCACCTGCCAGGTGGGTGACACTGAGAAGCAGGTGTTTTCCTGCAGCTTGGCCTCTGACCCTCAGAGGGGAGCCTGTGGTCTGGCCCCATTCCTCCTCCAGACCATTCTTCCTGCTCTTAGAGTTCGGGACCCCTGGAGAGCTGATTGTGGGAGAGAGGGAAGGACAGGAACGTGCAGGCACCTGGAGGCTTGACTGCTGTGGTCCCAGACAAGTCCCCAACCTCACTGGCTCTCAGTCTCCTCATCTCCTCCTCCTGTTGGCTCCCCACTGGCTTGTTATGAGGATCAAAGGGAAAATGGATGTGAAAAGCAGAACATCCTGTTCTAGCGTTCTGTTCATCACACACTCAGGCCCCCAGAGTGGCAGGCAGTGAGCCAGAGGTGCAGCCCCTGCCGGGAGTTGGCAGAGCACGAGGGTTAAGAGCACAGAGTCCAGCCAGCCCACCTGCCTCAAATCCTGCTCTGCCAGCCCCCTCCCACCCCAAGCGCGTAACTTCACCTCCGATCCTTGACTGCCTCCTCTCGTAAGTCTGGAGGATGCTGGTACCTGCCCAAGGAGGTTGGAGTCGATACATACAGAGAGCTTGACCGGACCCGCTAGGGTTTGTGGGGCCCAGTGCAGAATGAGAGTGTGGGCCTCTGAGCATTTCACAATGGCGACAGCAGAGCATAAACCCTGGGTCACACAGCCTGAGCCAGCCCTGGTGCTGGGAGGGTGTCTCTGTCAGGAGTACTCTGATTACAGGGAGGAGCCAGGGTGGGCTGGATGAGGCTGGTCCCCACCAGCCAGGAGAGTGAAGGAGTGAAGTCCAGCCCCCTCCCTCTGCCCGTGGTCCTCTAGCCTGGCTGAAGAGGCAATTGCTGCTGAATGCTGGGTGACTGTGTGCGCAGCCTGTCTCTGTATGGATGGGCTCGGGGCTCGGGCCTCAGCAGCTGGGGCTGTGGGGAGGGGAGGTGCTGGCCTGCATCTGGCAACTGGATTTCATTATCTGGAACAAGTTCCCGACCCTGAGGCAGAGAGGAGCAGGGAGAATAGAGGAACTGGAGGGGCTGAAACAGGTTAGCAGGCAGGTGCGTGCAATGCAGGAAGGCTTTGTGGGGATGAGGGCTCTTGTGTTAACTGGGAACACATGGGTCAGGGCTGCTGGCCAAGCCTGGGAGAGCACATGTAGGGGTGTGTGTGTGTGAGTGTGTGTGTGATAGAAAATGGAGATATAGCTCAGTATAGGCATGTCCCATTTTTCGAAAGTTCACATTGTACCTCTTCACTTTTACAGAACTCACATCAGTACCTGTTTTTGCTAACTGAAAAGAAATCCAAGAGGATTTTTGCTTTTATGAAAAAAGGGGGAACATATAGCAGCAATAAAAATATGGTAGGAAATATTTTTTTAATAGGTGGAGGGAGGAAGCAAAAATAGCGTTCCGATTTTGTTCTGTTGCAAGCTGATACAGGGCGATGCACTCCCAAGCAGCGAGAGAGCCACTGCTTTTATTACGTTAGAGTTTGTTTCGGTTTGGGGGGTCTGGCAAGGCTGGAGACTTTCCATGTGAATGAATGGTCAACGAATGGTCATTGCTTCTTCACCTTATACCATTTCTCCTTGTGAAGGGTTTTGTAGGAAAGCCCTACTTTCGGATAGTGGGGAGAACCTGTGTAAATTCTACATCTCAAGACTCTCTGGGTAATGATTCCATCCCCCTTCCACCACCAAAGAATGGAGTTGCATATTTGCGCCTGCATGAAACTCCACGTGCAAGCTTAACAGGTGAGGGCAGTGTCCTGGGGCACGACAGGTGTTCTTACACAGGCAGGCGGAGCCTCAGAACATTGTGGAATATACCTGCCCAGGTCCTCCATCAGCGGTGGCAGGTGAAAGGTCTTCAGACCAATTGAGATGTAAAGAGCTGACACAGTGCCTGGAGAAAGAGGCACCTCCTCTCTTCCCTCTCAGAACCATCCGTCATCACTTCTGAGTAACATTCACCAGTTAACGGCCACATGATACTTTGCATTTAATTAAAAAGGGTCTGCTGCTTGCGTCTATAGACCCTTATGGCATACAAATGGTTCATTGCATGCTTGCCACATATGAGGCACCTCATGAGACAGGGATGGTGTTTCCTAATTGACACAGGGAGAAACTTGGGCAGATGAAGTAAGCTGCCCAAGGCCACACAGCTCGTTACCACCGAGTTTAGCTGCTAGACAAGATGATGATAGTGGGTGTGCTCTGTAAATGCAGAGGTGGTTGCACCGATGCATGGAGTTGAGATCAGGCAGAGGTGAGCTTAAACCCGAGCTCTGCTATTGTAACCTTTGAAACTTTACATAAATCCTTACC
Source organism: Myotis davidii (assembly GCF_000327345.1). NCBI lineage: Eukaryota > Metazoa > Chordata > Mammalia > Chiroptera > Vespertilionidae > Myotis > Myotis davidii. The sequence continues at coordinate 3,310,689 of NW_006383013.1, read as the reverse complement.
CTCTCGGGGCCTCCATAGCCTCGTCGTTCACATAGTCCCACTCATTCCTCAGGATGCTGGCATTCATTTAAGCCCTCAGCAGTGATTTATTGAGCTCTTACAATATACCAGGCACCGTGCTAGGCACAGGATACAGTGTGAACAAAGCAGACAGAAATTCCCACTTTCACAGAGCTTACACTCTATTTGGAGTGGGTGGCAGAAGGTACGTAAAAGGCCTGGCCCATATGTGGTTAGACAGGGGTCACAGGTCATGGCTCTGGGGCTCAGCCTATGTGCCCTGAGGCCTTCCAATTGCCAGTTTCCAGCTGCCTGAGGGTGTTCACTGGCACTAGGGACAGCTCTGAGCTGTACATGGCAAGCCCGACGTACCTGCCTGGAGAGCAAACTCTCCTCCATCCCAGCAGCCCTTAGCCAATGACTGGCGGAGTGGGTAGTAGACAGCCCAGCTCCCCTCCTCTGGGGATAACGGAGGCGTCCAGGGGGATTGAGCTTCAGTTGCCCACTGTGGTCACCAGCCAGATGGAGGCACTAGGGACAGCTCTGAGCTGTACATGGCAAGCCCGACGTACCTGCCTGGAGAGCAAACTCTCCTCCATCCCAGCAGCCCTTAGCCAATGACTGGCGGAGTGGGTAGTAGACAGCCCAGCTCCCCTCCTCTGGGGATAACGGAGGCGTCCAGGGGGATTGAGCTTCAGTTGCCCACTGTGGTCACCAGCCAGATGGAGCATTCTTTTTTTAAAAATATATATTTTTATTGATTTCAGCAGAGGAAAAGAGGGAAAATTGATTTCAGAGAGGAAGGGAGAGGGAGAGAGTGATAGAAACATCAATGAGAGAGAGTTTCATTGATCGGCTGTCTCCTGCACGCCCCCTACTGGTGACAGAACCTGCCACTCAGGCATGTGCCCTGACTAGAAAACAAATGGTGACCTCCTGTTTCATAGGGTGATGCTCAACCACTGAACCACACTGGCCGGGCATGATGCAACATTCTTTATTAGCTGCCTCCCTTCCCTGATTTGCTCTCTCCACCCTTCCACCCCCCGCCACAGTGTCTCCTGGGATCAGATCACCTGCCACTTGCCCTCGAATCCTTGTGTCTGGTTCAGCTCTGAAGGAACCTAAATTAAGACCGGATGTCGTCCCCCCAACCGCTCCTTGCTCCACACCCCAGAACCCCCAGGGGCTGGTGCACCGAGCAGGAGGCTCCACAAAAAGGCTGGCCTCTGCGGCTGGGATGTGTAGCCAGGGCTTTCCATGGCTTTTCTTCATCACCTGGTCCGACTGGGCACCAGGGAGAGCTGGAATTGACCATCCTCAGCACCTGCGAGATTCCAGCTCCTGCCCATCACCTTTCCCATTTTATTTTTTTTTTATTTTTATTTTTTTAAATATTTTATTGATTTTTTACAGAGAGGAAGGGAGAGAGATAGAGAGTTAGAAACACCGATGAGAGAGAGACATCGATCAGCTGCCTCCTGCACATCTCCCACTGGGGAGGTGCCCGCAACCCAGGTACATGCCCTTGACCGGAATCGAACCTGGGACCTTTCAGTCCGCAGGCCGACTCCATCCACTGAGCCAAACCGGTTTCGGCCACCTTTCCCATTTTATAGAGAAGGACACTCACAGAGGTGATGTGCCCCGCCAGGGTCCCGCAGTCCAGATGCCAGCCACCGCCATATTCAGACCTAGGCAGCCTGACCCCAGAGCAAGAGAGACTGCAGGGCCAGGCTGAGATGGGGCCACAGCTGCCCTGGGACCAAGTGATTTGTGCAGGAGGCTTGGAGCCAGACATCTGCATACCACAGGAGGGGAAGTCAAAGGGGAGAGACTTTTCCAACCCAAGAAAGGAGAGTGAGAAACTAGACTGATTAAGCCCCGGATCTGTGAAGGGGACTCTCAGTGCTCCCGCCTATAGTGTTAGAGCATCATGGTTCAAATTCTATGTCTGTGTGCCCTCAGGCAAGTTACTTGCCCTCTCTGTGCTTTAGTCTCCATTGTCAAAAGGGGAATGGCAGGAGCACCTCCCCTGAGGGGTGTTAGAAGGATGAAACAAATGGTTAAGTGTTTAGAATAGTGGTTGGCACACAGTCAATGCTGTGGAAGTGTTTGATAAATAAAATTCTGACTCCAAGGGACTCTGGGTAGGAATTATCCTAATTTTACAGATCAAGTTGAATGAGCTCGTGAGAGGCAGAGCTTGGATTTAAACCCAGGCTGGTCTGACTCTCCAGAACCCATGTTTCTCAGCCTTACCACACTGCCCAGGTGAGATGGGAGGTGGGCTCAAGGCTGTGGCAGGATTCAGAGTAGGCTCATGGCCCCTGAGGCTTATAAGGGTAGCTCTAAACAGTGCTCTTTCTGCTCTGGCATGAAGACTGGGCAATGGCTGCAGTCTGGAGGTAGGTGGACGGCCTCAGTGTCCCACTGTCTGAGCAGATGGGCCCTGGAGCAGGAGTCAGAGACAACTAGGATCAACCTTTCACCTACTACCTGTGCTGAAGCAAGGATGGTGCAGTGTGGACCCCGTGGGTACAGGCTGGTGCGGGAAATTCTCTGGCAGCCAGCCAGCCATACGAGCAGCCTGGAATAGGAAAAGGGACCAGACCCAGGTGGGCAGGCAGAGACAGACAGGCAGCTGTGGTCAGAGATGCTAGGGAAGCCAGCCCCCACATGGACCGCTCGGGAAGGCCAGGCAGTGGGGAGCTCTGAGGGGAAGGGCCAAGGTCTGCTGCCACCCAGAGGCCTTCCTGGGGCTTCCTTCTCTGACTTGTGCTGTAAGAGGCTGTTCTCCGATGACCACAGCCTTGGGGATTCTCGGGCAGGTGGCCTGCAAACTGCACTTTGGAACCACTGCCTTCCCTCTCTGGGCCTCAGTTTCTTCCTCTATAAAATGAGGAGGATGGACTGTTTCTTCCGTGTGCAGAAACCTGATTTCAACCCTCCCCTCATGCCTCATATTGGCTCTTTGTCCAAGTGCTTTGTGGAAACAGCCCCACTTATCCTATGAGGCCTTAAAGCTCTCATGTTTGGATATACAGTCACGGCAAGTTTGTGATCTGGTCACACCCAGCCTTTTTTGGGTCCACATGGGGCAATCCCTGATCTCAGTCACCTCTTCCACCCCTTCTCTCCCCCTTAGGTTTCAGCCTCCCCAGATCCAGGCTTTCCTAGGGAAGAGGAGAAGACCCCACTCCAGGCAGGGCCACAAAGACGCAGGCACTGGGTTGTCACTGAGCCAGCAGCTCTGACCCCAGAAGACACAGCCCCTCCTGGGACCCAGGAGGACACCCCCTTGGTGCTGGAGCTGCAGACGCTGCCAGGATTGGCCAACACGGACTTGAGTACCCCAAACCCCGATATCCAGGTGAGAGCTGCAGGAGGGCCATGGGCCCAGTGGGCACCAAGAGAGGAGCTGGGCTCAGGGGCTCAGCTCTGAGGTCAGGCGTCCTGTCCGGCCTTCTTTGGAGGTGTGGGTGCTGTGTGCGGTTGGAGAAGTTGACTCCCCATGCTGTCCCCATGGAGTTGTTGGGAGAGGACCCGCTTCTCTGCTTTTAAACTGCAGACCATGAGCAACTCATGTCCATAGCAAGGGACAAACAGCGCCAACCTGGCAGGGCTGTCATGGGGACCAAATGAGTGGAGACTGCTTCTTGAGCTGCAAGGGACTCTGGAAATCTCGGGGGAAGCCTTGTGGAAAAGCCCGAAGGTCTGATCCCCACACAGGCTCAACCCCTTGTGCAGTCTCCTGAGGGGTTGAGTACAGTGGGTGGGGGATAGACATGCCCCACTGCCAGTCCTGAATCCCTAATGGTAATAATTCTGCATTTTTGTGTAGCATCTACAGTTAGAAAACACTTTCACTGAAAGAGAAAAGTGTAGAACATAACTATAAAATTGTTTAAGAGTATGTGTGTGTGCACATTTGTGTATATATACGTAAAACTGGGGACGTTAATCCCCAAAATGTTCTCCATCGGTGATGGAAGATGGGCAATGTTCACTGCTTCTTTAGATTTTGCTGTTTTCCGCCCACATTTTGTTCAGTGACCTCAGATTAATTTAACCCCAAATGATGTTTTTAAGGTTCACTTTTACAAAAATGATTTCATGTTTCGTTTTCCTTTCCACATGTGGTGAAAGAGAGCCCCTGCTCTCCCCCCAGGGGCTGCCCTGGGGATGTGCTGTCTCTGCTCTCATTTTCTGGTTCTACAAGGAAGAAACGGAGGCTCAGGGCTGTAGTGGCCCCGGAGGCTGTGCAGCCTGAAAGCCAGTGAAGCCAGAATTCAAAGCCAGCTTCTCTGACACTAGTGGGTCTCTGCCCTGGCACCCGCTAGAGCCCCCATGCTTGGCCCCACCTAAGACCAGTTACACCCATGTCTGAGGTAGTGTTGGGGAGTCTAGGACCTTCAGGGGATTCTGATGCATAGCCAGGTCGTAAGCTGTGACCCCATCTGCCCAGGAGGCCAAGAAGGTTGGGCCTCTTCCTCCTGCCTTTGTCCTATTCCCTCTCCTTGGTGTCCAGCTCTGAGCCTCCCTCATGACCGGCGTGGAGTCTGTCTCCCTGCAGGTGACCATCGAGGTGGTGGAGTACCCCCAGGCCAAGGTGGAGATGGATGTGCTGGCCAAGCCAAGCAATGTCTGGCCCTTCGACTGGCTGTCTACCGCCATGGAGACCTCCAGGTCCCTCCTCCGGGACTACTTGAGGGGTGAGGAGGCGGGGTCCAGTCTCAAGGACAGAGCCCCAAGAGAAGAGGAGGAAGCAGAGGTGGAGGAAGCAGAGGAGGAGGAGGAGGAGGAGTACCTTACAGGCTATGAGTACAGTGAGAGCGAGGACCAGGAGGACAGTGATGAGGAAGATGACAACAAGGAGCAAGACTGGCTGCACCCCTTCAGGGACTTCTACGGTGAGCACCTCCATCTTGGCATCCTTGGTTGCTGCCCTCCAGGTCCAGAGTAGAACTGGGGGTAGAGAGAGGGCTGAGAGCTTCCTGGGCAGGGGCAGCTGGGGAACCAGGAGCTTAGGCCTGTACAAACACCATCATCCACTAAATGGTAACATCACCCATAGCTTGCAAAGTTTTTGCCCAAAAAACATTTGACCCTCACAACAGCTCTGAGATCCCCTAAGCAAAACCGACATACTAATATTATGTATATATATTCATATCTATCAGTTTCCAACAAATTGCAAAATATTATAAATCCCACCACTCGCAACTGACCTCATTTTCAGACTCTAAGGGTTTGAACCCCGACTCTGCCACTTACCAGTCGAGTGACATTAGGCAAGTTACTGAACCTCTCTGTGCCTCAGTTCTTTCCTCTATAACAGTCGTTCTCAACCTTCCTAATGCCGCGACCCTTTAATACAGTTCCTCATGTTGTGGCGACCCCCAATTTCATTGTTACAAATTGAACATAATTAAAGCATAGTGATTAATCACAAAACAATATGTAATTATATATGTGTTTTCCGATGGTCTTAGGTGATCCCTGTGAAAGGGTCGTTCGACCCCCAAAGGGGTCGCGACCCACAGGTTGAGAACCGCTGCTCTATAAACTGGAGACTAGCACAACCCTTACTACATAGGATTGGGTGTAGAGGGTATTAAGTCAGTTAATACAGTTAAAGTGCCTGCATGTAGTGAACACAGTATCCGCTATTTTGATTAGAAAACAATACGATATAGTCTGTTCAGAAAATATCACCTGGATCCTGCCACCTCTCCAGGCAGCCATTTTTATTTTTGCACATTGTAGTTCAGGATTTCCTGGGTGCAGACCATCTCACACATATTTGCAGCCATTCTCCCTAGAGCCTTGTTTTGTCATTGGATGGAGGTACCTATGATTAAGACTAAGTTATAGCAGCCTGTTCCCAATTTCACCAAAATAATATAAACTAACAGGCAGAATTTTCATGACTTTCAGCTTTTCTTCCATTTATTATCCTTAAACTCTTGGTGCCAGCCTGCTCGGGCCTGCCAGGAAGTGAGGAGAGCACTGGCTGTGTCATTACTCTGGGTTTCCCCAGAGGGCCCTGGGCCCTGCACAGCCAGAGGGGTGTGGGTGCAGTCAAGGGTGTTCCAAGTCTCTCAGCAGGACCGGGCCCCTGACATGGGCAGTGGGGA
>NW_006383013.1:3288768-3304469 GCF_000327345.1 Myotis davidii | reverse complement strand
CTGCAGGCCGACGCTCTATCCACTGAGCCAGCTAGGGCAGGGACATTTTTTAATAACCCCAGGAGGGTATTGTCATCCTGGGTTTTGATTGACATAAAAACTACAGCTCAGAGATGGAGGGGGACTTGTTCAAGGTCACCCTGACAATGGCCAGATGGCCTCCAGCCCAGATACCGGTTCCTCTTTGTTGCTGTGTTGGCATAGAGTATGTGCTGGGAGTTGTGCTGCCTCTCTAGGGCCACCTCCTGCATTTGCACAGGTGTTCACTGCACAAGGGGTCTGAGAGGGGCTGAAATCTAGCCCCTGCTCTGTGCACTAGGCTTGGAGCCCTGCCACGGGTTGCATCCTCCTGAGAAATTTAGCAAAAGGCGAATATTCTCCAGTGCCCCCTGTGGGCTGTGCTCCCTCACCCCGGCTCCTTGCCTTGACACAGATGATGAGCCTCCACAGGAGTGGGGCCCCTGGTCTCCTTGCAGCGGGAGCTGCGGCAACAGCACCCAGCAGAGGACCCGGCCCTGTGGCTTCGCCTGCACTGTCACCCAGACCAAGGACTGCGACCTGCCCCACTGTCCTGGTGAGACGAGCCACAGCTCCTGCACAGGGAGTGGCTTACACACCGTGCTTGGTGCCCGGGGAATGTGGGCATGGGAGCCTTACACCAGGGTGGTCTTGGGAGAGGGGATGTGGGAGCTCACAAACATGGTGGTCCTGCCTCATCCCAGGCCTGTCCCAGATGCTGTGGGCACCAAGCGCCTAGGGAGGGCTGGGCTTCCCCATCGGGAGCACAGAGGTGCCTTGGGACCCCACCAGCCTGACCGCCTCTCTTCCCAAAGGTGCCAAGGACAAGGACCCCTTGGACTTACCCAGTGCGGAGTGGCCATTCCTGGCGCCCAATGCTACAGATATTCTGGACTCAGGTCAGTGGAGGGCTATTCTCTCTCTCTCTCTCTCTCTCTCTCAGCATTTTGTGGGCAGAAATCTCACTTCTATCCATTGAGGCAGAGAGGACATTTTCCAACAGGAAGGTCAGCCTCCCCAGCAAGGGTGCCCTAGCGTGTGTGACCCCCCTGGACAGGCCCGTTGGCCCCCCCAGCTTTATAGTCCTGCTGGGAAGGTCGCCATGGAGCTGAAGAGCTTGGAGACCATCCCGTGGGGCATAGTCTCCCTGGCAGCAGGATGGGAAGGGGACATTCTGGCTACTCCTGAGTCACCCTTTGAAGACTCCTGGGCAGGCTTTGTCTGGGAAGGGGGTGCTGCCAGAAGTGGACCGGGGTCCAGAACTCTGGGACTTCTCCCTCCAGCAGCCCGGAGTAGGCCACGCCTCCACCAGCATGCACAGCATCTGGGTCCCTCCGTCTCACCTGCCCCTTGCAAGGAGCCAGGAGGCTGTGGATACCACCTCCCCCACCTCTTCCTGCCTGCCTGTGCAGAGGAGGCCCCTGCTCAGTACCACAGCAGCTCATGGTTTCAAGGGGTCAGAAGCCACATTTCCCAAGGCAGAGAGATGGGCGAAGGCAGCCACTGGGGGCCCAGAGTGGCAGAGTGACTCACCCAAGGGCATATGGCCTGAGAAAGGCCGAGTTAAAAACAAGAATGGGCCAGTGCGTAACATACAGGGTGGGGCAAACGTAGGTTTCCAGTGTGAGTACCCAAAAGGGTTTATTTTTGTACTGTTATTTATTAATTAGTATTAGTGTATTGTTTTCCATACGAACAAGTGCAAACCTACTTGTGCCCCACCCTGTATTGAAACACTTTCTTACCAATTGGTTTAACCGTTCTCCCTGCTCTCGCCACCCAGCTCCTTCCCCAGGACCTTTCCTACCACCAGCGTTGAAAGGAACAGCACCTTAGCAGAGCAGAAGCCATCCAGGCCCCTCCTCCAGCCCCTGGGCCTGCATCTATTTTAAACCAGGGCCTCTTGCTTCAGGTTGCCTGGTGTTGTGTGGGAGCCCCTGTCTGTCAGCAGTGGAGGCCAGGTCAGGGAGCTCTCAGTTCTGGCTCCTAAGGCCTTACCTGGCCACACGTTTGCCCCAGCTGGGGCTCTGGCCTCCTCTCCACCCATTGGCCCCACCCCCCCACCACGGGGCTGACCCAACTTCCCCCACTTCCCTGCCCTCTGCAGGTGTGGACCACTGTGAGAAGTGGCTGAACTGCAAGAGCGACTTCCTAGACAAGTACCTGAGCCAGGTGCTGCAGGACCTGCCCAGTTGCCCATGCACATACCCACCGGAGGCTGCGCACAAGATCATGAGCTTGCAGGACAAGCGGACCGGCCGCAGCGTCCAGTGGAGGGACGCCAGTGGCCCGGGAGAGCGCCTGGACATCTACAAGCCCACGGCAAGCTACTGCCTGCGCTCCCTGCTGTCCTCGGACAGCAAAACGCTGGCCGCCCAGCACTGCTGCTACGACTCCAGCTACCGGCTGCTGACCCGGGGCAAGGGCGCTGGCGCACCTCACCTCATCAGCAGCGAAGTCTCACCTGAACTGCACTTCAGGTTGGACAAGATGCCCTGGATCATGTGTAAGGGCGACTGGAGCCGCTACCACTCTGTGCGGCCCCCCAACAATGGCTGGGCCTGCCCTGACAACCCTCCCGAGCCGGAGTACCTGGCCCAGCTGCAGGAGGCCAAGGAGTACTGATGAGAGGGCTGCTGTGCTGAGCGCTTCCCTGGCAGGCCCCTGTCCCTGCCCCTGCCCAGGCTGGGTGAGTGTAAGGGCTTAGCCTGTGAGGCCTGTGAACTCCAGGCTGGTCAGCACCCAGGTGTTGGGTGGGGTTGGGGAGATGGTTGAAGGGTGTACAGGCTCAGGGTGAGGGGAGGAGCTCAGCTCCAGGGTCCCTGTGGGTGCAGCGGAAATCTGTGTCTGGAGGTGGGGCTACCCTCCTGCCTGCTAAGAGGTGCTGTCCCACCCTGGCCACTCATTTCCCTCCCCGACCCGGGAGCTGGGCTCTCCTGCCCTGGTTCTGCACACAGGTGTGCGCCAGGCTCTCCACTCTCCACACAGCCTGGTTCCCAGGGCCTGCGGTGAATCACTCAAACCCCCCAGCCCCGAGGGCCAGTCCTTTCATCTTAGCCCCCACAGCTGCCCTTGGTCAGCCCTGGGTGACCAGCTCTCATTACCTCTGAGTGGCTGCATGTGGCCCTCTTGCCTGCTGGGAGCCACTGAGCAAAAGGGTCTTATCCTCAGCTCCGAGCTGCCTTTCGGCGGACACCACTTCAGTCCGGGGCTGAAGCTCTCAGTGGACAGGCAGGCTGAGGCGGCCAAGCCAGGACGGGCTCCAGGCAGGGACAGGATCCCCAGGTCAGGTCCCCTTTGTCCAGCCCACCTGTGTTCTGTGCAGGTAGTGGGAGATGGCACTGCCCCACATGGGGGAGTGGCAGCTTGTCACAGCAGCCAGGCTTGGGGTGGACTCAGAACCAGCTCAGGAGGGGCGGCATGCTCCTGGTGCCCTGGTAAACCAGTTCTCCGGGCAGGGAGTTGGGGAATCCTTGAATGTAGCATTTGGGCAATTTCTGTGGTGTAAATACTCCCACCATGGCCCATTCCAGGCTCCCATGGTGATGTCGTTGAATGCACTGAGCTCAGAGTTGGGGAGACAAGCACAGTCTGCTCCCCCCGCACACCCGTGCCTCTTCTTACCTCCCCTCACCCCCAACCACACTGCCATGCCTTCCATGGGGCTGAAATGCTGAAGTCCCGGCCGTCCCTACTCACAAAAGCCTCCGCAGGGTAGGGGATTTCACTGCCAGCCCCTAGACAGCGGCCTCAAAGCTCTCGGGATCCTCGGCAATAAAGCACTTTACGTTCCAGTTCTGTCCGTCTGAGGAATTTGTGGCCCAGCAGAGCAGCGTGGGTCGGAAGCCTTTGCTTACAGCCCACACCGAGCTCCCCGCTCCCATGGGTTTCGTGTTTCGGGTTTCATTTGTGACTGCCTCACCCAGCTGGGCAGGCCGAGCTCCTGGGTGCAGGGATTTGACCAAACTCACACTTGCAAAGGGCTGCCTGGGAAGCACATTCACTCTAAGTTTTTTGGTCAAAGAGGTAAATTGCATTTACTCCGGAGGAAGTGGCCCCACTTCCCCAGGTAACTTGCTGCAAGGGAATCCAGCAGAGAGTTGCCCAAGGACTATACCTATAGGATGGCAGAGATGGACCTGGCCCCTGCCTTAGTTGGCACCCTTACCAGACACTCTGCTGTCACCCCTGGCCTTTGGGAAGGCTTTTCCACAAGGAAACAGAAAGTAGAATGAGGCAAGGTGTTTCCAAGCTGCCACTTGGAGAAGCCCAGAGAGCCACATGTTTCTGATTAGCATCACAGCTTGAGGTGAGTTTATTAGTTTGGTCCTGGACCACAGTCTAAAAATACTCCAGTGCAATTAGAATATTACAGGGTCAGAAAGGGCAGGATCTCAGGTCACCAGATGGAAGCCAAGTTTACTGTCTCATCTGTAAAACCCAATACAATTAATTAGCAAGGACATGTTTTAATTATTTTTTTTGGAAAAACTTAAAAAATTAGAGACATCCCAGAGTCTGTTTTCACAGAAAACTGCAAATTCTCCTCCTTTCTAATGTAACTTACCTTGACACACACTGCTGTATAAATTTTTAAAAATATATTTTTTTATTTTAGAGCGGAGGGGAAAGGGAGTCAGAAACACCAGTGAGAGAGAATCATTGATCGCTGCCTCTTGCATGCCCCCTACTGGGGAACGAGCCCACAACCCGGGCATGTACCCTTGACTGGAATCGAACCCAGGACTCTTCAGTCCACAGGCCTACCTACGTACGCTCTGTCCACTGAGCCAAGCCAGCTAGGGCTGCTTTCTAAAGTTGATCTATACCTAATGGTTGTTTATTACCCAAACAGTACTTAGTCCCATTTTTAATCTGTAATCTCAGTGACATGCTAAATTGCTACCATGTCAGGCACAGATGAGAGAAACTAAGAAAAAGGCATTGGGGAGTAGGTCACCTACAAAATGATGTGTATTCAAGCTCTACAGAGGAGAAAGAGACACTGCAGATAGCTGCAGGCGGGGGAACACCTGTGTGAGGAGACACTGTGATGGAGGTTGCACAGCACTTGTGAAAGGGGGAAGCTTGGTAGCGGCTAATATCAGAGCCAGGAGGGGCCCAGGAAATCAGAGGACCCCTCCCCGCACTCCTGTCCACTGTCAGTCACCTCACTGCTGTCATTGGCTGTTCCTCCTGCTCCAAATGCCAGGAGTCACCTTGGCCATGCATGGCTTATGACCACCACTAGTTTCCAACTTAGCTGCTCCAGCCACCTCGATGGTTTTGCCCAATTTTCCCCTCTGGTTTTTCTCATCTGGGATCCTAGTTTAGGCAAGACAGGTCCAATTGAATTCTTTTTTTAAAAAGAATAGTTGATTTTTTTTAGAGAGAGGAAGGGAGAGAGAAACACTGATGTGAGAGTTAAGATCAATCAGCTGCCTTCTGTACACCCTCCACCAGGGATTGAACCTGCAACCTCCACAACCTCCCTGTACATGGGAGGATGCCCAACCAACTGAGCCACACTGGTTCGGGCTCAAATTGAATTCTTACTAGGGTTTAACCAGCAATACAAAGACTGTTGGATCCTGCTGACCTCCCTTGTCTCTTGGAAGATACGGTGTTTCAGATCCTTTGTCCCGTTACCCACAAAAGGGACCTAAGTATGCTTCTTTGGCTCGGCCATTACAAGATTTTTTTTTTTTAAATATATTTTATTGATTTTTAACAGAGAGGAAGGGAGAGAGACAGAGAGCCAGAAACATCGATGAGAGAGAAACATCGATCAGCTGCCTCCCGCACATGCCCCAATGGGGAAGTGCCCGCAACCCAGGTACATGCCCCTGACCGGAATCGACCCCGGGACCCTTCAGTCCGCAGGCCGACGCTCTATCCACTGAGCCAAACTGGTTTCAGCACAAGATTTTCTTAACACATTGAAGCACTTCTCAAAATGAATTCCTGATATGGAAATCACCTGAGATACCTATCAAATGCAAGTTCATGGGCCACACCCACTGAGTAAGAATCTCTAGTGGTGGGGTCCACTTTTCTGCATTCAACAGATGGTTCTTAGGTGAGGAGACTCCTTGGTCTATGATTTACAATTTGGCCAATTAACCAACTTCTCAAAATATTAATTCTTGCTCCAGAAAAAACATGTGGGCTCATGAGTACGGAATTAGCAGATACCATTTGCTGAAGGCTGCCAGCTGCCAGCATTTCTAGGTCCATCATCTCTAATTCTCTAAGTCACTTGTTATACCCATTATACAGATGAGGACATTTGTCCCAGGAAGTGGCATATTTACAATTCAAACCCAAGCCAAACCAAGTTCACAGTTTTGTTTTTAGATACATCATTCTGCTTTGTGGGCTCAGATGGCTAACAAATGCTGTCAGTCAAATGGTTGTGGAAAACATTGGAGCAGCCATCAGTACTGGGGATGTGACATGCTCATGTGTATGTCATGTAACAGATACTTGGCTTAGTGCTTTGGTTTGCTTTAAGGTGTCTGTAGACTTTACCTTGGGACTTGTTGTGAGTACTATTTTCTTAATTGGTTACTCTCCAGCCAGGCGTGAAAGGGCTCCTTTTTGACACTGGTCTCTGCTGGAGTGGAGTCTGTATTAGGAGAGGCCTGTTGATTTAAGCTGGAGTCCAGGCTTTTTATCAAAATACGTCTTTTTGGAGCCTCAGGAAGCAGATATAATACAGAATTAGATGTGTATTAGTTCAGTCCCGTACCCTTTGAGTAATTCAAGACACAGGTGGCTTTTGGGGGTCAAAATTATCCCGATCAGTGCTCATTTTCTGCTTTAACTACAATATTGTGGCCAAGTCATTTTGGTAGCATTAACCTGCAGGCCTGCCCCCTAATAAAACGGGCAAAAATAGGAGGAAAATAGTTGTAGCTGCAGGAGGTAGTGTCCCGGTGAGCAGGCATTGACTCATCCTGGGGGGCAGGACGCCAGGGCAGGGGAAGTGACCCTCCTGTCCAGATAGCTATACCTCTCCTGCAACATGGCAGGGTGAGCCCCACTAGACCAAATCCTCAGCACTTGGTCAGTGCTCAGGAAGCTTGTTTAATGCAACAAGAGCATTCACTTCTTCCTCTTTCTCGGAGTATGGAGGCCTGGAATTTTCTACTCCAGGAGGGATGCCTAACATACTAGCAACACAGCTGCTGCTTTGTGGAAGGGAGTCCAATGACAAGGCGGTAGACAGTGGTTTAGACTTGAGTCCTGGCTCTGTGGTTATGGTCCCTCTTCCAAATCCCGGCTCTGCTAAGTATCAGTTGGTTCTTGGATGTTACCTAAGAAATCCAAGGGTTGGGTTCTTGTAAAACAGAAATAATGGTAGCATTTATTTCATAGGGCTCTTACGGGAATAAATGAGCTAATACCAAGAAGCTACTCAGGGTAGTGTCTGGTGCATAGTAACTGCTCAATAAACAGAAGCTGTTAACCCAGGGCCTATAGTTCTCTGCCACAGGGTGGGAATGTCTCCCCATATCTCAAATCAGTACCTGGTGATCACCTATTCTCTTAAGAGGTTAAGAGGCCATGGAGAGTGGAAAGCAAAGGATGCCACCTCCACCAGTGGTTTGCTGGCTGTTTATGCCAGAGCCAACCCGCCTTGCCTTTCCCTCAGTGAGAGGAGCAGACCCATCTGCCAGCCTGCTGTATGAGGCCAGCGCAGGAGTGCTTGGAGACAGGCGAGTCCCCTCATGCCTCTTAATCACATACATTTTTCCAGAATGGAGGCAAGGCCTCATTCCCGCCCTCGTTTTTTTAAAAATTCAAAACCATCAAGGGAACTCTTAGTACCAGCCACCCAATCAACACAGGTTCCAGATGTGCACATTTTTTAAATTATGTTTATTTAGCATATGTACACATAAAAGAGAAATTGCCCTCTGATCCCTCCCAGCAGAAAACATGCACAAACCCAAGGTATACGCAAGGGAAAGGGCCCCGGCCCCAAGTTAGTGGTTGGGATGGTGCAATCCTGTGAGTCAAGCCTCAGTCAGGAGAGGGCTGGACTGAAGTGACGGGCAGGCTGGAGCTCCCGCTGCTGGCTCTAAAATAAGCGTGCACCATAGCCAAAGGTCTGTTTGATGCCCTCGAAGTAGTAGCGCTGCCAGCCCTGCCGTGTCCTCTCCTCCTCGGGAGCAGGGATACCTCGGCCTTCCATGCACAGTTCAGTCTCTCCATTCTTATCATTGAAGGTCAACGTGATGGTGGCAAAGTGCCCTGGAGAAAGACAGAGGAAGGGAGGGTTCAAAACCCGGTTTTCCACCTGGGTTTGAGATTAAGGCGAAAATAAAAATTAAATAAAAATCCTGGGGTTAATGACAGTAAACAGATATGCTTACTGTCCAGCTGGTGTTGCTCAGTGGTTGAGCACCGACCTATGAACCAGGAGGTCACAGTTCGATGCCCAGGTGGGCACATGCCTGGGTTGCAGGCTCAATCCCAGTAAGGGGCGCACAGGAGGCAGCTGATCAATGATTATCTCCCATCATTGATGTTCTATCTCTCTCTCCCTCTCTGAAATCAATAAAAATATATTAAGATAAAACAAAACAAAAAGCACAAATATGCTTGCTTATTTAACTTTAGGAATTTTTAAAAGAGAGGGAAGGAGAGTGATAGATAGTAACACTGATGAGCAAAACATCATTGATCCTCCTGTGTGTACCCTTCTGGGAATTAATCCCTCAACTGGAAATCAAACCGAGACCTCTTGGTTCCTGGGTTGATCCTCAACCAATGAGCCACACCAGCCAGGCTGTTGTCATTTTTAAATCTGACAATCTAAGGGAAAAGAGGTCAGTGCCCCTCATGAAATAGTCAGGTACATATTGTATGTTCTGAAAATTCTTGTGGCTTACCAGTTGAAAATCGCAGCTACAGCCCAATTGAAAATTGCTGCTTTAGACCAATGAGCCCAAGCCTGGCTAGGTTAGCTATCTGCCTTACATACAGAGTCTACCATCAGTGCAATTATACTACTTATGAGGGCAAAGTGGACCACAGAGTTCCTAATATCTCCTCTTAATCCTAAGTGGGATGTGGTCAACTGTGCCCAGGTGAAATTTCAGTGCAGCAAATGGAAAGCCATAGCCACCAATATATACAACCTCTCTTCCATTAGTTCTAGAAAGAACTGATTTTAACTCTTAAGGAAAAATTCTAGGAAAGCAAGAGAATTGAAATGGCAGCATTATTTTGAAAAACAAAAGAGATTACTGACCAAAGAGATAAAGGCCTTAAATTTTACCCACAGAGTGGCAAAAAGGAGAAATAATATACTTCTGATCAGACAGAGGCTGCATCCTGGGCCTGGGCCAGGAGGTACTCACCAGATCAGTGAATTCCCCAGTGACATTGCCATCTACCAGGTGAAACTTCCCACCTTTGTCTGCTTCTAGCGTCGCAGGAGCATGGGTAAAGGCCTGCACCAGCTGTAGAAAAAACAAAGTAGGGAGAAGATGCATGACTTTCAGTGGGATCCAGGAACAAATGGCAACCGACACGTGCATGCCTCAACGCTCGTTCCAGACACCACTTTGCCCAATGACCGTTCCAGGTTCTATTCTATTCCATTGCAGACCAGGCTTTGACTTGAGTGAGTGGGAATCCATGACAGCATTACTTCAGCCTCAATGTCTAAAAAGAATGATTCCTAGTGGTTTCCAATTAGAGGACCCCAAACTAATATATCTGAGAACAAAGAGGGCAAACACACTTGGAGGAGTAGGTTGAACAAAAGTGGGTTTTCCTTTGCCTCTGCTTGGAAGAGGAAAGCCTCAAGGCTCTACTCACCGGTACTTCCTCTGATGATGGGGATGCGCCCACAACCCAAGTCACCTGGCCTGGCAGGTGCCACGAGGCCAAGGAAAAGGTTACACTTACCTCCTGGGTGGTGAGCACTCTGTAGAGCTCCTCTGGGGACGTCAGGAAGGTGTCTCGCAGGGTGATCTTACAAGTGGGGATTTTGACACCAACAGGTCTGGTCTGGGTTTTTGAAGGAGCAGATTTAGCCTGTGAAAGTCACAATGAAGTTGTTAGAGTAATGGTGAAACCTCAATTAACATGGCTTCCGGGGCAAACCTGCATTTATCCTCACAAACTTATTCACCTCCAAGGCTAATTGTTCCAAGGGGTTGGAGAGAACTTGATGGGTGTTTCAGTCTCAAGGGGAACTTTTCCAGAAAATCCTTAGTTCCCACTGAAAACAACCACTTTAGGTGAGGGAAGACCACTACTGTTTTAAAAACCCATCAGCAGAAGGACATGTTAAATCACTAGTATTTCTGAAGAGCACATTGTAATTCTCAAACAGAATTTCTAAGCTTAAATAGCTCAAAACTGTACCTCCAACCCCGCCCCATCTCCAAAATATCCCCCACTGTGCTGACAAAGGGTAATAGGGCTGAAAACTGAGTGCTGAGCCTGAATTATGCAAGTTCCATTTCCAGAAAAAATATATTTGCTCACCCTGCCAATGGGGTGAAATCAATCAATTTTCTGATAGGTGAAGTTAGTGGCCTAATGAGACCTCTAATAACGAAGTATGAGATATTAACACCCCAGTTAGAAATAATACTGAAGACGTATATGGGTGAAGACCATGCTGTGTCCACAACATGCAACCAACGGTCAGACTCTGAAATCCCTAAGGGCTTACATTTGCTCTAGCAATAGTTATAAACGAATAAAAACCAGGTGAAAGATGGGTAGACAAACAACTACATATTGTGGACTCTTAGAAAGCACCACATTAAACAAAAAACAAAACAAAAAAGAAAGATTAAAAAAAAAAAAAAAAGCACCACAAGCTGCTCTGGCTTAGAGGTTAGTCAGAGAGAAGCAGAAATGTGGCGTTAGGAGGAGGCAGTACCCCAACACCCTTTGCTCCCCCCCCACACACACACACGTTGGAAAACCGTTTACCTTGCGCTCATCAGTTTTCGGTGCTGGCTGACCAGCTGGGGCTACTGACTCTCCATTCAGCGTGGGCAAGATCATGCCCTGTGTGAACTCTGAAAAGATAAAAACCCCGCTCTGGAAAATTACTTCTTAGTTGAGATTTGGGGTTTCAAGCAGCTTAGCAAATATGGCCATCTTAATCCAGAATGAGCTGATGAGGACAGGTCTATCTACTTTACATTTTTAGCCCTGGTCTAGGCCAGGCAGGTATCTGAGTATATGTTATATAATGTAGCATGTTCACTGGAATTATTTTAAACCCCTGACTCAACTGGAAGCATTACAACTTGTTAAATGTACGTGAAGTCTATTAATGGAGGGTAGCCAATGAATGCCATTGCACTTCCAATGACTTCCAGGGTGGGGCAAGATACCTAAGGATGCGTGTTTACTACCCTTTCTCCACTCTGCATAGGTAGAACAGCTACCACTAGTTTGGCATCAGAGCACAGCTTCCCACCTTCTAGGCTGGTTCCCTCTGATGGTCATTACTTGTGCTCCACCAGGATAAAGCCGTACCGGCAGAGCTGGAATTCTAGGGAGAGCTGAGCTGGCTAGTATTCTAGTCACCCCCTAAAGCTCCCTTGAGAATGCATATCAGAGATACTCCAGGACTGTGCTCAAGCAGCGAGGCTCGGGATGCAAGTCTGTACACCAGCATTGTCCAAGAGAAGTGTAATGCCAGCCTCAGGTGTAATTTACAATTTTCTAGTAGCCACACAAAAAACTTAAACAGGAAAATTAATTTTAAAATATATTGAACCCAATGTACCCAAACTATCACTTCAATATATTATCAATATAAAAAATTTGATATTTTACATTCTTTTTTGTACCAAGTCTTCAATCCATTGTATTTTATACTCAAAGTACATCTCTATTTGAACTAGTCACATTTCACTTGCTCAACAGCCAGCATACTAGACAATGCACTTCTAGATCTTTCCTTCCTCAGAGTGTATTCATTGACTTCAAGATGAAATAAGGCCCCTCCCCCCAAATCTTTACCCATTTGCCAAAGAAAAGACTGTCAAGCCCCTTTATCAGAGTCTGACAGGTGGAAACTTCCTCACGGCGTACGTAACTACCCCAGGGGTACCTGTTTTGAGGGTGCTGATGTAAATTCCCATTGCTTCTCTGAGAAGTTTCACCCCTTCTTCTTTCATTAAGGCCACGAGATTTGTGTCAGGCTCATCTTTGGCAAGGCTCACACTAATCTGAGTGAAAGATCAGAAGTAGGTGGTAAATCACTTGAGGGGTACCTGCGCTGTGGACTGGGGGTGCTGAGCAATCAGGTAACTGACGTTTCCAAAGGAAACGGGAGAGGGATGGGGCATTCGTACAGTCCCCATGAGTGTCCCTTCTCAGGCTCTCTCTGCCAGGGCAA
This sequence comes from Myotis davidii, assembly GCF_000327345.1. Taxonomy (NCBI): domain Eukaryota; kingdom Metazoa; phylum Chordata; class Mammalia; order Chiroptera; family Vespertilionidae; genus Myotis; species Myotis davidii. Next base: position 3,292,063 of record NW_006383013.1, on the reverse strand, counting down.
AGGTGGCCAATGTTAGAACCCACATCACCAGCTAAAGCAAAGTAGCTAAAGAAGCACAGGCTGCCCTGGAGGCTGCCAGTGGCACCACTGACCTGGAAAGTCACCCAAACGGGGGTTCTGAATGTGTGGGCCCAGCTGGCCTTTACTTTTGAGTGACAGCTCGTTTTTCTCCTGAGAATAAGAGGATGTGGAAGCACAGATGAGGAGTTAGGAAGCACAAACCTCTACTTCATCCACGCTGTTTTCATCAGACAAATTGGGGATCTCCACATGTCCCTTGTACTGCACTCCAGACTTAGAGGTACCTGTCAAAAGCAATGCGATGTCACTTGCCTCCTGTGCACGAAAAGTCATCATCTGCTCTGCAGCCCTAACTACTACTCTGCTTACACTCCTTTTGGAAAATTGAACTGACCCTCTTTACTCTGAGAAAAATGTGACATGACACACCAGATGCAACTGACCTTCTTCCCCCAGCAGAAATGTCTTTCCTCGTCAAATTTCTTGAACTTGTGTGTTATTACCATGTGGGACCAAGAACTGCCAAATTCTGCCAGGGAGGACTCGCGTCAATAGCCAATACAGTCAGTTCTGCTAGAATGCTTAGTTAGAAAACACAAATTTGTCCCAATGTGACTGATACATTAGGGGACACTGGATCATAACATGAATTTCACATTGGCTCATATGTGATTCCCTCTATGAGAAACACTAGGTGAACATAAAAAACCACACCATTTAATTGAGCAGCACAGGAACACACAAAACACATCTCAAACATCTCCTTGCTAGTGACTTCAGTGCACTATGCCCGTTATAAGCCACGCCATTCACAACTGGTGTTATCCAGTTCCTTCTGATTTTAGATGACCCTCCTCCCACCACTTCACAATAACACCCAAGCCACAATTCTTCTGCCGCCCATTTTCACAAGTAAACTTCAGGTCTTTTTCAAGTAAAGCACCATATTTATTGTATTATTTATGTATTTCTTATAATTTAACATGTTTAAAACTGTGCTATCCACATTTACGTTCCTAAAATTTCTTTTTTGTTAATCCTCACCCCAAGGTATTTTTCCCATTGATTTTTAGAGAGGAAGGAAGGGAGGGGAGGAGGGAAGGAGAAAAAGAGAGAGAAACATTGATGTGAGAGAGGCAAATTGATTGGTTGTCTCCCACAAGTACCCCAAGCAGCACGGGATTGAACCTGCAACCTAGATATGTGCCCTTGAGTGGGAATTGAACCCCAGGGTCCTTCAGTTACCTGGGCCAATGCTCTAACCACTTAGCAAACACTGGCCAGGGCTTGTTCTTAAATTTTCAAAAACGAGTCATTGATGAAATTTTTGCATGTTGTATGCCTAATCCTCTCTTCTCCATTAGCCCTGTGGTTTTCATTGAGCAACTTTGCATAGTGCAGTGACTTTTAGGAATACATTATAGCAGAACTGACTGTATTTCAAAACATTTATTTACTTTCACTTCACGAGGCCTCAGTTTCTCAATCTATGAAAAGAGGATGGGGCAAGATGATACCTTAGGTTCCTTTTAGACCACTATGCTTTAGTAGTTAAATCAAACAAAAAAACCCCAAACCTGATACATCTACTTTCCCCCTCTTTATTACCATTCATTTGAGAAATATTTACTGAAGCATAAATTTACTTTATGATTTGCCTCCTACACATAATTCTTTAGCTTTAGGGCCTTTTAAAATTCAGCCTCCCAACTGAAGGACCTTCTAGTAGGGCATATGCATGGTCCCAATTCTTTGCTAGTATCACAGAAGGGACAGAGGATAAAGCTGCCTCAAATTAGTCACATGTGAGCTTCGCCAGCACAGTAGTTTAACCTGCCAGAATCACACTGAAGGCAATTAATAAGAGCAAGACCAAAAAAAAATAAATCCCTCTCCCCACTTTCCTATCATCCAAGTGACAGAAGGAGCTACAGCCCAAGCCCTCAAAATATAGGTGCACAGCGGCTTCACTGTGGCGACTCTTTGAGACTCCCAGTGAGGAAACCCACTTGGTGTCCCAGCATCCCGCACTGCTTTCTGTAGGGCAGGGCACCGAAGCAGCACGCCTCCCCTGCAAAGTTCATGACCTCTTAAACCTTGGGCCTGGCTCCTTAACACATAGGTCCGTGCAGCCCAGCACACTCACCTGTCCAGTTCAGTTTGATGCTCCACTCATAAAAGAAGATAAGTTTGCCTTTGCGATTGTTAATGGACGCCTCTCCATCAAGCTTGTTCACTTCTGTCACCTCACACTTGCCTTCCTCATTCTGCACCCGCACTGCCAGGAACAGTGTTTTCAGCTTATCCGTGGACCAGTTTGAAGCATCCCTCTCTGTCCTGCAAAACAGAAACAAGGCTCTGGACCAGCAGCCAACTGCAGAGCACTCTGCTTGCTCTCGTCAAGGGAATGACAGGCTAGCGGAGGCCTGACAAATGGTTTGAAAATAACAGAAAACCCTCAGTCCCATTCCGGTATGTCCACAAATGTGTCGCTCTCTTTTAGGAAGACAAAGAGTCACATACTGTCAATGAGGACAACTGCTGCACAGAACGGTTACAAACTAAATCAGCATAATGGTTCTGGGTGGGTATTGGACAGGGCACCTTCACGCCCTGCACAGTGCCACTTGACCCCGTGGAAATCTGTGCACATCTTACCGAAGCAAGCAGCACAGAGGAGGCCACAGAATGCATGAAAAGTCCAGGGACTAATAAACCAATAATCTTGACCCGACTAGCACAGTGTTCTGACCTGTCAGGTTGAGGCCGTGTCATACACGCCCTACACATTGTGAGCCCTCTAGACGGGCCGTGAAAACAATGGTAGCCCAGAGCTTCAAAACAAAAATGAGGCCAAACACTCCCTGTCCGTTCACAGGAGCGGAGGCCGGGCTGAGATAAGGAGAAGAAAAAGGACTATCTGCCTGGCAACTTACTAAACGAGCAGAGAGGAACGGCAAAAAGCTGCAACAAAGTAAAAACAAACAAACAAACAGTGAAGACAGTATGAACGGAGTTCAGCGAAGTCGGGAGAGAAGGAAACTGCCCCCGGAAGATTTCATGCAGGAGAGGAGGCTTTGGAAGAGGGGTTAGGATATATGAAACCATGCTTGCCCGGCAACCGGGGGCAGCCCCTGCAGTTACAGCACAACCGACCCAACAGTTCCGGGCGAGGCCAAGGCGTCCTCACCGTCCTGGGCTCTGGGCGCGCTCCAAACCGCTCTCGGGACAGAGGCGGTGGTCCCCAGGACTTTCCATTTCACCCCTAAGCCGC
>NW_006383013.1:3288375-3288668 GCF_000327345.1 Myotis davidii | reverse complement strand
CCGCACTGTCTCCTCCGACCACGTGCGGGGACCACCTCTTTGCTCCGGCTGGAAGCAGGAGCCGGGGGGTTATGCTTTCACCTCTCGGAAACCCCTCCTCTGGGGGGCACCCCTCCACGCTGCTCCTCGCCCCCTAAACACTGAGACGGCAGCCGGGGGAGGCCTGGGGCTGGGACCACGGCGTGGAGAAGAGCCCACCCCCATCCCGGGCAGGGCTGCCTCGGCCCCAGCTTGGTCCCGGCCGAGGTCCCAGGGACCCCGCAGCCCGGCGCGGCGCAGCGCTCCCGGGGCCT
>NW_006383013.1:3287666-3288320 GCF_000327345.1 Myotis davidii | reverse complement strand
CCACCCCCTCCCCGCCTTAACTTCCGGCTCCTCCTCACTCCCACCCGGTACTTCCGTCCCCCCTCGCCTGACTTGGCTTCCGCCAGTTCTAGGGTTCTTTCAGGCTGCCTTGGGTAATCAAGGGGCCCGAACCGCAACCGCTCATTCGACCTCTCCTAATTCGCAGGGACACAAAGGACACGTCTCATTGTTTTCCTGGACCCCGAGTGGCCTCTGCTGAGCCTCCTGGGAGTTGTAGTTTCGCTAAGTGACTCGCTGGGCAACTACGGAAGGTCGCGCTAGAAGTGAAGGAAACGACCTCAGCACCGTGCTCTGGAGATTCTGGGAGCTGTAGTTAATAAGCCCCGTGGTTCTGCCGCGCATTGCCTGACGCCAGAGCGGGAAGAAACTACAACTTCCAGCATGCCCTGCGCCGCCTTTCTCGCCGCAGGTGCCCTCTAGCTGCCCCTTCGCGACTGTCGCCTTCCGCCCCTATGCTATGCCGCACACCCAGTCTAGAAAGGCTTGTCTAGCAGCCGAAGAGCCTGGCGCGGTCCTGATTGGGAGGGCTCGGTGTGGAAGAGGTGAGGGTGTCCCAAACCCCTTGAGCCGCGGGTCTGGCTGAGTCCAGCCTCTTCGCAACATGATCTTTTCCCCCTGTTCTTTGAGGCGTCG
>NW_006383013.1:3267770-3277607 GCF_000327345.1 Myotis davidii | reverse complement strand
TCGGCTTTCCAATCGCGCCGTCACCAGGTCTCGAGCAGCCCCAGCAACCACTTCAGTACCGCCTGATCCCGAGCAGCCCCAGCACCCACTTCAATACCGCCTGGTCCGAGCACCCGGCAGCGCCTAGAAACTACTAGAAGCGGCCGCAGAACCTTCTGGCTTGCTTTTCGGGGCCCGAACCGCAACCGCTCATTCGACCTCTCCTAATTCGCAGGGACACAAAGGACACGTCTCATTGTTTTCCTGGACCCCGAGTGGCCTCTGCTGAGCCTCCTGGGAGTTGTAGTTTCGCTAAGTGACTCGCTGGGCAACTACGGAAGGTCGCGCTAGAAGTGAAGGAAACGACCTCAGCACCGTGCTCTGGAGATTCTGGGAGCTGTAGTTAATAAGCCCCGTGGTTCTGCCGCGCATTGCCTGACGCCAGAGCGGGAAGAAACTACAACTTCCAGCATGCCCTGCGCCGCCTTTCTCGCCGCAGGTGCCCTCTAGCTGCCCCTTCGCGACTGTCGCCTTCCGCCCCTATGCTATGCCGCACACCCAGTCTAGAAAGGCTTGTCTAGCAGCCGAAGAGCCTGGCGCGGTCCTGATTGGGAGGGCTCGGTGTGGAAGAGGTGAGGGTGTCCCAAACCCCTTGAGCCGCGGGTCTGGCTGAGTCCAGCCTCTTCGCAACATGATCTTTTCCCCCTGTTCTTTGAGGCGTCGCTAGACACCCCCAGGCCTGACTGTTTCTGTCGGAGCTCCCCAGGCTGGGAGACCAGAGTACGCTCAGGGTTGGAGCTGGGACTCAGCCCCGACGTTTGATTTAAACGAGTATTTAGTCAACCAAGGGTCCGCCGGGCTGTGGCAACTGCGGTAGATCCTTGACTTCTTGGACGTTTGTCACTAATTTAACTCACATCCTCTGGTCTCAGTTCATAGCCTCATCCCTGTAGGCCTGGCTTGGCAGAGGATAACCGAATCCGAATCTAACTTCTCCATAGCTGGCTTCTGGGTTGTCCTGAGGCAGGGAAGCTTGTTGGTTATGGATTTATTGATTTTATTTTTAATTGATGTTTTAGAGAGAGAAACATTGATTTGTTGTTACACTTATTTATGCATTTATTGTTTGATTTTTGGATATGCCCTGACCAGGGATCCAACCATCGACCTTAGCGTGTTGGGACCACACTTCAACCAACTGAGCTACTCAGCCAGGACCTGGTTTCCGGGTTTTAATCCCCTCACTCCCCATCTTTCTTGGTCATGTTCTTCAACCCTCGTGGGCTTTTATTAAATAGGTGACCATAAGGACAAGTCTTAAGTATTTTTTTAAAATATAATTTAATCGATTTCGGAGAGGAAGGGAGAGGGAAATAGAAGATAGAAACATCAGTGAGAGAGAATCATTGATACGCTGCCTGCTGCACGCCTCCTACTGGAGATCAGCCTGCAACCTGAGCGTGTGCCCTGACCGGGAATCAAACTGTGATCACCTGGTTCATAGGTCAATGCTCAACCATTGAGCCACGCTGGCTGGACCTCTGAAGTATTTTAAAGGGTGTTAAAACAACCTTTTTCACTCTTAAAATTGTACCTGCTTGCTTTATAAGTTCTTGAGCCATTAAATATTTACCCCTTTACTTGCCAAGTAAATCTAGGTTCTGATTTGGCAATAGACAAATTGATGTCAAGTATCTGTCCAAGTCTAAAATATGTGGTTAAAAAATTCCAGCCCTGGCCAGTGGCTCAGTTGGTTCTAGTGGTTGAGTATACCCAAAAGTTTCAGGTTCGATTTCCATCAGGGCACATACCTAGGTTGCAGTTTGATCCCGAGTGGGAGTGTGTACAGGAAGCAACGGATCAATGTTTCTCTCCCCTCTTTCTCTCTCTCTTTAAAAAAATTTTTTTTTATTGATTTCAGGGAGGAAGGGAGAGGGAGAGAGAGAAACATCAATGATGAGAGAGAATCATCGATCGGCTGCCTCCTGCACGCCCCCTACTGGGGATCGAGCCCAAAACCCCGGCATGTGCTCTTGACCAGAATCGAACCCGGGACCCTTCAGTCCACAGGCCGATGCTGTATCCACGGAGCCAAACCAGCCCGGGCCCCCCTTCCTCTCTTACTAAAATCAGTAAAATCATATCCTCTGTGTAGATATTTACAGATTTTATCTACTATAGTGAAAGATGACCTGCCCTAGTTTTTCCTATAGTGAAAAATAGAAGGACCATGCAGGTCAAAGTGGAAATGATCTAGGAGTCAGCAAACCAGGATCATAGCATAGCAAGGTGGCTTTGATAGCTAATCCTTTTGTGCCTCATTTCCCTCAACAGTGAAATGGAAAAAAAATCTGCCAGGCCTGCCTGACAGGGTTGTTCTGAGGATGACAAAGTGAGTGCTTTATAAATTGGCACCTGTGCCAGAGACTTTACAGTATATGCTCTATGCATGCCTACAGTGTTTCTGATGGCCACTAAGAATTTTTATATCAAAAAAATTTTTTTAATCTTTAGGATTGCTTAAAAATATTTTCTTTCTAGCTTCTTCCAAGGTACCATAATACTTCATTAATAATAAAAGTTAAGGGCTCTGACTGGGTAGGTCAGTTGGTTAGAGCATTGGCTGGATACACCAAGGTTGTGGGTTCAATCTCTGGTCAGGGCACATATAAGAATCAACCAATGAATGCATAAATAAGTGGAATAACAAATGGATCTTTCTCTAAAAATAAATAAAAATTAAATTAAATTTAAAAAATACTAAAAGAATACTGAGCATTAATTTTGTGTCAGGCATGTATTAAATGGTTTAAGCCTCACAACAGTCCTATAAGATAGGTTTCTATTATTAATGTCCATTTTACAGATGAGGAAACTGAGGTAGGAAGATGTCGGTAAGAGGTCCTATACTAAAAGGAACTAATGTTTAGTGTTTACTTTCTGCTAGGCACTTTGATAGGTGTTTCCTGAGTCCTATATATTCTACACTGCAACCCTGTGTAGGTAGGATATGATTTTCTCCAAGGCTTAGAAGGAAAATTATTACCCAGTTTTCTCAGAATTGGAGAAATAAAGATTTGAACTCAAGGCTACCTGACTACAAAACCTGTGCTTGTACCACTAATGAGGAATGATTTCATTGTTTGCCAGCTTTTTAATTTGGTTTTGACACCCTGGAGTTAAGTATACAAAAGAACTTTTAAGCACCCTAGCCAGTTTGGCTCAGTGGATAGAGCATTGGCCTGTGGACTAAAGGGTCCCAGGTTCGATTCCAGTCAAGGGCATATGCTTGGGTTGCACTGGGGATGTGCAGGAGGCAGCCAATCAGTGATTCTCGCTCATCATTGATATTTCTATCTCTCCCTCTCCTATCCTCTCTGAAATCAATAAAACTATAATTACAAAAAAAATTTTTTTTTAAGCTACACCTGAGTTCAGTAGAATGGGAAGGGATCAGGCAGTAGAAAATTGCCAACCATACCTTTGCCATCCCTATATGCCCTGAAAACAGAAAGGGAAAGTAGAACATGGTAAGGGCCATCAGAAACCACAACAGGGCTGCCAAGATGAGCGTTTCGAAGGTTCTCTTGAGAAAGGTGCTATTGTAAAGAAAGGAAGGGCACATTGATCCTTGAGAATTTGACACTGTGGAGCCTTTGGAGTTATTTGTGGTGGTGTGGAAATTTTGGACCTAGCTCTTGGTTTAAACCAGTTTTCACTCTATCCAGTTAGCATTGATAACTTAGTTTGTAATTCTAGGGCAAATATTTTTCAGACCAGAATCTAATTTTAGAGTAGATGAGAGGGGATTTGTGGTCTTTCAACCAAATGTGTGTGTGTGTGTATAATATATATGTATGGGTATATATATACACACATATTTTTTTGCTATGCTCTTACTTCCCAAGTTTGGGTAGGTACTTGTTAATAAGTTAATGAAGATTTGAAGATATAGGAAGGAAAGTTCTGCTTTTTAAAATTGCTTTTATTCTTTCAGGCATTTAACAAGCATACATAAGAGCAAGATGTTTGTCAGTTTTATTCACTGTAGTATTCCCAGAGCCTCAGAGCTGGCACTCAATATATATGTGTTGAACACATGAATGCAGTAATGACCTGCTTGTTTGTGCTTTGATCTTGTGTTCAGCAAAGTTGATGCCTGCAACCCAGGCATGTGCCCTGACCAGAACTCTAACCGTGACCTCCTGTTTCATAGGTCAACGCTCAACCGCTGAGCCACAATGGCTGGGTGGCAATACATTGTTAAAACACTTGTCTGCCTTGCACTGTTACCTCTCTAAATACCTGTGCTGAATACTCCAGCTCTGTTATTGGGTCCTTCAGGAGATGAACTGTATCTTGCACTTTTAAAATATCCCTTACAATACCTGAGCGAGTGCCTTGAACAAAGTAGGTATTGTAGAAATGAATGACTACTTGTAGGTAATTAGAGGATCAAAAGTATGGTTTGATCATTTGGATACCCACGAACCTGATTTTACATGGCAGGTTCAGTATTTGCTTTACCAGATTCTTTTCTACATCTCTGATTACTGCGGGGGACTTGTAGTGTTTTGGGGGGGAATCTAGAAAGGGTCATACTGTACATCGGTCTTCCTCTCACTCCAGATGAATCGGACAAAGGTTGATGAGGAGGAATATTGGAACAGCTCCAAGTTCAAGGCTTTCACCTTTGATGATGATGATGATGAGCTCTCTCAGGTAGGTTTCCATGAACAGTTGCTGAAGGCCGCACCCTTCCCTTCAGTGCCTCTAACATTCCTTCCCTTTGCGTGCTTGGTAACCTGACTTCACCAGGTCTCCATTAGGCTCAGAAATCATTTGGGTCAAATCTTTAGGAAAATGTTCATGGAGAGGAGCCCTCAGAAAAGAAACAGAAGGATTGTAAAAACCAGCTCTCTGCCCTTCTTACTTTATAGTCTTAAGATGATTCATTTCTTTCTGTTTGTTTGTTTTAAGAATCCTGTCTTTTATCATGTGATATAGTTTATTCTATTTGAAAGATGGACTGGGGTGGAGATTTTGTCCGTTTATTGTGTCTGTTTTATAAATGCAGGAACATATCCTTTTAACACCTGAAAGAGTCGGTAAACTAATTCAGGTTTACACAGCAAGGCATTGCCAGGAATATGATTAGAACTCCGAGCCCTCCCACCTCCTTTGCCACGGGACTGCAGTGTTGGCTAAAAAGCAATTTGTTTTCTTGGCAAATATTTAGCAGACTAGACTTCCTGTTACAGAAGGTGAAAGTGTTGGCCATTTTCAAGTTCCAATTCCTCAGCCTTCTTGGTTTTCAAAGAGAAGGGTGGGCATTGCTGATTGCCTAAGTGTCCACCTGATGTTTCTCTGCAGTTAAAGGAATCCAAGCGGGCAGTGAATAGCCTTCGAGACTTCGTGGATGATGACGACGATGATGACCTGGAGAGAGTCAGCTGGACTGGGGAACCTGTGGGAAGTAAGTAGAAAAGGCCCGACGAGGGGAGTGACATTCAGGGTTCTTGTCACCAATAAAGGCCCACTTGTTTGTCTCTTCAGTGCTTCTCAGGAAAGGGAATGAGGGTAGCTATTTTCAGATGCACACATCTGGAAATTTAACCCCAGGAGAAGATCCTTGGGGAAGTACAACAGTATTTCCCATGTGGGTAGGTCTGCTGTCCTGGGGCTAATACTTAACTGGCTATTTTAGATCCATTTGGATGCTTGTTAAAATGAGGTTCCTAGGGTTCACTCCAGAGACTGATTCAGCCGGCGATAGGGATGGGGTGGAGGGGGTCTCATTGTATAAAAAGCACTGCAGATACTTCTAATATGAGAACTACTGACTTACATGCTCATAACTATTGGCATAACTGGCTTCCTTAGCCACCAAGTCTCGCTGCCTAGTATTTATATAATACCACGTAATACCTTTGCAGTCTATCAGATTTTTAAGGATATTTAAAAAAAATTTTCTTAATACGAAATACTATCATGTGATTTAAAAATAAAAAAGTATTGAAGGTATACAGGCAAAGGTTTCCCTCCTACTTAGTACTTAGTCCCTGTCCTTCCAAGAAATTACTGCGATTGTTTGCTTCCTATGTATGTATCAAAAGATTCGTTTTACATTTATAAATATGTATAGGAATAAACTTACTCCATTTTTATACAAGTGATAGCATACTTTATACCCTGCACTTTTCATTTAATGCTATAGCTTGGAAATGTTTTCATATCAGTACGTAAAGAGCTTTCTCATTCTCTGATTTTTTAAATAGCAGGATGGTATAACTATATATGGATTTTCTGTAATTTATTTAATCAGCTCACTGATGATGAACTTTATATTGTTTCCAATCTTGTGTTGTTTATTTTGCTATCAATGACCTTGTATTCTCAGAGGTGGCTATGAACGATCAAGTCCTAGAGTGAAGTTATTGGCAGAGGGCATTTGCATCTGTATTGGATAGATATTGCCAAATTGCCCTCCATGTGGGTTGCATCAATTTATACTCCCACCAGCAATGCAGTGTCAGAGGGTTCCTGTGTCCCCACAGCCTTGCCGACACAGGGTGTTATTAAACCTGGGGATCTCTGCCAGTCTTAGAGGGGACCAGTGGTGTCTCAGTTTACTTTTCATGTATGTAATTATCTTATTAAAAGTGAGGGTGAGCATCTTTTCATGTATTTAATAGCCCTTTGAATATTTTTTCTGTGATCCCTTTATTCATTTCCTTTGCCCATTTTTCTGTTGATTAGTCTATTTGATTCTATTTTTTCTCCCTTCCGTGATTTTTGAAGTCGATGTCAGCCAAAGGACCAGGGCCTCTGGTGAAAAGCTTTAAGAGTTTGTTGGAATGTTTGTTATCTAGGATTTATTTGGATGAGAATGACTGATTTAGTTCTTACTATCTCACAGGTATCTCATGGTCCATCAAAGAGACTGCTGGGAACAGTGGGTTAAACCATGAGGGGCGTGAGCAGCTAAAGAGCCGAAACAGCTTCTCCTCCTATGCGCAGCTACCCAAGCCTACTTCTACCTATTCCCTGAGCAACTTTTTTAGAGGTAAAAAGTGGTGGTTAAAGCCACAGGGAGTTGTCTTTTCCTTTTTCAAAAAAATGCTCAGGCTCTAGCCGGTTTTGCTCAGTGGATAGAGTGTCCACCTTCAGATCAAAAGGTCCCAGGTTTGATTTCAGTTAAGGGCACACACGTTGGTTGCAGGCTCCTCACTGGCCTGGGCCCTGGTCAGGGCTCATGCGGGAAGCAACCAATTGCTATGTTTCTCTCACATTGATGTTTCTCTCTGTCTTTCCCTCTTTCTTCTCCTCTCCCTAAAAAGCCAATGGGAAAATATCCCCAGTTGAGGATTTAAAACAACAACAACAACAAAATACTCGGTTACTCTATTTATTTACTGTGGGAGATGATTATTGAAGGAAAAAGAATTATCTTTGGAGCTGGCAGTTGGGGATCAAGAGTGGGAGAAATGAGAGAAATTCAGAGGGGTTGGTCTGGGTTTCTAGAATGTGAACACAATTGGCATTAACCCCTTGACAGGTACTGAAGAAATTTGCCTAGGTCAAAAGGTCTCCCCACCCCTGTGCATTGCTGTTGGGAACCCGTGTGCACTGCTGGTGGGAATGTAGAACATGTGAGAGACAGTATGCAGTTCCTAAAAAACTTAAAAAGTTAAACATAGTAACCATATGATTAAAAAATCCACTTCTAGGTATATACCCAAAAGAATTGAAAGCAGGAGCTTGAACAAATATTTATTCACCAATGTTCATAGCAGCAATATTCAGAATAGTCAAAGGTAGAAATAACCCAAATGTCCATTGACTAATGAGTGGATAAGCAAAATGTACATGCAATGGGATATTATTCAGCTAAAAAGGAACAGAATTCTGGTACATACTACCACATGGAGGAACCTTGAGAACTTTGTGCTAAGTGAAATAAGCCAGACACAAAAAGATAAACAGTGTATGAGTCCACGTATACACGTATGTGGTATCTAGAATAGTCAGATTCATAGAAACAGAGGGTAGAATATGTAGTGGTTACCAGGGCTGGGGGTGAGGGGAACAGGGAGTTATTGTTTAATGGGTACAGAGCCTCAGTTTGGGATGATGAAGAAGTTCTGGAGTTGGATAATGGCGATGGTTGTACTTTTGATGTACTCAATGCCACTGGACTGTAGGCTCAAAAATAGTTAAAATGGTAAATTTTATGTATAGTTTATCGCAATTAAAAATTTTTTCCTCCTTGCCTTTTTCCCCCATGGTGTCTTAAATTTCTGAAATGGAATAAAGTTTTTGTTAAGTCTTAAGTTCCCATAATGCATAATAAGGTTTTATACACACTACATCCTTAACCAAGTCAGAATGGGTCTGGCTTAACTGCTCACCTCCTCCCTCATGTGTTCTTTATCTTTAGGGAGAACTAGACTTGGAAGTTTCCAGTCCCTTTCTGATGGTAGGCATTGACCCTCTTTTCTTGATTACTTTGGGAGACGTTACTGATCTGGGGTAAAGTCTGGGAAATCATGGAGAAAAGTGGTAATTAGACGATTTAATAAAATTTATTCTGAATCTCTCATCATTATTAGAGAAATTTTCTCATACTGAGTAAGAGGTAGATTCTGATTACAGGGGAATGGGTGACTTCTGGGATACTGGCTTTGGAGAGGTACCAAAAATTACTTTGGGCCCTAAAGCATACCTTGGGAGCCTACAAGTCAAGAAGGAAGCATTGAGGAAAGGAATGACAAGAAGGTGGTGTCCTTCTAAAACAGCTGCCTGTTCTCTTCCAGCTCTTTCGGACACACCTGCCAAAAGCTATGCTCCAGAGCTGGGGAGGCCCAAGGGGGAGTTTAGGGTGAGTAACACCTTACACTGGGTTGACACTGTACACAGTGTAAAGTGCTTTGACATTACCTTGCTTGATCTTCCCAACTTTTTGAGCACCTGTTAATTTAACCCCGTTTTATAGATAAGAACACTGATTTCTAAACATTAGGGCCTGCCTGGGGTCTCACAGCTATGAAATGGCGGAACTTGGACTCAAAAGTATCTATTTTCTGGTTCAGTCCTAGCACACTTTCCTTCCCCGTTGTGCTGCTCTTTGAAGGCTGTACTTTGAAACTTTTGATCATCAATGTGAACTGGAAACTTGGTGAAGCTTGTACTCCCATGAAGCACATAAAAAAGCAAATGGATTCATAAGAAGAAACTATATCCTAAAGTCTGGAAAAGGAACATGTCTCCCTCTTTCCTTATGCTGGCATAGCTATTATTTAGAATCTCAAAAATGGGATTGATTGCATCGAGGGGTTGATATCCTAAACCAGTAGGCACAGCGTTACTGATTTTGTCAATTGGTTCATTCTGTCTTTGATTCATCTCTTCCCGTCTGTATTATTCCTGTTCTAGTTTCTTCAGAAATTCAGAACAAGACTATCTCAGTTCATTAATTTTTCTCCATTCCCTCCCACAAAATATGTCCCCCTTTAGGGGCTAAGACACAGAGTTTGAGGCGGGGAGCTGGCACACTGATAATTCTGATCCCTTAACTTCTTGGGACTCATGTGTTGCTAATATTCCAGGACTACAGCAATGACTGGAGCCCCAGCGACACGGTGCGACGCCTTCGGAAGGGCAAGGTAAGACCACTGGAGAATGAAGTCTGTTGGGATATTTTTGGGAAGCTGGCGCTGTTCCCATAGGGAGGATTTCTTGACCCCTCTCTTCAATTTGAATTGTTAAATGAAGTGGTTTTCAGGAAGAAAATAAATTCACTAAGATGAAAAGTCAGCTGCAAAATTTGAGATTCTCTAGAGTTTAGTGTTACTTTGA
>NW_006383013.1:3260460-3267728 GCF_000327345.1 Myotis davidii | reverse complement strand
GAGGGAAAAGTGCTTTTAAGAATGAGGGTGGCCATGGCCAGTGTGGCTCGGTTGGGCATTGTCCTGTACACCAAAAGGTTGCCGGGTCAGCCCGGCCAGCATGGCTCAGTGGTTGAGCATCGGAGATCAGGATTCGATTCCCCATCAGGGCTGGATCCAATTGTGCAGGAGGCAACCAACTGATGTTCTGCTCTCATATTGATGTTTTTCTTTCTCTCTCCTTCTCCCTTCCTCTCTAAAAATTATATATATATAAAAGAATGAGCACGATCTTTTATGTTTAGGTCTGAGATCCATTATGAGTTAACTTTTTTGTTGTTGTTAATCCTCACCCAAGAATATTTTTTTCCATTGATTTTTAGAGAGGGTAAAAGACTGGGGGTGGGGGAAGAGAAACATCAACGTGAGAGAGACCCCCTGACTGGGGCTGGGATTGAACCCGAAACCCAGGTTGGTGCCCTTGATCAGGAATTGAACCTGTGACCCTTCGCTCGCTCTCTCTCTCTCTCTCTCTCTGTCTCTCTCTTCCTCTCTCTCTCTCACAGTCTTTCTCCATTCTCTCTAAAAATCAATGGAAAAAATATATGTGGGTGAGGATTAACAAAGAAACAAACTAAAACATGAAAATATCATTATAGTTGGTAGAAAATATTTGCAAAATATACATATTATAAAGGATTTTCATACAGAATATGTAAAGAAAGAGTTATTTTCAGTAATAAGAAATAATCCAAAAAAAATTGGCATAAGATTTGACCAGTTATATCACAGAAAACATATATGAATGGCCAATGAGTACTTGAAAAGGTGCTCAACATAGTTATCAAGAAAATGTGAATTAAAACTGTATGATACCACTATGCAGGTACTGGAATGAATGGCTAAACTTTAAGATACTGATCATACCAAATATTAGGAGGATGTGGAACTCTTGTACACTGTCAGCCAGAAGGAAAAATAGTAAAACTGCTTTGGGAAATAGTCTGGCAGTTTCTTACAAAGTTAATCATATACTTAATTTCATTCGTGGACATTCACAGTGCATGTTTTGTATGGACAAAAACATGTCCATACAAAGGCTTATGCACAAATGTTCATACAGCTTTACTCATAATAGCCCCCAAAGTGAAAATCCAAATATCCATCCAGAGCTAAATAGGTAAATAAATGGTGGTATATATAATAGACTGGGGATGGGATGGGATGGGAAGGTATGAACATTAAAGTAGACAAGGAAGCTTATTGGGGTGAAGGAAATATTCTGTATCTTGATTCTGTTGGTAGTTACATGGAATTCTATCCTTGTCAAAACTCACCGAACTGTACATTTAAATAGGGTAGATTTTATTGTATGTAATTTATACCTCATTATAAAAAGAGGAAATGATTTCTACCTGTTGACTTTGGCAAGACTTCATCAGGAAATGACATACAGAGCATAAGGCTGACTAGAGAGGGTTTGGTGGGAAACTACTATCGATATTGTTCTGGGCACCACAGTGTAAAAATAAAGTGGCTTTCTTTGGAGACATTTCCTTTTATTCTTGCCTGTACTTCGGTGTCCAGTGACAGAGGAATGTAGTGAACAGTCTTCTCCCAGCACACTAATTCTCTTCTTACTCCACCAGGTCTGCTCACTAGAAAGATTCCGCTCCTTACAGGACAAGCTACAACTCTTAGAGGAAGCAGTTAGCATGCATGATGGAAACGTCATTACTGCTGTGAGTGTGGGGTTTTTTTGTTATTTAATTATTTTTTGTTAGTTTCTGAAAATCCAATCAGAATAGACTTTAACATTTTAGGTTAAATGTCAAGTAAAGATCCTGGATTTCCTTTTAATGTGTAGGATTCTCAGTAACGCGTACTTTAAAGCCTAGCTGGTAGGACATGTGTTGTGTGCGGAACTCTTGATTATAATCAAGAAGCAGTAGGTTGGTTACTATACTCTGAGGGAGGAGAGGTATGAGAGCAGGGAAGCATCTCTTGCCAGTATAGGCACGGGCATGGGGACTCCCAAGACACAGCGCAGTTCCAGATGTCCACCACCTATCCTTCTATCACATCAAGAAATGTGTTGTCTGGGCCTGCAAAGGTGCCTACTGAGTTGCTGACCTCATTCCTAGACATTGGTGCTCAGGGTGGGGCTTTGTGTTTGAAAGAATTCACTGGGTAATTAATTTTTTGTTCTCTCTCTTTTTTTTAAAAATATATTTTATTGATTTTTTACAGAGAGGAAGGGAGAGAGATAGAGAGTTAGAAACATCGATGAGAGAGAAACATCGATCAGCTGCCTCCTGCACATCTCCCACTGGGGATGTGCCCGCAACCCAGGTACATGCCCCTGACCGGAATCAAACCTGGGCCCCCTCAGTCCGCAGGCCGACGCTCCATCCACTGAGCCAAACCGGTTTCGGCTGTTCTCTCTTTTTTAAAAAAACATATTTTTATTGATTTCAGAGAGGATGGGAGCGGGAGAGAAAGACAAACATCAATGGTGAGAGAGGATCATTGATCGGCTGCCTCCTGCACACCCCCCACTGGGGATGGAGCCCACAACCCAGGCATGTGCCCTTGACTGGAATTGAACTGGGGACCCTGCAGGCCGCAGTCCAGCACTCCATCCACTGAGCCAAACCAGCTAGGGCTCTTTGTTCTCTTTTCCTCCAGGTTCTGATATTCCTGAAGAGGACACTGAGCAAAGGTGAGCATGGTTTGAGGGAAATCTTCATTCAGCACGATGTCTGCTACACTTGAGGGGAGATAGGCATGTGGCTTTATACCAGAATTTACCAGCATCAAGTCTGCTGCAGAGACACCTGGACTGGCCTGAGACCTCAGAGTTCAGCTCACGTCTCTGAGGGCCGTCGTCATCCGTTAGTGGCAACTACATTAACTGCAACGCCCCTCTATGTACTGGGCACACAGACAGCTGTGTTGGTTTGAGAAAGTCAGAGTTGATGCTGAGTACCTTATGTTTGGATTGGTGAGAACTGAAAGCTGACTCTGGCATAGAGCTGCCCTAAACCATGGAGTGTGTTGATGGTGGATTGAGCATAAGGGATGGGTACCGTAAAAAAAATTACTGATTGGCTTTGAGGAATTAATTTTGTAATGTGTGAGTAGGGAGACCAATTTTACACTTAAGTAATAGCTTTAATCTTTCTCCACCTAACTTCTTCCTGCCTTTCAGAGGTCCTCTTCCGAGAGCTAGAGGTGCGACAGGTTGCCCTGAGACATCTCATTCACTTCCTTAAGGAAATAGGGGATCAAAAGCTGCTTTTAGATCTCTTCAGGTAAGAACTGATCATCTGGTCCAGTAAATAAATTATTTTGTTCAAAGAACTCTGGGGAACACAAAGAAGACACTGTCTGTTTGTTCTGGAAATGCTTATTAGACAAGATATTGAAATGTGATGGGATAACTAGCACCACAGGCTGTGATAAGGTGACTGTGTAGCACGTAGTTCAGAACCAGGTTCTGGAGCCAGACATACCTGCATCGAATACTGGCTCCACCATTAATTTGGAGCATGACCTTGAGCAAGTTACCCAGCCTCTCCAAATATCAGTTCCACATCTGTAAAATGGAGATGGTGATACCTATCCCACAGGATCATTATAAAGATGAAGAGTTAGTGTTATGTAAAACACTTCCACAATGCCTAGTCTGTAGTATTAATATTTAGTAAGCATTTTTAAAATGGAAGATCTATAGTGAAGGTGTCTTCTTTTTTTAAATTCTCATTAAAGGAGTGAGGATATTTTTTCCATTGATTCTAGAGCAGCAGTTATCAACCTGTGGGTCGTGACCCCTTTGGCGGTCGAATGACCCTTTCACAGGGGTCGCCTAAGACCATCCTGCATATCACATATTTACATGACGATTCATTACAATAGCAACAGTACAGTTATGAAGTAGCAACGAAAATAATTTTATGGTTGGGTCACAACATGAGGAACTGTATTTAAAGGGCCAGAAGGTTGAGAACCACTGTTCTAGAGAGAGTGGAAGGGAGCAAGAAAGGAGAAGATTGGGGGGGAGAAAGAGAGAGAAACATCAGTGTGACAGAGACTCATTGATTGTTTGCTTCCCACACCCATCTCAAATGGGGGCGGGGGACCGGACCAGCTACCCAGGGACGTGCCCTTGATTGGTGCACAGGCCAATGCTATAACCACTGAGCAATACCGGCCAGGCCTGAAGGTATCTTTTATTACTGGTCCCAGGGCTGAAGGTGCCTTAAATTACAGTGTTGGTAGTGAGAAGTACAGTGGAAGAGCAGAAGAAGCAAATGTAACTTTTAGTCAGGATACCGGAGGATAGCCTTATGGAAGAGGTTAGGAATTGAGTTGGGCTTATGAGACTAGGCAGGATTCTGATTGGTGGAGAGGTAAGAGGTAGGCATATCTGCTGGGGCTGGAGAGTGGGTTGGGAAGGGGGTGTCTTCTATTTTCCTTTCCTATCTCATTCCAATCAGAAGGTTATTTCTTACCGTTAGGTTAAAATGTGTGTATGTTATGTTCTTTCTTCAGTGTCAGAGAAGGGGTTGGAACCTCTCTTGAGGCTGACATGTGGCCTAGGGTAACTCCAGTTACCAGTGACTCCAGCACAGTGATGAGCTCCCCAAACACTAAGGTGGGGAAAGCAGGTCACCTGGTTAGAGTCAAGATTACAGATGGTTAGCCATGAGTTTTCAGAAGGCACATTGATCGAGGCAAGGTGTTCTCTCCCTCCTTCCCAGTCAACAGGCTTCAGTAAGCCTCACCTCTATGTCACAGCATGATGTTGAGTATAGTGGACCGTTCAGAGTGAGAAGGGGTCAGAACATCAAAGTCCTTGTTCTCCAAGGCCTTACCGCCTTTTGGGAAAGGCAAAGCACACTTCACTCTGCACATGAAAACAAGAGAACAAGGTAGAAAACCTGTTCAGGAGTCGGCAGAGAAAGAGAGTGCTTGACTCTTCCTCAAAGGGTCCATGGCATTACTGTGGGCTGAGGAGGCTCTGACTTTCCCATGAGCCCAGTTAACCCTACAGTTATTAGTGCCCTGCGGTGCCTTCTTGTCCCTGCTTTTTGCTCAGCTAGAAAGATCAGGGGAACACTGATACCTCGTCCACCATGTGTTTTCAAAGGGTTGCTATGGTAGCAAGTTTAAGAAGACAAGGGTTTATCTTACATGTGGAGGCAAATGAGTTTGAATTGTGTTCTCTTAGAGCAGTTGTCTTATTTTGTGAAGTTATGCTGCCACATGTCAATAGATAAAAATTCTGTGTTCCTTCTGCTTCTTTCCAGGTTCCTAGATAGAACAGAAGAGCTTGCGGTAAGTGTGGCCTTTGTTTCAGTTGGGGACTTACTTAACTGAAATCTAAGCCAAAACCCAGTCGCCAGGATCCCAGAATGATTGAACATACTTATTTTCCATTTGTATTGATTATATTCAGAAGAGAGAGACATCTAGGAATCCTGAAAACTTAGTCCAAATGATGTACTACTTTATTGTTTTTTTCTACGTTCTTTTAATTGGGCTGTAAATTTAAAAAAATGAATGAAAATTGGCTCATCAATTTGTAATTTTGTGTGTTTCTTTCTAGTTGTTTTCAATTCGTGGTTTGTAGGAGCTTTTGGATTTTGGCTTCTAATACTAAAAAGATGCTGGTCCTTGGCTGGATAGCTCCATTGATAAGAGCATTATCCTGATACGCCAAGGTTGAGGGTTTGATCCCCGATCAGGGCACATACAAGAATCAAACGATCCATCCATAAATAAGTGGAACAACAAAATTGATGTTTCTTTCCCTTTCTCTCTCTCTCTCTAAAATGAATTAAAAGAAAAGAAAAAGAAAAGAAAAGAAAAGACACTATTGAAAGCTAAGAAACCAGATATATGTGAAGAAGGAAGATAGGTCAAGCTAGTGGCACACCCAGCACATACTTTGGCTAGAGCTCAGTGACTGAATGTTAAAATAGACTTCTGACAGATTTTCACCATTATAGAGTGAACTTCTGGAATATGAGAATAAATCTGAAATTTAACCGAAAGTTTAATTTTATTACTAATACTTTAGTGATCCATTTTAAAATATATTTTTATTGATTTCAGAGAGAAAAGGAGAGGGAAAGATAGATAAGAGACATCAATGATGAGAGAGAATAAATGAACAGCTGCCTCCTGCACGGCCCCTACTGGGGATCAAGCCCACAACCTGGGCATGTGCCCTTAACTGGATTCGAACTTAGGACTCTTCAGTCCGCAGTCTGACACTCTATCCACTGAGCCAAATGGCTAGGGCCATTTTTTGAAGTTTGTTATAGTGGGGGGCTCAACTCCCCAGCGCTGTCAGTGGCAGGATTGTTCCTTGAGTCACTGTCCAGCACATGTGTGGTGAGAGCAGTGCTCATGTTTGGCTGGCACATTTAATAATGTTGTTAAACTTGTTTACACAACAGAGTATAACTCAGGAAAATCTTTTTTAGTAATATTTTATAAAAGGAACATGTACTTAATATTTAAGTCAGCGTAAAGTCTCAAAAAATGCTGTATCTTATTCTGCTGAAAATGATTGGCAATTTGTAGTAATTATTTTGAAAAGTCTTTGTTTCTATTTTTAATCTCCATAGATTTGAAACTAAGGAATTTTTTCCACACGGCATTCTTATAAAGTTTGTTGTTTTGAAGTTTGATTAGTGAAAATAAATGTGGTTTGGGTAACTCAATTTTATTTAAAACTTTATTTTTTTTGCATGTACTTTATTATGTTTGAATTGAAGATGTTTTATTATAGATCAGCATGCCCAATAGAACTTCCTGCAATGATGGGAATATTCTATATCTGTGCTGTTCGATGTGGGAGCCACAGATCACTTGTAGCTGTTGAGCACTTCAAAAATGACTAGTGCAACTAAGGACCTGAATGTATTTCTTTTTAATTAGTTTAAATTTACATATAAACAAACACATGTGTCTACTGGCTACCATATTACATATTGCGATTATAAACCAAAGAGTGACTTTTTTTGTAAAGATTTTTAAAATTGATTTTTAAATATATTTTATTTATTTTTTATTTTTTTTTACAGAGAAGAAGGGAGAGGGATAGAGTTAGAAACATCGATGAGAGAGATCGACCAGCTGCCTCCAGCACGCCCCCCCACTGGGGACGTGCCCGCAACGAAGGTACATGCACCTGACAGGAATCGAACCGGGGACACTTCCATCTGGGGCCTGACACTCTCTCCACTGAGCCAAACCAGCTAGGGCCTATTTTTATT
>NW_006383013.1:3233811-3260340 GCF_000327345.1 Myotis davidii | reverse complement strand
GAGAGAGAGAGAGAGAGAGAGAAATATGGTTGTGAGAGCAAGAAATGGATTGGTTGCCGCCTGCATGCCCCCTATCTGGGATGTAGCCTGGACATGTGCCCTGACTGGGAATTGAACTGGCAACCTTTTGGAACATGGGACAATGCCCAACCAACTGAGCCACATTGGCCAGGGCCCAAAAAGTAATTTCAAATCACTCTTTGCTCTCTCCATTCCCACATCCAATCCATACCAAGAAGGAATCTCTGATAATGAAGAATTTACCTTTAAAAATGTGTGTGTGTGTGTGTGTATTGTTGTTGATTTCAGAGAGGAAGGGAGAGGGAAAGAAAGAGATAGAAACATCAGTGATGAGAGAGAATCATTGATTGGCTGCCTCTTGCACATCCCCTATTGGGGATTAAGTCTGCAACCCAGAATATGCTCTGACCTGGAATCGAACCGTGACCTCCTGGTTCATAGGTTGACACAACCACTGAGCCACACTGGCTTGGCAAGAATTTAGTTTTTAGGCATGGAAAGTCTGCTTAAGGAGTTACCTCCCCTTCTAAGGAGACAGACTAGCTCACAGCCTTTCTATGTTTTTTTTCTTAAGCTGTCCCATTATCGAGAGCACTTGAGCATTCAGGACCCTGAGAAACGGAAAGAATTTCTTAAGACCTGCATTGGGTGAGTATGGAGAAGAAATGTTTTTAAGTATAAATACTCATATGCAGAGGAATTAAGTGACTGAAAGAGGGTGGAATGGATAGATAGTTGAAGGGAAAGCCTAACACAATGGATCAAACAAGCATCATTAAAAATTGTCTTGCTCAGTGGTTTGAAATACTAGTCCCCAATAGGATTTTCATTGGTGGTAAATTAAGGAAAATAAAGACAATATAGAGTTTTGTTTTTTTCTTTTGAAAGTTAACATTTATTTAATTGAAAGACTGCCTTTTATTCTGGGATTCTCTCTCCCCCTGCCCATCACCCCTACCTCCCCACCCCGCCACAAATTTAAAAAAATGGTCCTTGACTGGATATACACTTTTTGATAATAAAATTGGTTGTAATTATTTATGACAGTGGTTCTCAACCTTCTGGCCCTTCAAATACAGTTCCTCATGTTGTGACCCAACCATAAAATTATTTTCGTTGCTACTTCATAACTGTAATGTTGCTACTGTTATGAATCGTAATGTAAATATCTGATATGCAGGATGGTCTTAGGCGACCCCTCTGAAAGGTTCGTTCGACCACCAAAGGGGACGCGACCCACAGGTTGAGAACCACTGATTTATGATCATATGTATCACAGTAACAGTGGGAAACACTTTACCTTATATCAGTGGTTCTCAACCTTCCTAATGCCGCGACCCTTTAATACAGTTCCTCATGTTGTGGTGACCTCCAACCATAAAATTAGTTTTGTTGCTACTCCATTACTGTAATTTTGCTACTGTTATGAATCGTAATGTAAATATCTGATATGCAGGATGTATTTTCATTGTTACATATTGAACATAATTAAAGCATAGTGATTAATTACAAAAACAATATGTAATTATATATGTGTTTTCCGATGGTCTTAGGCGACCCCTGTAAAAGGGTCGTTCGACCCCCAAAGGGGTCGGGACCCACAGGTTGAGAACCACTGCCTTATATATTATTTTCAATGTTACTGGTCCTTGAAACCCCAAAGTTCAAGAACCACTGATTCAGTACAGGCTTTGACCCAGAATATAAGTCCCTGTGAAAACCAGCCCCACACATCACTCTTCCAATGATTGGGCACTTGCTGCTCTTGGAAGTAGCTCATTTTATTGTTGGACAACCTTCATGATTGGAAAGTGCTTCCTTATACTGAGCCCAATCTTGCTTCCCTGAATCTAAGGCAAGTGTAGAATCTGCCCAGTGAACCTTGCTTCTCCAGGCTCAGTGTTCACAGTGGTTCCAGTCATTCCTCATGTGACGTGATTTTCAGGTTCCACATTCAGAAATTCATTTACATCAATGGCATCTTCACTTTTAACCTTATCAAATCAAATATTGAGTTATGTCCTATGGCCTCTGGTAAACAAAGAGAAAAGTTAGAGTAGTGAAGTGACTGGAACCTATTTTCATTTCCTCTTACCTCTTTTAAAAATTGGCTGTGGCTCACACTTAATCTGGGATAGTATAATTGAATTTCAGAATTCTTCCTGGAATGAGTGGAGTAGGAGAATAAGGCCACAGTCTCTGAAGAGTAGATCTGTGAACTGGGAGTTTAAAATCTGGCTTCTGTTCCTGGCCTTACCCAGTGACTTGCCATGTGCCTTTTAGGTAAGACACTGTTTGTCCCTCAGCTTCTTCATGTGTAAAAATATAATGTAGTATTGAAGATGGGACCTTTGACATTTGTGTGAATCTTTGACATCTATACCTGTCTACAAACATACTTCCGTGCCGTGTAATTTAATTTACCTTATTACCCTACAGTAAAACAGTAGCTCTCAAATGTAAGTGACCCTGAAGGAGAGTTAAGCGTTGACATTAAGCAGTAACATGAACCAAAGTGCTTCACTGGGATGCAGATGAGCAGTTGGCTGGGCTCACTCCTTAGCCAAGTGACTCACCAATCATTACACCTCCCACAGCGAGAGGATTCTAGTTCATTCTTCAACAAAGTCACTAATGGCTACATGTATTTTGTCAATTTTCAGGATCCCTCTTTAGTTGGCAAAAACCTTAAATGCAAAATCCCAGCCAAACGTCTACTCTATTTTCTGCTTTCTGTCTCTCTGCCTTTTAGGGATGCTCCAGAGGTGAATTGAGATCAGATTTATGAAGCACCATGAACCTCTTATGTTATAGTAGTGATTTGGTTTAGTTGGGTTTGTTTCCTGTTTGAGAAAAAGGTACTAACCTTCTGGCTCTTTATCAGTTTGCCATTTTCAGTGGAAGATTCTGCACACATACAAGACCATTATACGCTCCTGGAACGTCAGATCATTATTGAGGTTAGACTCCTCGTATCTGTGTTTTCTGCTTCAGTGCCAGAGCTCAGTGCCATCAGCCTCTGGGACCCATCTGTGCTCTGCCCACATATGTCATTTCCTGTTACAGTCTCTAAGAGCCTTTCATTTTCTCCTTCTCCACCATAGCCCCTTCCCTCCACTGTTCTCAGCATTGTTTTCCTTCTCACCTGCAGTTAACCTGGAAGTATTTCCTC
Source organism: Myotis davidii (assembly GCF_000327345.1). NCBI lineage: Eukaryota > Metazoa > Chordata > Mammalia > Chiroptera > Vespertilionidae > Myotis > Myotis davidii. The sequence continues at coordinate 3,257,147 of NW_006383013.1, read as the reverse complement.
TTCATCCCAGAATTCCCATTGCATTGCCACTTCTCTGTCTGCCTCCATCCAACTTGGATCTGTCATCATTTTAGGGCTTTTAGACTCCCGTAGGTCATTCCAGCCATTTCTTTTTCTCTTCCTTGCCTCTTTCCTAGGGTAGGAAATGCACCTACTGTAGCATTAAGTTTCTCTCTGCTTCTAATGCATGGACATAGTTCTTTTTTTCACTTGGCTTGCTCCACTACAGGCAAATGACCGCCATCTAGAATCAGCAGGACAGACTGAGATCTTCAGGAAGCATCCCCGCAAAGCTTCCATCCTCAATATGCCACTAGTGACGACACTCTTCTACTCCTGCTTCTACCACTACACGGAGCCCGAGGTACAGGCAACACGGGAAAGACCCCACACACTCGCACTGCACAGAGGAACGTAGCTCGAAGTCAGTATTTTGATGTACCCAGTTATCAAAGGGTGCCTGTAGTTCTTGGAAATCCACCTGGAGGCTTTTCTGGCCCTCAGGGGTGAGCCAGGAGGGAAGAGGGGTTTGTAAGGGTTGTGTGGTGCCCAGTGAACTGGCCTATAGCGTAGCACGTTCTGTCTCAGCAGTGCTGGTCCCACAGCGGGCTCTGTTCAAAGGCCCATAAATGCACAAGGATTGACACAGAAGAGCAGCAGGGTGTCAGGTAACTGGATGTTTGAACACATTTTATAAAATTTAATGATCACAAGTGGACTTTGGATTAGCATAAAATTGGGAAAAATACCGTACTTATTGACCCAGTCTTGTTAAGCTGGGTTGCAGTGATACCTGATTAGACCCGATGGAGCTTTGCTCTCAAAATAATTTCTGGGTTTAATTGGTTACAGAGTAAAATGTAGAAAGTCTAGTCAGTACAAAAGACGTTGGGAGATCGGGTGGTATCTTGGGAAAGTCGGTAACACTAGAGTTTCTTCTCCACTTCCACCCTAGGGGACGTTCAGCAGTCCAGTCAACCTGAAGAAGACATTTAAGGTAGATATAAACGGTTGGTGCTTTGGTAAAAGTAGTATCAGGGCACCTATGTGGAGTGGATGTTGCTTTGTAACCCTGCACAGTAAGTGTCTTACATTCACGGTTAAAGGTGGAAAGGGAAGTGTGTGTGGGGAGTGAGGTAAGGCTTTAATTGAACGGCCCACCTCAGTGCTGGGGCTTGGAAACTACAGGGTTCTTGGGGACCTGAGAGACTTACAGATTTTTAAGAGGCAGAATCAACACTATGGTATATTTTTTGTCTATCTTTTCCAGAATTCTCAAGTACCTCCTCTGGCACCTTCCTACTTCCCCTAAATTCCTCTGGTCTCTGCTTTCTAGATCCCAGATAAACAGTATGTGCTGACTGCCTTGGCCGCCCGCGCCAAGCTCCGTGCCTGGCATGATGTAGATGCTCTCTTTACCACAAAGGTGAGTGCCTGGATCTCTCTGTGCTGCGGATGCCTCAGGCACATCCTCTTGTTATCCTAGACCAGTGATGGCGCACCTATGACACGCATGTCAGAGGTGACACGCCAACTCATTTTTTTGGTTGATTTTTCTTTGTTAAATGGCATTTAAATATATAAAATAAATATCAAAAATATAAATCTTTGTTTTACTATGGTTGCAAATATCAAAAAATTTCTATAGGTGACCAGAGTTAAGTTAGGGTTTTTCAAAATGCCGACAGGCTGAGCTCAAAAGGTTCGCCATCACTGGCCTAGACTCATGGGAAACTTCTATTCCAGTGACTGGCTTACATCTTTCCTCCAGCTTTTAATTTTCCAAAATTTCACGCCTAAAGAAAAGTTGAAAGAATATTATAATGAATACTAATAGTCTTTACCTACTTCACTCATTTATTAACATTCTCGCCATATATGCTTTCTCTTTTTCTATGCACGTAGAAAAAGAGACAGCAAATAAGCTTTTTTTCTTTCGCTGAACCATTTGAAGGTAAGTTTTAGACATCATGCTACTTCTCTCTTAAATATTTTTCTCCTTTGTAATTCTTCTCCAGAAATGTAATATTAATCTAATACTATAATCATATATATAGTCTGTAATAAATTAGCTCCTTAGAGCGGTTTCTGTTTGTTCTTGTGTTTGTTTGCTGCCAAGGATCTTGCATTATATTTGGTTGTCATGTCTACTGGTTGACATGTTAAATACCGATTTGTTTTCATTATGGGTTTGAGAATTTTCTGTTTTTCCCCCTTTGTTAGTTATTTAATTAGCTACTTTAACTACCAAAGCAATATGTGTCTGTGTCCAAATCAAACATTGTATGGAAGTATAAAGAGTGACGTTTCTCTTCCACTGACTTCCTGCTCCTAGTCTCACCCACTTCCTCAAGGCAGATGCCATTAAAAGTTTGATGAGTGCTTTCCTGATCTTTCCTCACGAATTTATAAAGAAACCTCTTTGCGCTAGCTGGTTAAGCTCAGCGGATAGAGCGTCGGCCTGCAAACCAAAGGGTCCCGGGTTTGATTCTAGTCAAGGGCATGTACCTTGATTGCAAGCTCCTTCCCAGCCTGGGCCCTGGTGAGGGCTCATGCAGGAGGCAACCAGTTGAAGTGTTTCTTTCACATTGAAGTTTCTCTCTCTGTCTTTCCCTCTCTCTTCCACTCTCCCTAAAAATTAATGGAAAAAAAATACAAAGAAACATCTTTATATAAATGTAAGTTTGGCTCAGTGGATAGAGCAGGGGTGGGCAAACTTTTTGACTCGAGGGTCACAATGGGTTCTTAAACTGGACCGGAGGGCCGGAACAAAAGCATGGATGGAGTGTTTGTGTGAACTAATACATGTTAACACTGCTGCTGGTGAAGGAGCGGAGAGGAGAGCAAGAGAACCCTCCGCTCTTTCAGCTCCGCGGGCCGTAGTTTGCCCACGGCTGGGATAGAGCGTCAGCCTGCAGACTGAGGGGTCCCAGGTTCAATTCCCATCAAGGGCACATGCCCAGATTGCAGGCTTAATCCCCAGTAGGGGTGCAGGAGGCAGCCAATCAATGATTCTCTCTCATTGATGTTTCTATGTCTGTCTCCCTCTCCAATCAATAAAAATACATATTTTTTTAAAAGGTAGAGATGTAAAGAGTAGGACTTTTCTCCTAGATAAGTTCATACTACAAGTGTGGTTGTGTAAATTACTTATTTCATTTAGCTTTATTTCACACTTTTCTGCATTAGTGCCTATAAATCTAAGAACTTATTTTATACTTCTGACTCTCTCCCACCCTCTCAAGTTTCTTGACTTTTCTAAAACAGCCAATTATTTCCCTGTTCCCCACCCCAGTCCATCCACTCTCACCATCACATTATTCTAGGCTGACTGTAAAATGCAGGGAGACAAGCTCAGGGTGTACTGTTCGTGTCTGGCCTACCTACTACTGCCATCTTCTTTCTCAGAACTGGCTGGGCTACACCAAGAAGAGAGCACCTATTGGCTTCCATCGGGTTGTGGAAATTCTGCACAAGAACAGTGCCCCCGTCCAGGTAATGGCTCCTGAAGAGAGTTGGGGACAGGATCCTCTAGGAGACCTACCTTGTAGCCTCTTACTGGTCAGTGACCTGTTCTGTTCTCCCCTTAAGGGCAACATGATGGCTGTATTGGTCTTGATGTAGGACAGGTCAGGGAGACACGTTCTCCTCTGCCCTTTAGAAGTAACCTGCCCTCTCTGAGGAGCACTCACTGTGTTTAGCCCGTGTGGAGTACTGCCATATTGGTGAAATGGTACAAAGGAGAACTCACTGAGAAGGGACATCAGGGCACAGTGCAGATCAGCTGTGGAGCATGCCCGTTGGCCTGGGGATCCAGCTCTGGGCTGTGGAGCAGCGTGCTCTTCCCTGCTTTCCTGGGGAGTGTGGAATGCTGCTTGGGGTCCACCTCATTTCCCAGCACAGAACTGGTCCTGTGGTTGCAGATGTTGTAGATGAACTTGTCTACCTTCTTCCGGATTTTTTTCCTACTTTTCAGAGTTCTGGGAATCATTAATGAGAAGTACCTCTTCCCACAGATACTACAGGAGTATGTCAATCTAGTGGAAGATGTGGACACAAAGTTGAACTTAGCTACCAAGTTCAAGTGCCACGATGTCGTCATTGATGTGAGTCCCCAGGAAATAAGAACCCTGAGTTAGAGCCTCAGTGGAGAGTGGGGGGTTATGGTATTCTCTGTCCTGGACCCTGAGATCCTGCCATCAGTTTCGACGTAATGGGCAAAATGGTCTGGCAGGAGTTAGTTTGGAGGCCAGCATTTCTATGCTATTTCCCAGCCTTCTGACTGGTTTCTCTGGCTCTTAAAAGTCTGTTGCACTCAGAGAACTCAGAGACCTGAATCAAGTCACATAAGCTCAGTAGACTTCACTCCAGCATGAGGTTCTGAGGGGACGTGGCCCCTGTCACCGAGCCTCTTCTTGAACCTTGGCTCGAAGTGAGAACAACAAAAAGCAAAAGACCTTCCTAGAGAAGGCTGATTTGGGGCTCACTGCTTGTCTGTTTTGGTGTGCAGACTTGCCGGGACCTGAAGGACCGTCAGCAGCTGCTAGCGTACAGGAGTAAGGTGGACAAAGGATCTGCAGAGGAGGAGAAGATCGATGCCATTCTCAGCAGCACGGTGAGCAGGGCAGCTACCCCGCCACAGCCTCGGGAGACAGACAGTTCTCAAAGTAGCACCAAGTGTATAAAAGGGTAACCTGGGGACCTCCGGCTGGGACTTAACTGTAACCGCTCTGAAAATTGTTAAACCTAGCAGGTAGGAGAGACTTACTACTGGCAATATAGGAACGAATGTTAGATTCAGAACATCCCGGGAATGGATATTACCTACCTGTTGGAAGTAAGAAGAGGGTGAAATCGATTTTAGCAATTTGGGAAGTACAGCCTGCTTGTCTCTCATAGCATGAAATTGCTGAGCTTTTTGTTAATGTTGATCTTAGTTCCTTGTTAGATGTTTTGGGACCTACCTGGGGTCATTGAAAGCTAGTGAATCTTTTTTTTTTTTAAAATGATTGTTCAACTATTTATTTTTAATCCTCACCCAAGGATATGTTTTTATTGATTTTAGAGAGAGGAAGGTAGCGGGGAGAGAGAGAGAAACATCAAAGTGAGAGAAAATATCAATAAGTTGCCTCCCATACATGCCCTGACTGGGGATCAAACGCACGACCTGGGTATGTGCCCTGACTGGGAATCGAGCCATACCAGCCAGCGCAGAAGCTAGTTTAATCTTGGCCCTGAGAAGGTTAGGATCAGAATAAATCCCCAACTCAGCTTCTGAGAATCAGAATGGGTGTCTAGTTCGTATCCTCTTTTCCTTACAGCACCTACCTGTGAGTCTTGTTTTATTGCATTTCCACTACCTCTCTGTAGGGATCAGTGCAAAATGATCATTGTTTTTTCCCCACAGCAAATTCGGTGGAAGAATTAAGTGGCATCAGCTACCCTGAGACCTGCCTCGTTTCTTCCTTTCCTGCCTTTGAAAAGAATGTACTCTCTTTTTGTTTTGTTTTGTTAATCCTCACCTGAGGATATTTGCCATTGAATTTTAGAGAGAGTGGAAGGGAGGGGAGAGACAGAGAAACATCGATGTGAGAGACACACATTGTTTGGTTGCCTCCTACACTTGCCCGACCGGGGCTTGGGATCTGGCCTGCAACCAAAATACGTGCCCTTGACTGGAATTGAACCCAGGACTCTTCAGTCTGAAGCTGACAGAGCGCACACTCTCCTTTGGGCGAGTTACAGCAGCACATCGCTTGGGCCTGTCATTAACAGGTGGCACCTGCTACTCTTGGGACAGAAACTGGCACCTGAGCACTGATCTTCTGTCCAAGGGCCATTGTCTGAGGGCCGAGGTCTAAAGCTTCGATTCATGGGAAAGATTCCCTCCACCTGGTGCTCACGTGAAAGTGGAGTCATTTCTAGACTGGGCCCATTTGGGGCAAGATCTCCCTCGGTCTGAGGAAAGTGACTGCTCTGCTAAAGAAGTCTCCTAGACTAGGAGGTACAGCTCTCATAGAGTGACCACTCAGTTCCTCTCAGCAACTGTGACCCTGGACTTGGTGCTGGACATGGCCAGTTCTGCTGTGAATGGAGTCACAACAGAACCAAAATGGCTCCTCGAGAAGGGTGCCAATGTTGCAGGACCTCATGGAGGTGCCCTCACTCCAGACTTCACGGAGCACTCCAAGTTATGACAGATGGCCCAGACGTTGTGTCTTCAGCCAGCGTCCCTCTGCTGCCCCAGTCTAGCCTCTGTTCAAGGACCTCTGGTTCCTCTCTCACCTGCAGACTGAGATGACCTTGTGTAGGTGACGAGAACATCCCCACTGCCTTTCCCTCTAACTCTCCTGCCCCAGACTGCCCACCTGTGTGGAGCTTAGATTTGGCAGTACCAGAGCTCTCCCGGATGCCCAGAACTCGCTGTTGCACTAGGAGCCTCCACTAGGGCTGACCTCAGCAGCATTTCTGACTGTTAGGATATTGAGATGGAGGCTTTAGTATCACCCTTGGTTTTTAAGAGGATGTTCTGTAATGCTAGATGCCTGCCCTATCCAATGTTAGCCTCTCTTCTCTGTGATTGGATTGGGTTTCCCCAGACATGCGTGGACTCCTAATAAAGCTGTTTCTTCCTTGGTGCCGTCTTTTTCCCTCCAGTTGTTTTGTGCAGAACAAAGAAATAATTGCCCAGTCTCTTGGGACAACTACCTGTCTGCCTCAGTGACTGCATTCAGCAGCCTACCAACGGGTGTCAGGGTATGGAGCGCTGGTGCTTCGAGAGAGCAGGGCCTTGTGGTTAACAGAAGGAGACCTGAGCTGGGGATCAAAAGACCTGGCCTCTGGTCCCGGCTCTACTGACAAGCTGTGTAATGCTGGGTGAGTCCCTCTCTCTCTGGACTCATGATCCTAATCTGTAATGGGAGAGCAGTTCTCTCGGAGCTTGTAGGATTCTGTCTCCTGTGACTGCGGAGTCAGAGGCACACACAGGCTTTAAGGCAGTGTGGTCCTCAAGTGGGTGCAATTTTGCCCCCCAAGAGACCTGTGCCAATGTCTGGAGACACATTTTGTTGCCACAACTAGATGATACTACTAATGGATAGAGGCAAGCGATACTGCTAAACATCCTACAATGCACAGGACAGACTCCGCAACACTTACCCAGCCCCAAATATCACTAATGACAATCCTGAGAAATCCGGCTTTAAGGGGACTGGACTCCAACTCTTCCCCCCGCCCCTTTATTGATTAAGATATTATAAATGTGTCCTTATCCCCCCAGTGTGGATTCCAACTCTTGCTCCTCCACTTTGCAGTCCTCTTTGTGATTCCTGGTAACCATGTTTGGCTCCTCCCCTAATCATCTCTTGCTGTGAAGGAACAGGAGTTTAATTTGCTAGCTTGTGCTAAAGTTATTGGCTGGTCTTCAAACATTCATAGCTTTAGTAACTGGTGTATTAGGGTTCATTTAGAGAAGCAGACTACTGGAGTATGCAGTCTGTGTCCATCTAACCTATATGTGAGATTTATCACCGGGATTTGACCTTATTCAAGAATGGCATTTATTTAAACGTCTCAGGAAGGTTGTCTACATGGCTGGTGGTAGAGCTGGGAATCCATGTGGCAGGCAGTGGGGAAGGAGGGATGGGAATACAGTGAGGGGCGAGCAAGGACAAGCTGGAACCCACTGGGCTGGACTGGAACCCGAGTCAGTTCTCACTTTTGATGAAGTAGGGGGTCCTGCAAAAGCTCACTGGTGGCCTTTGTCACCGAGCTGAAAACAGCCCTGGCCCGGGTGTGTGAAAAGCTGCAGGAGGATCAAGGGGAAGGTAGCAGTTGCAGGCCCAACTGCTGCCCCATCACCAAGAGGGTCCCCAGCAGACAGCAAAATGTCTGCCCCTCCCTCACAGGCATCACCACAAACTGACCACTACTTCACTTCCACCTTCCGGACCTTGCCCAGAAATCTCTCCTGTGGCATATCTAACGAGAAATGTGTGGACATGGAAAGTCTGGAAAATGTAGGTCACCTAGCCCCCTTGACGTGTTACAAAGCCACAACCACTGGCTTCCCATTTTTGAGATGAGGGGAAAGAGGGCCCTGGCATCCAGGCTTGTACAAGTTAACCTGTGCGGCAGTGGTCATGAGGAGCTGGACATCTGGAGTTCTCTTTCCTTTGGAGCAGGAAAAATCACTTGCAAAGTAAGGATGACTTACTCACTGTTTTGATCTAAGGAAGTGTTTCTTAGACTTGATGAGAACTTCCACACTCTACTTCAAAGTGCTGGAGATTTTGCTTTTAAAGAGATCGGGAGAGTAATATAACAACCCTCCTATAAAAAGGATAAGAGAAGCCAGATACAGGAGGTCCCCTATTGTGATTCCATTCATGGGAAATATCCAGAAAAGGTCAATCCATAGACAAAAAGCAGATTGGTGGGTGGCAGGGGCCGATGAGAGGGTTGAGTAGGGAGTAACTCCCTGATAGGTACAGGGTTTCCTTTGTGCGGGAGATGAAAATGTTTTGGGACTAGAGAGGGGTAGAGGGTGCACAATATTGTGAATGTACTGAAATTGTTCACTTTTAAATGTCCAGGTAACGTGAATATCACCTCAATAATAATTTTTTACTTTAAATGCAGATTAGAGATGAGTAGTTTTAAATTCTGGTCTCAATACCACTATTGCTATATAATAAGAGTTAGGCATATCATTGCTTTTTCCCAGCTTTATTGAGGTATAATTGTCAAAAGTTAACATCTATTTAAGGTATACAACATAATTTGATATTGTGAAATGATTACTACAATATCAAGTTAATTAACATACCCATCATCTCATAGTTACCTTTTATGTGGTGAACACACTTTAAGATCTACTCTTAGCAAACTTCAAGTATACAATACAGTATTATTAACTATAGTCACCATGATGTACATTACATTCCCAAAGCTTATCTTATTCATTGATTTCTTGAAAATAAAAAGAAGGATTTGAAAAATAACTCTGAGTAGTGCTAAGACCTGTATGGTAGCCTAGTCTACAAAAAAATCTAGAAGTCTAGAACAAAGGACTTCTAGAACCTTCTGTTGGGAAAAGCAGGACCCGTAGCCCTGGTGTAGAACTTCTAGAAGTAGTGAAAGGAATTCATGTCCTCGTGTTGCAGATGAGGAAAACCTCTAGGTGAGGCTGGCCCCTTTAAGACTCCAAGGCAAGTAATTTGGTAACTAAGGAGTCATAATGGCAATTTTTCTTGGGTAGTTCTCCCTGGAAATGTAGTTCTTACCCTGAGGACCAGATGTAACGAGGAGCAGAGCCATGTCCTCCTAGGTTGGGTTGGTGAGAGGTCTATGTAAATGGGCTTACACTTCTTTGGCTTCCTTTTCTAAAATCTAGATGTCCCTGAACTAGACCAGAGAGGATGGTATTTCGTTTGGGCTCTTTTCTATTCTGTGGGGGAACACAAGGTTTAGTGAAATTGGAAGACTTTCTATGAAATATGGTTTAAGTGCTCAGTCCTGTTTCTAAATAGGAGGGAATGGGAGGGAGAAAGTCTTACCCCAAAGGCACCTGTGAACCCCATTGCTCATGTTAATGCATCTGCTGAGAGAAGTGCTTATGGAGGAACATCGCTCTGGATTTTTGTTCAGGTTTTTCATGAATCCAGGTATTCTCGATTAACGGGCAATCAGTGCTTAGGACTTCTCACGCTGAAACAGAGAAGTGGATGAGAGCTGTGAGTTCAGGACTTGGAGGAGATGGGCTGAAGCCCACCGCCATGAGAACTTAGGACTTGGGCACACACACACCCTCCTTCATAGACTCCCTCTTCTTCCAGGATAGGGAGCCAAATTGATCCGTCGGCTTAGAGATGGAATTGCTAAAGGACCTTACGTCCATGCAGTTTGAATATGGGATTGAAGAGGAAGACCGCTGCTGGCTGTATTTGCAGGGTCGTTATCAGGGGCGGATGATCGAGGCCTGTGCCCACGCAACCTTCTTCTGCAAGGTACTCCATAATATGAGGTAAGCAAGGTCTCCATGGTCAGACAGACGGAGAAGAGTCTCACTGCAAAGACTCCAAATGGCTTTAACTTTTTATATGGGAGAATAACTTTGGTGTCTTCCTACCTTTTCCAACCCACAATCTATTATTCCTGGTCTGAAAACACCAGAGAAATGCATACTGAGGTCCCTTGGCTGTGGTTCTGTCATAAAGCATGGATCAGTGGTGATTTCCTTTCAGTGGGTGGATTGATTAAATAATAAATTCATTCATCCCTCCATTCATTCATTCACTCATGGAGATGACCAATGACTTGTCATCCCATGAAGATGGCATGAGTTCCTTTTTATGGGGCTAATAGTGGAATGCTCCCTCATAGGAAAGCCATTTTAGACTTCAGGGTCCCTATGACCAGATGACTTGCTTGAAACCAGGAACACTGATTTACAGAGAAGCTCTCAGACCAGTCCTGGCTTCTGCTATCTTTGTACAATGTGGCTTCAGACACGTAAATAGAAGTCATGTGAGGGCCAGGTACCTAGGTCTAAGCTCTCGGGTTCTGTAACTCTAGGGTTACTCTTGGTGTATTTGAAAGCACCCGCTCCCCAGTCTACTTCTCAGTCTACTGATTAACTCCTTGTTGATGGAACTAGACCTGAAATGAACTTGTTATAGATACAGCATATACCCAAGGAGGCAGGCTTCTCAAGGAGTTTGCTGATTTGTTGACTGATAAGAAGCATAAACCTATTGTTTAATTCAAGATGAGTGGGGAGAAACTGATATGTGAAACTTCCGGGAAGGATTTTATATTTGGAAGGGTCAGGCACTGAGAGAAAATGCTCTCCTGTCAGCCAAGAGAGAAGCCTTAAATAGAATGTGGCTTGTGATGCTTATATGGAAACTCCAGAACTTTGATTTTTATTCTTTTATTTTATTGAGCTTTAATTTTTCAAAAACTAAATACAGAACAAATATAAGGCTGTCATGTAACAACATAAAACAATGCCTGCTGATTTCTGAGGTCAGACGGTTTATCTTGGGCCAAGGAAATACACCCAGAACCAACAGTAAGTGAAATGAGCCTCTGGACAGAGAGGGCTCCAGTCCTTGACCCTCACTCAGTTTCTCAGGTCTGTTTTCCCTCATGATAAGCCATTTTCTTCTATAAATCATAGGTTTGAAAAAAAACTAAGTTACTTGGTTTCCTGGATCTGTGCGGAACTGAAACAGCAAACTAGAAAGAATAGGTGTGTGGCCAGAGACGGGTGCGCTCGCCCTGGTGGCAATGGAAATTGACTGCTGTCTGCACAGAAAACAAGAACAGGCCCATGTTCCCGGATGATGTACAACAGTGGCTGCTCACAACGATGGTCCTGAGTCAAAAAATGGTTTAACATTCAGACCTCGTGTTTAAAGCACTCAAGCAACAATGATAAATACTTCAATGTGATTATAAATATGCATCCCCAGCTCAAAACCTGGCGTCTTATTCAGTGGGGTAAAACCAGAGGCATTCCCATGAAAACAGGAACAATAGACATGAAAATCCACTATTCCTACCACACATTTCACCAGAAAAAGTTCACTTAAAAATGTTTTAAACCAGCCGCGGGCTTCTGTGCAGAGATGGCCAAGTCCAAGAACCACACCATGCACAACCAGTCACGAAAATGGCACAGAAACGGCATCAAGAAACCGCGGTCACAAAGATACGAATCTCTTAAGGGGGTAGACCCCAAGTTCCTAAGGAACATGCGCTTTGCCAAGAAGCACAACAAGAAGGGCCTGAAGAAGATGCAGGCCAACAACGCCAAAGCCATGAGCGCACGCGCTGAGGCCATCAAGGCCCTGGTCAAGCCCAAGGAGCCCAGGCCCAATATCCTAAAGGGCTGCAGCCACAAACTCAGTCGACTTGCCTACATCTCTCACCTCAAGCTTGGGAAACGTGTTCGTGCCCGCATTGCCAAGGGGCTCAGGCTCTGCCGGCCAAAGGCCAAGGCCAAGGCGGAAACCAAGCCCCAGGCTGCGTGTGCGGCTGCAGCTCAGGCTCCCAAAGGGGCTCAGGCTCCTGCTCCCAAAGGTGCCCAGCCCCCCACGAAGGCTCCACAGTAGAGGCCTCTGTCTGCCTGAGGACAGAAGGACTGGGGGGCCCCCTGGGCTGCTGTCTGTGTGGCGCTGGTGTCCTCCTGTGCTGTTTGTACAAATAAACCTGCAGCAGGGGAAAAAAAACGTTTTAAACCAGTGTTGGTCCTCTGAAGGGGTATGTTTTACTTTCTGGAAAATTCACTCAGGGAGCACATTTCATTTCCTAGTGATGCAGCACAAGTGCTTCTCTCGCTTCCTTAAGGTGCCTCAGGCTGCCATCTGAGAAAGTCAGAGCAGGGAATATCAGAGGTTGACAGGCAAGAAGAGCGCCAGGATGAGCATGGGTTTATGCATGTATCTGTGTGTTCATTTTCCAGAGAATCAATACATAAGTGGCAAACTTCCAGATATCGCTCCATTGGATCGCATGCCACCGTTCCTAAAGACGAGTTAAAGGTGGGCATCATTGGAGGCGGCCACCTGGGGAAGCAACTGGCTCACGTACTGCTTGATCTTGTCCCCATCCCTCCTGAGAGGCTGTGGATCTCCACTCGGAGGCCAGAGGCCCTGGGTGAGGAGGAGTAGACGGTAGAAAGGGGGCTTGGGTATGCCCTAGAGGTGTTGACCAGGCTGTTGATGAAAGGGGAATCATGTGCAGCATGCTGAGTTCTCAGCTTTCTAGTCTGAGAAGAGCTTGAAAGATTGTTTTTAACTTGTTCCTAAAAACACTTTGCTTCTCCACTAAAATGTTTTATAACCATCTCTCTTCCTTGTGCCCTTGGTGATGAGATATCTTTCTGGATCTTTGATGCAGAGCTTTCCAAATAGAGTTGAGCCTGGCTAGTGTGCTCAGTGGTTAAGCATCAACCTATGAACCAGGAGGTCAAGATTTGATTCCCTGTCAGGGCACATGCCCGGGTTGTAGACTTGATCCCCAGTAGGGGGCCTGTAGGAGGCAGACAATCAATGTTTCTCATCTTTGATGTTTCTATCCTTCTCTCCCTCTCCCACCTCTCTAAAATCAATAAAAACTTAATAAAAATAAGAGTTCAAATCTAACTGGACCAGTTAGAGTCTGGTGTGTGTTAACCAGTGCCAAACATGTGGCCTTGTATTTTTACAAATAACATTTCCTGAATTTTTAAAATTATTCTCTATTGATTCCATCCACTCTGGTGATAGAAATCAGAATGGTTGCTTCTGGGGAGACTAACTGAGAAGAGGCCTGAGGGGACTTTCTGAGGAGATGGAAATGTTCTAGTTCAGGGTGGGGAACCTTTCTTATGCCAAGGGCCATTTGGATATTTATAATACCATTCTCGGGCCATACAAAATTATCAACTTAAAAATAAGCCTGTTCTATTTGGTCAAACATTTAATTAACTCACCCCTAATGCCTTGGCAGGGCCAGACCAAATGATTTTGTGGGCCTTATATGGGCAGTGGGCTGGATGTTCCCCATCCTTTTGTAGATCTTGAAAGAGGAGTGAGTTACATGGGTGTATACATATGACAAAAGTGATCAAACTGTATTTTCTTTCTCTCTCTCTCTCTCTCTCTCTCTCTTTCTCCTTACCTGTGGATATTATCCCCACTGAGTTCTAGAGAGAGGAGAAGGAGAAGGAGAAGGAGAGAGAGAGAAAGAGAGAGAGAGAGAGATCGATTTGTTGCTTCCCACACACACCCCTACCAGGACTGGGGAACCTGCAACCAAGGCAAGTGCCCTTACCAGGAATCGAACCTGAGACACTTGGTTTGTGAGCTGACACTATAACCACAGAGGCAAACTGGCCAGGGCCAAACTGTATACTTTAGACCTGCATGTTGCACTGTATCTAAATTATGCTTGAATAATCTCTATAAATGTAAAATATTATATGCATATTTTATAAAATTTTGAAAGTTACTCTACAGGAAAATAAATAATAACTACCTATAATCCCCTTACCAGGGGTATTATTTCCTGTTTTTTTCTCTGATCAGATTAGATCAGGAATTGAGACTGTACAAAGTTATTTGTATTCTGCTTTTTTACTTAATATAAGCATATTCTTATTTTAGTTAACATTCTTCAAAATCATGATTTTAAGGTTGTATGGTATTTCAAAGTATGGTTGTATGATGATTTATGTAGCTGTGGCGTATTAGATTTCCTTGTACATGTTTTTAAAAGTAAAATTACTAGGTCAAAGAAGAGGTACAGCTTTATTAAAATACTAGAAACCAAGCCTGCAGAGATTGGGCCAAAACCAGCTCTCCGACATCCCCCAAGGGGTCCCGGATTGCGAGAGGGTGCAGACCAGGCCGAGGAACCCCACCAATGCATGATTGGGGCCAGAGAGGGACTGTGGGAGGGCTTCAGGGAATGTTCGGCCTGTCTCACCCAGTCCTGATCAGCCAGACCCCAGCAGCAAGCTAACCTACCAGTCAGAGAGTCTGCCCCTTGGTGGTCAGCATGTGTCATAGCAACTGGTTGAATAAATGGCTGGGCACTTAGCATATTAGGTTTTTATTATATAGGATAATTTGCATATAGTAAACTGAACATTTCTTATATCACCATAAACTACACATTTTAAAGTGTACAATTTGATGTTTTGCACAGGTGTGTATTTGAAACCATCAACACAGAATGAACTTACCCATCATCCCCCAAAGTTTCCTTATAATTTCTATCTCTCTACCTCTCTGCAGTCCCCTACCTAGGAACCCACTGATCTGATTTCTGTCATCATCAATTATTTGCATATTCTAAAACATTATACAAATGGAATCATATGGTTTGTACTGTTGTTTGGTCTGATTTCTTTCACTTTGCATAATTAAGATATAGTTTGTTTCATGTATTGATATTCTTTTTATTTCTGCGTAGTATTTCATTGTGTTAATATTCCAGTTCATCTAGTCTTTTGTTGATGGACATTCCAGTTGTTTCCAGTGTGGGGCTATTACAAATAAAGCTGCTATGAATATTTGTGTACAAATACCAGTACAAATGTTTTAATTTTTCTTTGGTACATACTTGGGAGTGAAATGGTGGGTCATATGGTAGGAATATTTAATTTTTAAAGTAACTTCTAATACATTTTTTTCAAAATGACTTCCAAAAAAGGTTGTTCAGATATACACTTTCACCAGTGTTGTGTAAGAACACCCATTTCACTACATTTTTTTTTCCAATTCTGGGCCTCTTGTTGTTATTCCACTTACTTATGCATTTATTGGTTGATTCTTGTATGTGATCTGACTGGGGATTGAATCCATAATCTTGGTGTATGGGGTTGACGCTCTAACCAACTGAGCTACCCGGCCAGGGCCTGAGCCTCTTTTATTTTTTTTATCACTATTTTACTATGCCTTTAAAATTTTTCTTATTTTAATATGTCTTTTACTGACCACTAGAATAGTTGGATATTTTTATATGTTTATTGCTATTTTTGTCTTTTTTGAGTTCTTTTGGTCCAGTTTTTCTGTTGGCATGCCTGTTTTTTTCTTATTTGTACATGTTCTTTCTAATTAAGGAAATCTTAACATTTTATCACTCAAGGCAAATTTTGAAAAATCTGATCGATAGAACTAGTATGTATGGTATTTCAACAAACTACATATATTTTTTGGAAAGCGATATGTTTATTAATAACTAGAGGCCTGCCCTGGCTGGCCTGGCTCAGTGGATAGAGCATCAGCCTGAGGACTGAAGGGTCCCAGGTTCGGTTCTGGCCAAGGGCACATGCCTGGGTTGCGGGCTTGATCCCCAGTAGGGGGTGTGCAGGAGGCAGCTGATCAGTGATTCTCTCTCATCATTGATGTTTCTATCTCTCTCTCCCTTTCCCTTCCTCTCTGAAATCAATAAAGAAAGAAAAATTAAAAAAAAATAACTAGAGGCCTGGTGCACAAAATTTGCACACTCAGAGAGGGGTCCCTCAACCTGGCTTGTGCCCTCTTGCAGTCTGGGAGCCCTCAGGGGATGTCCGTCAGTCAGACATCCTTAGTGCTGCTGCGGAGGCAGGAGAGGCTCCTGCCACCGCTGCTACGCTCACCAGCTGTGAGCCCAGTTTCTGGCTAAGCAGCGTTCCCCCTGTGGCAGCGCACTGACCATCAGGGGGCAGCTCCTACATTGAGTGTCTGCCTCCTGGTGGTCAGTTCTCGTCATAGCGACCGGTCGTTCCGCCATTCAGTTGATTTCATATTAGCCTTTTATTACATAGGATAAAGTTACAGTTTTAGAATATCACTGTCTATTGAGTAAGAAAGCAAGAATTCAACATGCTCAGAATCAGCCTCTATGTACTTTTGAGAACATAGAAGAAGGGAGGTGCCTGTTTTCTAAACTTACTACCTGGAAGCACCTGAGTACCCCAATGACCTCAGCATCAGATTTATCATGTATTCTTGCTGGTTGAGATAAGGAGTGACCTCTCCAGTGTCTAATGCTCTCTTTTCTCTTTTAAAAATATATTTTTATTGATTTCAGAGAGGAAGGGAGAGGGAGAGAGAGATAGAAACATCAATGATGAGAGAGAATCATTGATTGGCTGCCTCCTGCACACCCCCCACTGGGAATCGAACCCACAACCCAGGCATGTGCCCTTGGCTGGAATCGAACCTGGGACCCTTCAATCCACAGGCCGACACTTTATCTACTCAGCCAAACCAGCTAGGGCTCTAATACTCTCTTTTCAATACCATTTAAAACATAGGACCATGTGTGACTTTATGTTTTTACTTTTGAAAATACATATAAGGGCAACCAAATGATCAAATACCAAGGGGTGGTTTTTATACAACTACATGATGTATCCCATTTCTCTCTACATTTATAAATATCTTACCATTAAATTGTGTATCCTTTATAGAAACTGTAAGCTTATTTCCCCCAAATCTTCCCAGCTTCTGCCCTAGACTCTTCCATTCTTTTAGTCTTTCCTACCAACTCAAGCCAGTTAGCTGTGTAATTTTAGCCCAGTTATATGACTTCTTGAAGACTCAGTTTCCTCAGCTATAGTATATGAATAATACTAGTCTCTGACTTACCCTGGCTGGTGTGGCTGTTGGCTGACCATGGTCCTGTCCACTGAAAAGTCACAGTTCAATTCCCGGTCAGGGCACATGCCCGGGTTGTGGGCTCGATCCCTGGTCAGGGTACATGTGAGCGACAGCTAATCGATGTTTCTCTTACACATCGATGCTTCTCTAAAATCAAGAAGAAGTATTAAAAAATACTAGTTTCTGCCTCATAAGGTCCTTATGAGAACTTCCGTCGATAATACATATAAAGTACTTTGTGTATTATCTGATATATAATAAACCTTCAGTAAATTGTAGCAGAAGGCGTCTGAAAACCTCCAGCATTTGAGGTAAGCATTTGAGAAATTGTCTCATAATCTCAAATGCGGCCGCTGTGGCTGCCAGCGCTGCTAGCAGGGGGCAGGGCATTGCTGCATGGCTCCTAGATGGCATGAGCGCATCTCTTCTGATTTATGTGACAAGAGTTGAGATAAAATAATTGTCTTCCTCTCCCTACAGTTGATGTTCAGGCCCAACTCTCCTCTGTACTGTGATTTTTCTGTCTTCTTCTATCCCTCCCAGAGGAGTTGCAGAACCTGGGGGTCCGGTGCTTTTACCATAACGCCTATCTGGTGGGCTGGGCCGACGTGATATTCCTCTGCTGCCTGCCATCTCAGCTGCCTAATATTTGCGCGGAAATAAACACCAGCTTTAAAAAAGACAGCATTGTGTACAGCTTTGTAGCTGCCATCCCAATACCCAGGTACCTTGGTAGGGGGAGCCCAGAACTGGCAGACCTGCTCTGTTGTCCTCCGCCCTGGCTTCTGCTCCCTCCTCCACCCAGCTCCTACCTGTGGGAGGTGGTCATTCCCAGGAGTAAGGTGGAAACCGCTTCACAGGCAGGGCTCAGCCAGGCTTTCTTTTTTTTCTCTCTTTTTTTAAAAAAAAATATATTTTATTGATTTTTTACAGAGAGGAAGGGAGAAGAATAAAGAGTTAGAAACACCGATGAGAGAGAAACACCGATCAGCTGCCTCCTGCACAACCCCCACTGGGGAGGTGCCCGCAACCAAGGTACATGCCCTTGACCAGAATCGAACCTGGGACCCTTGAGTCTGCAGGCCGATGCTCTATCTACTGAGCCAAACCCGTCAGGGCCCACCCAGGCTTTCTAATTGTGTCTTCCCCATGTCTCTGCAAACCGCCCCTGGGGGTGGGTCATTTTCTTTGATGTGCAAAAGGTTGGAACTGCAAGAGAGCATTGCCTCCCACTGCTTGCAGCTGACTCATGTTCCCCTTGTGCATCAGTGAGAGGGGAAACCACCAGTCCACAGGATGAAGAGTGTTCGAGAGCATGTCAGGTGTTACTTTTCTACCCCTAGTGTCAAGGCCAGTGCCAGGCAAGTGATAACATTCAGTGAGTGTTGGTTAGGCAGATGGCTAAACAATCCAACTAGGTAGTGTCCTCAGAGCTGACCCGCACCTGTGCTGTGGGGGGGCTGGGGAGTGGAGGTGGGGATATCTGTTGTTGGGGTTGGCTGTTAACTCTGTGGATCATGTGGTTTATTCTAGGCCTGGCCTGCACTCCCTGACTTTGTGGCTTTACTTTCAGGTTGAAAAGGCTGCTGGACCACACCAGTATCTTGCGGCCTCACTATCAATGTGTTGAAGGTTTTGCTAATATCTGGCAGTCCAACAGGGAAATCACAGCTGCTCTTCAAGATCCTGAGATTCTTCAGGCTACCTGCCCCTACAACCCTGCTGGTAATGGCTCACCCTAGTTTTGGCACTCTTTTAAAAATCACTTTCCTCCTGGCCTGTTACTATCTTATTATTTTTTTTTAAAATGTTTATTTTTTTATATTTTATTTATTTTTTACAGAGAGGAAGGTAGAGGGATAGAGAGTTAGAAACATCGATGGGAGAGAAACATCGACCAGCTGCCTCCTGCACACCCCCCACTGGGGATGTGCCCACAACCAAGGCACATGTCCTTGACCGGAATCGAACCTGGGACCTTTCAGTCCGCAGGCCGACGCTCTATCCACTGAGCCAAACCGGTTTTGGCTGTTACTATCTTATTAGATCCAAGCGTGTGTGTGTGTGTGTGTGTGTGTGTGTGTGTGTGTGTGTGTGTGTTTGTGTGTTGGGGAGTACTGTATAGCTAGATGCATTCTCAGCTATTTAGGTTTTATACAGGAACAACTTTGGTGGCAAAAAACAAACAAACAAACAAACAAAAAAACGGTCCTAAATAGGGAAAGCTGAGAAGTCTGAATATTTGGATCCTTTAAGAATGAACTGGAAACAACCTAAGGGGCGAGTCAATTTAAACAGGAGGATGTACTGTCTGGGACTAAATGGGTTTTTTTGTGCTTTTCTTTTATCCTCACCTGAGGATGTGCGTATTGATTTGAGAGGAGAGAGAGAAAGAGATGACAGAGAGTACATAGACTGGTTGCTCTCACGTGCACCCCAACCTGGTTTGGAACCACAACCCAGGTATGTGCCCTGACTGGGACTCGAACCTGCAACCCTTTGAACATAGGATGATGCTCCAACCAACTGGGCCACACTGGCTGGGCTGGGATTAAGGGGTTTTTCCCTGCTCTAATCTTTTCCCTAGCTCCTTCTTAATTGGTAAGGTCTGATGTAGAAATTCCTAGAGATGCTTTTGCCATTAGAAATGTCCACATTAGCCCAGCTGAGGTGGCTTAGTGGTTGAGCATTGACCTATGAGCTAGGAGGTCATGGTTCGATTCCTGGTCAAGCACCAAAGTTGCAGGTTCCATCCCCAGTGTGGGGCCTGCAGAAGGCAGCCAATCAATGATTCTCATCATTGATGTTTTTCTCCCTCTCCCTTCCTCTCTAAAATCAATAAGAACATATATTTTAAAAAATGTCCACATTAGTCATACTTGTCCTACCGTGGCAGGGTCAACAGGATGTGTTATCAAGGTCACAAGCAGGGTTCTTGGCCAGGGAGGGGGAGTGTTTGCTTATCTTGAGGTTCATATGACCAACTTGTCTTTGAAAAAAGGTGGTTATTCACTGTCTGGGTTGGTCCTAGGGTCCCTGCAAACGTTTTTGGTGGCGCTAACTGGTCTTTCCTTTGTCATTGATTTGTAGGCGGGATAATCCTCAATATCAAGTGGTTGGAAGGAGTGTTCTACGCAGCCTTGAACACATGCACAGCAAAGGACCTGCCCCACCCACTAACACTGCAGCTTATGAACGAGCTGTTCCTCTCTGTGCACACCGATGACTGTGGGGAACGTGAAGAATCGTGCCCAAAACTCCAATTACAAGACTTTGTCAGCCAGGTCTATGCCAAGGGCCTGACTCACAGAAGGTAAGGTATGGCGGCTGGCTGTTCTAATTCCTCCCACATTGTTGTCTTAGCAGGCACTTTGTTCTTCCCCTTTTATGTTATCTTTGAAAACTTAAAGAATACGTTCTTGTAAAAAATCCAGCTAGTAGAAGAAGGAAAGCCTCCTTTGCTTCCCAAGTACCATTTCATAGACTTTACATCTAATGGATTTTAGATTTCTTTTCATTATATTTAAGTGTGGACATCTATATCAATATACACATTTAAGAAACATGGGAACTATATGTACTGCATTTTCACTTACTATGTCATGGATACAATCATATTTGTTTCATGTATGAGCAACTGCATAGGCATCCATTAATACATTTAAATTTATTTATCCTATTTCCTCTTGATGGTGTTGTAGTCCTCCCTGTCCCAAATTTGACATCAAGGGCTAATTGAACATTCTTGTACTTGTTTTGCATACTTGTATCAGTATTTCTGTTGGATGAATAGTTAGAGTAATATTTCTGGGTTTGAGATTATATATATATACATATATATATATATATATATATAGTCCCAAAAAATGTATACACACTTTGAATAATTATTAATTCCAATGGGTTAAAAGAAAGAAACATTAATTGAGCTATCAGCTGTAAAGTGTGTATACATCTTGGAGGGACACCCTGTGTTTTGTTTTTGGGCACTTGTAAATTGCTTATCAAAAACATGGTGCTTATTTTTATTTCCACCGATAGTGTAAGAGAGTGCCATTACCTATGGCTTCATAACTTTAAGATCAATCTGTTTAACCTTTGATAATCTAATGGGAAAAAAATGCTGCTCTTATTACAATTTCCTCTTGTCACTAAATTCACTGGACACATTTAAATCCTCTTCTTCCTTGACTATTGAAATGCCATTCTTTTTGGTGCAATCTCCTCTTTTGGCTTTCCTGATACCCTCCCGTTCTCCTCATTTTCTTTCTGTCTTTCCGGCCCCTCCTTGGCCAGCTTCTCTTCTGCCCCATTCTTAAATCTGGGAGTTTTCAGGGCTCTGTCATAGGCCTTCCTTTTCTTTCTACACTTGGTTTCTGGGTGATCTTTTTCCACTTTGGGAACTTAGGTTGCCAACTTTACAGGGACACCACCGAGCCTATATCTCTACCAGGGGTCCTCAAACTACGGTCCGCGGGCCACATACAAATACAAATATTGTATTTGTTCCCATTTTGTTTTTTTACTTCAAAATAAGGTATGTGCAGTGTGCATAGGAATTTGTTCATAGTTGTTTTTTTTTAATTATAGTCTGGCCCTCCAACGGTCTGAGGGACAGTGAACTGGCCCCCTGTTTAAAAAGTTTGAGGACTCCTGCATCTGTTTCATGCCCAGGTAGTTCACATTATCTGTCTTCACTCAGACTTGGTGTGTGCAAAGCAGACCTGCTCTTCCTGGATTTCTTATCTAGTTACAAGCTTCATCACCAGTTGTTCAAGCCAGACCTCTGGAAGTAATCCTTGATTCTTCCCTCTTTTGTATTCTAATCAGTCACCAATGGCCTGCCTTACACTTCCAGTTTCGGGATTTCCCTCCCCCATTTTCCTGGAATTCCCTCCATGGCTCTCTTATTGTGGATCTTGTTCTGGATCTCTCTTCCTCTGGCATGGCTTACTCCTTCACTGGGGATCAGGTCCTCCTCCAGGGGCTTCCTTAGGAAAGTATGCCTTGGAAGTAATTGTTAGAGACTATGTCTGAAAATGTTCTTATTCTAACCTAATATTTTTATTGGGAACATAGCCAGACATAGAATTCTAGCTTAGAAATAACTTTCCCTCAGAAGTTTGAAGGCATTGCTCCATTGTCTTTCAGTTGTTAGAGTTACTATTGTGAGAGAGGCCCAGGGTACCTCTAATTTTTTAATTCATCCTTTCTCTGAAACCTGAGTCTTTTGTGGGTAAATGGACTGTGCCTTGGCTCATGTTATTGTCCATATTCTTTCCAGCTTCCAAACTCATTGCTCTTGTGTTCTCTCTCATCATTTTATGTTCTTGGACTATTTTTTATTTGGATTGTTTACTTTTTACTTATTGTTTTACAGGGGTTTTCAGTAGGGATATGTTTTAAGCATCCTATATAATAAAAGGGGAATATGCAAATAGACTGAACAGCAGAACAACTGAACAACCAATCTAAGTGTAATATGCTAATGATATGCTAAGGCTGCTCAACCGCTTGCTATGATGTACACTGACCATGAAGGGGAAGACAGTCGACCGGTGTGGGGGGGGCGAGCCTCTCCTGATCGGGACTGATTGGGCATAAGCCAGTGGCAGGCACAGTGGGGCCAGGATGAATGGGAGCAGCAGGTAGGAGCTGCAGGCGGCATTGGACCCTGGGTTTCAGCTTTATCCCGCAGGCCATCCTGAGGGACCCCACCCGTGCACAAATTCATGCACCGGGCCACTAGTTAGAAATATTTTTCATATTCTTTTTGGTATCTTTTGCTATACAGAGCTTCTAATTTTTACAGTCAAAATTTTCAAGTTACTTCTTTATGGTTTCAAGTCATACTTATAAAGACCTTCTTTATCCCAAAATGTTCTAAATCTTCTTCTAGGATTTTATTTTTTAAATATTTAAATCTTTAATAAATTTAGGGTTTTTATTCATTTTTGAAAGCCAGTTGTCTTAACACTATAGAGTAGCCAATCCTTTTCCTACCAATTTGAAATGTGATTTTTTAAAATATATTTTTTTAATTGATTTTTCACAGAGAGGAAGGGAGAGAGATAGAGTTAGAAACATCGATGAGAGAGAAACATCGATCAGCTGCCTCCTGCACATCCACCACCGGGGATGTGCCCGCAACCCAGGTACATACCCTTGACGGAAATCGAACCCGGGACCTCAGTCCGC
>NW_006383013.1:3219208-3233604 GCF_000327345.1 Myotis davidii | reverse complement strand
TTTCTCTTTAATATATTTTATTGATATTTTACAGAGAAGAAGGGAGAGGGATAGAAAGTCAGAAACATCGATGAGAGAGATCGATCAGCTGCCTCCTGTATGTCCCCCAGTGGGGACGTGCCCGCAACCAAGGTACATGCCCTTGACCGGAATCGAACCCGGGACCCTTGAGTCCGCAGGCCAACGCTCTATCCACTGAGCCAAACCGGTTCGGCTTGAAATGAGATATTTTTCATTCCTAATGTTCATAATCCTTTTATGTAGTCTCTTTCTAAATTCAAGGAAAATACACTGAAAAGGATGTCAATGTCACTATCATAATCATTCTCTAACTATGAATTCCTCCCAAGATGCACTTAGAGAAATGTATGTAAGTACAATTAAATCTACATATTGGGTAATTTTAGCTGAATTTTTTATTTAATTGTGAATTTGCATTAGTTAGACTTAGAAAAATGAAGAACCTTATTTCCAAGTGGAGGAACACATTTTTTTTTTATTTAAAGGGGGTGGGGAGGAAGAGAGGGAGAGAGAGAGAGGAGAGGGAAACATCCATTGGTTGTTTCCCACACAGTGTAGTGCTCCAACCAATGGAGCCCCCATTTGTCAGGGCAGAAAACATTCTTTAAAGGAAATGTGTAAAGCTAAATCATTTGTTTTGAGCAGACCTAAAGGTAACAGTTGTTTTGTTTTTTGTTTTTCCCACCCAGGCCTCTACCCTGGTTTGATCTGGCTTCTGTGCAACTCAGGGAAACTCCCTTTACCAGGAAGCTCTTAACCTGTACTAGTCTCCAGGACCACATTATCCATTTCTACTGTAATGAATTTGGCCTCTCCTTTACCAAAGAACAGCCGCCAATGGTTTCCAGAAACTGTCTGTTCTAATCAGAGAAGATACCTCAGGACTCAGAATTCTTTCTCTCACTACAATGGTCATATCAGATCATCACAACTGACAGTGGGGACTCATGGGACTGCTTGCAAAAGTTAGGCAATCAGGAATTAGAAAATGGTACTGATGGCTCTTTATAATGTAGATTAAAATGAGAGGTCCTTTACATTGGTATATGTGTGTATCTGTGAAACTACATAACCCAACACAATTCAGTAAGCTGCTTCCCCATGAGAGCCTTGTTAATACAAATTATCTCTCTTCTAAAAGCTGAATTTAAGGAGGTATAATGTCATTATTAGCTTCTTTTCCTGTAGTGGCATATAGCCGACAAATGATACAGCTTCACTTTCCTACCATTTTAGATAGAGAAGAAAAATGTGTGGTAAACAACTTAACTGTGACTCATCTCATGCTTATTCCAGCTATATGTGACTTGGTACTATCTTATTTAAAAAGCTCTCATTTAAAGCATTTTTAACCATACAAATATTTTTTTTAAATAGCTGGCATTTTTATTAAGTGGCTAAAAGTACTTTTGTAAAATAGAGATCTTATTTCTATAGTGCAAGTTTATTTCCTTTATGTTGTAAATACTTTATGTCAATTATAACACAGCAGGAAAGAGCAGCAGTGACCACTAAGTGGAGAAAGAGGAACAAAACATTGTGTGCCAACTGCTAAAGTGCTTTTGAACAAAGCCATTCACTCCATAAGTAAACCACCATGGCCCTACCTTAATCATTCACACTTTTCTTTTCTGCATAATTATGACTTAGGCAAATTCAATAGTATTGAATTATTTGAGATAAAAATGTTAGTTCAATTTAAGGGAAAATCAGGCTCATCACTAAATATATATGTTTTTAAAATGTATTTTTATTGATTTCAGAGAGGAAGGGAAAGGGAGAGAGAGATAGAAACATCAATGATGATAGAGAATCATTGATTGCCTGCCTCCTACATGCCCCACACTGGGGATCAAGCCCGCAACCCCGGCATGTGCCCTTTTCTGGAATCGAACCTGGGACCTTTCAGTCCACAGGTTGATGCTCTATCCACTGAGCTAAACTGGCTAGGGCTCATCACTAAATATTAACATTCTGTGTGAATGCTAATTTGAGGCACTGTTCCTTCTCTCAGTAGAAAAAAAAAGAAATGTATTCCTTTGACTATTCATTCAGGTGTGGGGAACTGGACAGGATACATCTTTGCCCTTCTGGATTATGGTGGCCCTTTAGTGGTTTTTAGGATTAAGAAGTGAGACTGGGGGGAGAGGGGGGGAGAGCAGATAAATCTATAAAAGTAGAGAGGAACTGGAGTTATTCGAGTGACAAAAAGTATTTTGTAATTTCTTTTGAGCAGTCCAGTCATGGGTAGACTCTGGCCTGAATTTTATTTTATAAAGGTCTGGCAGGTACCACATAAGAGCCTTTAAACAAACCTCAGCCCCTAGTTCATAAGGGTACTTCCATAGCCATGCCATTTGTAAGGATAAATACAAATCTAAAAACAGATTTAAAAAAATATTTCTCTGATGCTGAAATATTTCTTTAGAAAACTTGTAATATAAATCCCTTTTCTCTGTTTTTGAGTTGTATATAAATATTTTAAAAAGCTGAATAAGACTTCTGACAATTTTATATCCCAGGACTGATTTTCTGGGGGGCCTTGGAGCCATCTCTGAAATGTGAACACCCGGTCTCCCTGAATCTGTGGGAGTTTAGCCTAGTGCCTGGCTCCAAATAATAACTTCTTGTTTGTCATGGAGATGTGAGACACAGACAGTTAACATGTATGCAATATGTGCCTGGCTATATAAAGGGGTGATTTTTCTTGGTCTTTTCAATCTCTTTAGCAGCTCGCTTGTGATGTGCATCACAGTCTGATTTAATACTCATTCAATAATAAATTTTTTTTAAAAAAATACATTTTTTATTGATTTCAGAGAGGAAAGGAGAGGGAGAGGGTGAGAGAAACATTAATGATGAGAATCATGGATTGGCTGCCTCCTGCATTCCCCCACCTGGGGGTTGAGTCTGTAACTTGGGCATATGCCCTGACTGGGAATTGAACCATGACTTATTGATTCATGGGTCCATGCTCAACCAGGGAGCCATGCCAGCCGGGGCAAAATTGGCGTTTTTTTAATTGATTTTTTTTTTTTTAGAGAGTGAGGAAGGGTTGGGGCGCAGAGAGGGACATCGACTTGTTTATACATTCATTGGTTGATTCTTGTATGAACCCTGACTGGGAAACAAACCGATAACCTTGGTGTATTGGAACTAAGCTCTGACCAACTGGCCTACCCGGCCAGGGCATTATCTTTGTTCTAATGACAGGCTAAATTGAAACAGAAATACAGGAATGTACTGTGAGTTGGAGACAGATCTAGGAATAGTGCCAGGAGTTCTACTCTGATTCTTAATGAGGAGGAGAAAAAGAAAACCCCAAAAGACCACACTTCTTCCACCAAGTAATTTAGTTTGATCTTTCAAGCTAAGTGAAATGGCTTTTCTCTGTGGCTCAGTATAATAGAATGCCTAATAATCGTCAGGGGCAGTTATTTTCGGCTCATAATCTTGTAATCCTGCTTTTTGCACAAATTCAGAATAGGTCAAGGAATCAGATGTTTCGCCAGTATGACCTTTTTGTTCTAAAAATAAGCCAATATTGTCCCTATGGGGAAGACGGATGGAGCGTTTAAATAATGGTTCTTCAAATCCCAGTAGTTCCCGCGTATGCCGAGAAATTGCCTGAAATACAAGGATAATTTTTTAATGGGACTAACCTGAAAATACAACTAAATCAAAGCAGTTCTACTTACTGTCGTAGGCCTTTTGAATGCTAATCTCTTAAGCTATTTCTATGGGAAATTTAAATAACGAAATAACACTGTGAAAGGCTTACTAGCCTGGCCTTCTCAAAGAAAGATCTTGAGAAACATAGCATGATTTCTCTTTTTAAGAGTCCTATTTAAGGGTGTTTCTAGGCCCTTGCATGGCCATGGATGGGTTAATTTATTTTCTTTTGAGCAATCTGACCAATCATCTGAGCAAATAATATGTTCAGATTAGCAGCTCTGACTATCTCTGGGAAGTTTAATAAATAACTTGTCTATAGGGAGCTCAGTTAATCTACAGTTATAAGACTAAAATTCATGCCACAGACAACTCTAAACCTGATACAAAACTGCCCATTAGCCATATATTTCAGATAGGAAAGATAACTTTCTTCTCAAATCTTCCTTGAATTGGTTTTGTTTACACTCTAAAGATGGTCTGTGGGTAAGAGAGAGTTGCCTTGCATTTCCAGTGGGACTACTAATTAAGGTCTGTAGCAAGGGGTTTCTAAGAGTTCAGATCCACATTACTACAAGTGGCTTTTAAGAATTCCCATTTGTAACGGATGTTGCTACATTGAGCACCTTGCTTGGTCAGCACCTCACCCTGACTCTCCTTTTGAATGTCCCTTAGCAGCAGGAGTTATTTCACAAATTCACTGAGGTTTACAGAAATGTGGCTATTGTAAAGGCCAAGAGGGTCCAGTATTGTTTAATATTCTAATGTAGAAATAAAGTGTGTTGTAAAGCAATTAGTTACATGTGGAATCAAGAAATATAATCTGATCATTTTTCTAATTCAATGATTCTTAAAGTATATCTGAGGTGTACTGATGGACCATGAGGGCTACAAACTGATCTAAAACTGTGAGTTCTTTCTTTAATTTTGATTAATAACAAACAATAGACTTTATTTTTGCCTAAGGGTTAGAGCAATTTACTAGTAACTTGAGTTAGGAAGGATTATTAAAACTATGTATTCAGGAAGATTAATATTAGAGTTTTCCAAAGATTTTTAATTCCATATTCTAGGATGGTGGCCCATACTTGATGCTTGCAGAGTACCTACTTCACATGGTCTCAAGTAGGAATTTGTATCACGTATAGTTTTCAAGAAGATTCTAATTATTCCTATATCATCATTGTATTGTGTGTTGATCATGATTTTCAAAGGATGCTATTTTTGCTTTTATTTGTAAACAACTGATAGTTTTGCGTCATCATTATCAATTTATTAGGTACTGCTTAGTTACCTTATAGTAGCAGTGCTCACTTGCTTAATAGAAACCGATGATTTATTATTTTTTGTTGTTAATCCTCACCTGAGGATATTTTCTCCACTGATTTTTTAGAGAGGGTGGGGGAAGAGACAGAAAGAGAGAAACAACGATATATAAGAGACACATTGATTGGTTGCCCCTCGTACATGCCCCAACTAGGGCCAGGGATCGAGTCTTCAGCCCGTGGGCTGACACTCCAACCACTGAGCAAGACGGCTAGGCCCCTGTGAGTTATCTTAATTAAATCTAAAGACATGATTGCTGTGATTCAAATATGAATCATCTACTACCATTATTAGAAAACATGTATAATTCCCAAAAATCTGCTTGTTGATTCATATAACAATGTGGATTAATTAAATGCATTTTGCTAAAGGAAAGAAGCCAAAGTTAAAGGCTACGTACTATTTGATTCCATTTATGTGACATCCTAGAAAATTCAAAACTAAAGGGATAAAAAACAGATTAGTGGTTGCCAGGGACAGGAGGGATGGGCTGACTACAGAGGGTACATGGGAAATATTAGGGAGATAGAACTATTCTGGATACATGACCCTGTGTATTTGTCAAAACCCACAGAACTGTACATTATAAAAGGTGACTATATGCAAGGTTTTTTTAAAGTATATTTTTATTGATTTCACACAGATAGGAATGGAGAGGGAGAGAGAGAGGGGAAAACATCAGTGATGAGACAGAATCATGGATCGGCTGCCTCCTGCATGCTCCCTCCTGGGGATCGAGCCCGCAACCCAGGCATGTGCCCTTGACTGGCATCAAACCCAGGACCCTTCAGTCCACAGGCCAATGTTTTATCCACTGAGCCAAACTGGCTAGGGCTATGCAAGTTTTAAGGAGCAAGGATGTTGTGGTAACCCTGATGGCATATATGAATCAAATGAATCTAACTGTACTACAACGTAAGACATAATGTCATTGAAGGAGGTAGGGAAGAAAGGAGATGACTTTGAAAAAACATTGTTCTGTCTAGGTAGTGTAAAGCTAAGGACAAACACCACTGCACACAACACTGTGCTCTATCTGATAAATGTGTTTCTCATAGATACATACTTACAGATAAGGAGAGCCAACTTCTCACTGTCAGAGAAAGAAGTTATAAAAAGCAAAGGGGAATAGGGAATACGAAGGATGGGAAGGCTGGAATGAACCCTGTGGTGCTAGACTAGAGTCAGAGATATTAATCAGTATGAACTCATAATGCCAAAAAGTACCAAGAAAATGCAAATAAAAATAGGGGAGCATGCAAACAGGACACAGAGAGCCAATGATAGAGTCCCAAGTGGGGGAGAAGGGACAATTAAGCATTGGAGAGAGTTATTTTTTTATTTAAAATTTTATTTATTGATGAGAGAGAGAGAGAGAGAGAGAGAGAGAGAGAGAAAGGAACATTGAGTTGTTATTCCACTTGTTTATGCATTCATGGATTGCTTCTTGTATGTGCCCTGACCGGGATCAAAACCATAACATTGGCGTATTAGGACAATGCTCTAACCAGCCAAGCTACCCAAGGCAGGGCTTACAGAAGAGTTCCCTAAGAAGAGTTCCAATTAAACATGGAAGGGCTCTAGCTGGTTTGGCTCAGTGGATAGAGTGTTGGCCTGTGGCCGTGGAAGGGTCCCGGGTTCGATTCTGGTCAGAGTTGCTGACCTGATCCCCAGTAGTGGGTATGCAGGAGGCAGCCAATCAATGATTCTCATCACTGATATTTATATCTTTCTCTCTTCCTCTCCCTTTCTCTTTGAAATCAATAAAAGTATATTTTAAAAAAACATGGAAGGAATGAGGGAAATAGAAAATCATCATTAGAGCAACATAGTAATAACTGCTGCAGGCAAGATCCATTGATGAATGCTAAGATTAATAAGTACAACTTGAAGGAGAAACAGGATATTGCCACAATCTCAAACTATCTCCTCCAATCTATTTATTACAGTGGTAGTTTTACTCTATGTCCATAAACTCTTTGATACTCTTCCCTTCAGGAGGTGAAGCTTATTTCTCTTCTCTTTGAGTGTGGGCTGGATTTAGTAACTCACTTCTAATGAACAGAATATGAAAGGGAAACACAGTAACTTTACAGTGAAGAAACCTGGCAGATACCATCTGAACCAACTGATCAAGATAAACATCTCCAATGATGAGTTGTGTTGATGTCATGGACTGCCTGGACTTAGGAGATGAGAAGGGCTCTTCGCCTCTGTGATAGTCTTCCCCCCAAAGCATGGGAAACATGGGACAAACTAAAATGCCTGACTGCTACTCTTCAAAGTGTCATGATCATGTAAGACAACGATCGATCAAGAAGCTGCCACCAATTGGAGGAGACCAAGGAAGCATGACAGCTAAATGCAAGGTAGTATCCCTGATTGGATTGTGGAACAACAACAAAAGGGCATCAGTGGAAAAATTGCAGAAATCTTAATAAAGTCTGTAGTTTGTTTAATCGTGCTGTACCGATGTTAATTTTTTAGTTTTGGCAGACCATGGTTACCTACTGCAAGAAGTTAATATTGAAGAGTATGCAGAAACTCTCTGCATTATCTTTGCAATTCTTTGGTAAAACTAAAACTATTTGAAAATTAAAAGTTAAGAAACTATTTTTGTCTAGTGATAATTTAGGACATGTAATGAATTTGTGCTATTTAAAAAGTTTGCAGCAAGGAAATTGCTAAAATCTTATAAAGCTTATACAGCTATACTTTGTAGTATGAAATCATGCATACAAGGAATAAGCAATCCATCTACGTCCTACAAATATTTATCATAGAGTTCTTTTGTTCACTTGTTGGAGAGAATAGTTAAAAATATTTTGAGAATTATATTCTAAGAGAGAAAGGTGAAATAAGTCTGATGCTATCTTGTCTAGCTCATCCCTAGAATAGGATTGGCTTCCTTATCCCCATTACCAAGGCAATGCATTGCTACAAAAGGGAAAGACTGGACAGTGGTTTCTAGAGCTCCTCTGGCCAGGTGAAGAGTTGGTGCTTCTTTCCTCCTGCACTCTTCACCAGTCTCATTTACACATTTACCTTTTCTCTGTCATCCAAGTGTGTTGTAGGAAGGGCAAAGGGAAAGGTGAGTTATTTCTGCAGGTGAAGCATAAGTAATTGCCAAATTAAGGAAGTTGAAGAGAACAGAAACTGGCCATTATGAACTGTAAGGCTTGTGAATGTGGTACATAGTTCAAATGTGGTCCCATTTCTCAGCAGCATGTTCACAATTCTTTACTCTCAAGCAACCTGCTCTCCCCTCACTCCCCACCTCTCCCAAAGCCCACAAGTGGGGGAGAGAGCATGAAAAAGATAACTTCATTGCTTGGGCATTGTTATGGGATAAACTGTGGATGTGCTTGGTACTATAATTACAACAGTGGGAATAAATATGTTTAGTATATCTATAAGGAAGGGAACTATGGCATAACAAAGTTCAGGTGTGATCTGTAAAAAGTTACCTGTGTCAGACTGTATAATTAGCTTTTCTATGTGGATCTAAGTGTCAAGCAAAGCTTATCCAACATATCTTTGAATGTCTTGATCTTTATGTTACTCTAGTGACGTTAAGGAGCAGCCACATTTGTCTGGTGATTTTGATAATAAATATTCCTAAGTTTGCTTATTCAAACTTCTTGGGATGTTAGACCACTGGGTTCATCATTTACTCGAGGATTTCAGAAGATTTTAAAGACCTCTTATTTCTTACAAGACCAGAAAAAACACAATTGGAATTTTCATCATTGCATGTTGATATTGTACTTTTGGAATCAAAATGTCAAGGCGGCAAGATGAATTAGCAGACTCTTAAATAAGCTTTCTCTATATAGGAAACCCTAAGTGACCAGTCGACCAAACAACCGAAGACCATACGACCATTTGACCGGTTGCTATGACGCGCACTGACTATCAGGGGGCAGACACTCAACACAGGAATTCCCCCCTGGTGGTCAGTGTGCTCCCACTGTGGGAGCACAGCTCAGCTGACCAATGGGCGCCAGGCGCTGGGCTCATGGTTGGTGCATACCACTGCAGCTGCCCGAGTAGCAGCGCTACTGAGCTGTGGTGGCAGCAGGCACAGCAGAGCTGGGATGAGTGGGAGTGGTGCAGTACCCTCTGGGGCTTGGGCTCCTCGGCTGCCTGCCATTTCTACTACTACATCCCTTGGGGGATGTCAGACTGGTTTCGGCCTACGGGGATGGGGCCGCGATTACGAGAGGCCACAGGCCAGGCTGAGGGACCCCACCAGTGCACAAATCTGTACACTGGGCCTCTAGTTTTATGATAAAAAGGTAAAATTCTTGATATTTAATGTTTCAGAAATTTGGATTACGAGTTACTATTTTGATAATTTTGTTCTTTACTTTTATTTAGAAAATTTAGTATACTAAAAACACAGGTGGGAATTACAGCTCATAAATACAGTCACATCATCTTTGAACATAAAAAAAAATAGGATGTATCTGGTAGCACTTGTAGCTATGTGAGGGCATGGTTGGAAATACCAATTTGTCATAAGTAGTCCTTTTCTACATCATGAACATGAGGTTCAGGTTATAAAATTGCTCATTTAGATAGGCAATATAGGATTGTGGTTTAAATAGAGTATGGTATGGGAAGTCACACAAAATAGATTTGAATCCTGGCTCTTAAATTTATAATCTTGTGTAAGTTGCTTCACTCTTCTGGGCCTCAGTTTTCTCTTCTATAAAATGGGGATTAAGTAATATAATACATATATGGTACCCAACACACAGTAAGCACTTAGAGAGGATAATTATTAGTAGAGTTCAAGAGATTAAATGTTCAGTTAGAGCTATGTTTTTAATAATTTAAAGGGTTTCTTTATATCTTATTGGAAAAGGGGTTAGGGTATTAACAAGTATTAATTTTCTTATTTTCTAAATCATGTGACTGATGGAATTATATGGTTCTAAGGCCTGATCAAAAGTCACCTAGGGAACAGAGTCCAGGGTTTACCTTAGATGTAAAGAATCAAAATCTCTGGAGTGTGGAGCCTAGGAATCTTTTTATAAAAATCTCACTTGATTTCGAAGACTATCTGAGTTTGAGAATTACCGAGGCAGAACCATTTACAGGCAATTGTGTACTGAATGAAACCACGGGTATGTTGGGGAATATTAAAGGAAAGGGTATAAATGATATTATATGTGTGAGGCTTTGTAAACTATCAAGCACTAAAAATGAAGGGTACTGTTATGCAAAGAAGCATGATCCTGGACTGTTGGTGCTAGAAAGATCTTAGGAAATTGAGGTCCAGAGAGGTGAATGTAAGTTGTTTTTCAAGTTAGGTAGCAAAGGAGGCAAAAACACATTTGGTGTTACGGAAGTGCCAAATGGATGCCAGAGACATAAAATGTACAGCTTGGGAGGAGAGGTTACTGTGACCTGGGAAGGTCAGGAAAGACTTCTTAGGGAAATGAAAATTGAGCTGGGTCCTAAGGATGATTAAGATTCATATTAGTCTAACAGGGGAAGAGGGAACCGAGCAAGCTGCAGAGGGAAGAATGCAAAGGCCAGGTTTGTGAGGGTGTGAGTGAGACCTGTGAGGCTGGAGCAGAAGATTCATGTGGAGAGTGGTAGGGAGAGAATGGCGGTTGGAGAAAACTTGTGGAGGACCTCGAATCCTAAACTAAGGAGTTGAGACTATATTGTAGGCAGAGGGGATCCAAAGAAGGTTTCTGAGTAGTATATAAATGGTTGGAAGGTGAGAGTTTAAAAATCATGCCTTTGAGTCCAAAGGGCCTACAGACAGAGGCTGAGAGCAGGAATATTCTGGTCATAAGGCAATAAAGATCTTAACAAGTGGGAATGGAGAAAAACAGATGCTATAGAAGGAAATGACGTTCATGGGATCTTTGTGGTGATCAAAGGAGAGAGAAGAAGAAAACACGGTGAGCCTGGGGGACTGGGAGTATACTACTACTACTGACAGAAATAGGAGGCCAGGGGAGAAGAAAAGGAGGTTGGTTAGAAGATAGACAGTAGCATTGTTACAGTGCTCTATGGGGAAACTTGATACACAACTCACCTTCATGTCTTCAAAATCTGTTATCCCTATCTGAGGGAGGTTTGAGCAGTTTACATGAATGAGTTTTCGGCCACTGATGAAGTTTGTGATAAAACACTCCTGTCAGTACAATGAGAACATCACTCAAAAGATGTACAACAAATGGAAAGAATGAAGGAAGGGAAGAAGAGAGGGAGGGAGGAAGGGAAAAAGGGGGGAAGGTAGGAGGAGAAAGAGGAGAGATGGAGAATTGAGGGAGGAAGGTAGGGAGGGAAGGAGGAGAGAAGGAAGATAAGGAATAAATCATGTTTGTCTCCCATTATACACTGAGAAAATTTTAAGTGTAAATTTACCCTACCAGACTGCTGTACCAATTTTTTGGTAATTTCCGAATCTGCTGCTATACCGCTGTACCTAATTTTCGGTACTTTGCCTAGACTTATTTTCTACAATGTCTCCAAGTTCCATCTTATTCTAACCACTTGTTTGCATGTAACTAACATTTTTCTATAGCATGTTGCTTTTTTCTCTTTAATGCTCAGGAGCCCAGGTATAGGGGACAGTTAGGTTCAGGGCCTCAGGTCTGGTATGGTTTAGTAATAATCCTAATAATCCCACATATTTTCCATCTAAATTTTTGATAAAATTTCATACTCCTTAATTTTTTTTGGCATGATACAACCAGTAGTTCTTTCATGCCTCAATTACATTAAGTACAGGGTTACATAAGATTCTAGATCTTGTATTGTTTTATGGTAACCTAAGAACATAGTTGGCATCAATGAAATGAGGATTCATTCTATCTTTTAAATAAAACTAATTTTGATTAATTGGCTATTTAAATTAGTACTGCTAGGTGCTCATGATATATGTAACATATTTGGGATATTTAAGATTAATAATACAAGTTCAAGTTAGGGAGCTAAAATAACTTCACAAAGAACCAAAATGTCTACCTTGAGTGAAGTCTATTAAAAAATACAATTTTCTATCAAAAGAGGCCTATATAAATTTCTTAGCGTCTTTATTCAAGGATTGCAGAGAAATAAAGTAACTGTAATGAATAGAAAAAAACATACAAATGTGACTCTCCCTTCCTGTCCCAAAATATACATCGGTGGAAAGGCCAAAATTAAAATTCAAGTTATCGCTACCATAGTCCAGGACATTTCTATAATCCTTCTAGTAAGGCAGAGGCAAGAACTCAGGTAAGGTAGAGGAATGAGAGGTAGACAGATGAGAGTATGATTTCAAAAAATGTTATTTTTGTATACCTTGTATTGAGGGAAGCCTAATTCACTAATCCACTCTGCAACTTTTTCTGGGCTCCAGTTAAGATACTCAAATTGTAGCTCAGTCCTTTCATTTTGCTGGGTTTCTTTTTCATCCTCCGTTAGGAACAAATCTAAAACTTCTTCACTCAAGGACTCACTTAAATCCCTCTGAGAGTCTGAGGAATATAAGTCCTTACTGGTAAGCTCATACTCTATTAGGTGTTCATTTGAAAAATCATCATCGATATTTACTGACTCTACTTCTCTTACTGTGAAAGAGCTTATGTCTTTAATAAGTTTTTTAGTTCCTTTTACTAATGACTTTATTTGATAGTCAGACTCCTCCAGATCATCTTCATCTACAAAATGCTTAAAACTGATTGGTTTTGGCCTATCTTCCTTGGTAAATTTATCATGTGTCTCTTGTCCAAATAGTGGTTTGGCTTTATCTGGTAACTCTAAATCTTTATCCTTAGTTGGCTCTCTTTGTGTCTTCTTTTGAAGCTTTGATTTGGTGTTCTGTAGTGGCAACTGAGGAGTTGATTTACTTGGGGTCTCTGGTTCTTTCTTTAGAAACCATGGTGTAGTCTGTTCTGGAGGCTCTAGACCTTTCTTTTTAGTTGACTCACTCAGTATATCCCCTAATTTGGACTTCTGTGGTGGTGCTCGTCCTATCTCAATTGATTTTCTTTGCTTATTTTTTATAACTGTTGGTTCAGTATCTTTTGGTGGTTCAAGAACTTTCTCCACAGTTGACTTTCTTTGTGTTTCCTCTTGAATTTCTGGTTTGGTCTTTTCTGTTGACTCCAGACCTGTTTTCTCAATTAGTGTTCTTGATTTTTCCTCAGGAAACTCTGATTTTATCTCTGCTAGTGGCTCTGGAACCTTCCCCTCAGTTAACTTCCGTTGTGTCTCAGTAGACTCAATTGGTTTCTGGTCTGGAAACTCTGGTTTAGTCTGCTCAGTCCCTTTTTCCTCAGGTGGTTTTCTTCCTGTATCCTCTGCAACCCCTGGCTTAGTCTCTTCTGGAGGCTCTAGACCTGCTTCCTTAGTAGACTTTATTGATTTCTCTTCTGTAAACTCCAGTTTGGTCAGCTCAGATGGTTCTGTGCTTTTTTCCTCAGATGACTGACTTTGTGTCTCTTCTGGAAATTCTGGAGTGGTCATCTCTGGTGACTGTAGATCTCTATCTTCAATTACTTTTCTTGGTTTCACACTTGGAAATTCAGGTTTGATCCGTTCTGAAGGTTCTTCATTTTGCTCTCTAAGCAATTCCTCTGGAACCCCTAGCTTGGTCTCCTCTAGTAACTCTACTCTTGTCTCATTGATTATGGCTTGGGGAACCTCAGACTCTGTTTCCTTTGGGAGCTCTAGATTTGTTTCCTGAGCTGACTCTATGAACACACCTTCTGTAACATCTGGTTTGGTCTCTTCTGCTGGCTTTAGATCTGGCTGCTCCTGTTTTTCATCCATAGGGACCTCCAAATCCTTGAAAAGCTCTCTTCTCATCTCTCTGGATGTCTCCAACATTACCTCTTGGGAGATCCCTATCTCAGTCCCGTTAGAAAGACCTATCTCTGACTCCTTGAGAATCTCTTCCTCTGATATCCTGGTTGATTTTAGGTGTGGGTGTATAGTCTCGGCACTTTCTGGCGTCCGGTCTTCCTCCGTCTCTGGCTGTGGTTCTTGGTGGATCTCTTCAAGTAGCTTCGGGGCTGTCTTTGCTGTGATGTCTGGTTCAGCATCTTCATCTATTTTAGGAGGCCTAGGTTGTTTTAGTCTCTCAGACTCCAGGTCTTCATTTTCATCGGGGCCAGAATCATAATCTTCTGGGACTTCAGCCATGGCGCAGATTAGCCAATGCGCCCAGGCCTCCTAGCAACCCCAACTTCCGATAACGTCTCTATGGATACTATGACTTCCGGCCGGGTCTTCCTGGGTCTTCCCCAGGTTTTGTTTGTTCTCACAGTCCCGGACTTTCAAAACCTGCCATCAAAAGCACGCCGTAATCCTCCCCGCGTCCGCGTTGCCGGCCCCCTCTGGCCAGAGCTCCCGCGACCGCTCGG
>NW_006383013.1:3210481-3218565 GCF_000327345.1 Myotis davidii | reverse complement strand
GGGGGGGGGGGGTCTTTGGAATGAACATAGGGACCAGGAAATTGGGACTGAAATAGGAACTTGGGCGATCTCCCTCAGGCTCCAGGACCCTCACCATCTCGTTCGGGGGACCTGTTTCGATTTCTATCCACGCAAGTTCCTCCGTGTGAATTATTTGGGAGTCCAAAGGCAAAACGGTCCATCTATGCTCTGCCTAACTGGTTTGGCTCAGTGGATAGAGCGTCGGCCTGCGGACCGTCCCAGGTTCCATTCCGATCAAGGACATGTACCTTGGTTGTGGGCACATCCGCAGTGGGGGGGTGTGCAGGAGGCAGCTGATCGATGTTTCTCTCTCATTGATGTTTCTGACTATCTCTCTCCCTTCCTCTCTGTAAAAAAATCAATAAAATATATTTTAAAAACAAAACAAAAAACAAAACAAAAAGAAACAGCGGTCCATCTACCACATTTTTACCCGTCCAGCCTATGTGATCACCACACAGTTCACAACTGAAAGGATGCTCTTTTGAAATGCAGAAGGATAGGGAGAGAGAACTGGTCTCACCAAGTAGCAAGGAGAAATGAACTTTCCAGATCTAAAATGAAAATAGACACCTTAGTATGGCGGGAGCGGTGGTGCCACGGTGCCTGGGCTGGAATCTGACTTTCCGAGTTACAAATGAAGTAACCTTGAGTAAGTCACTTCTGTCTGTCTCAGTTTCCTCCTCTGTGAACGGGGGGAGGGGGGGGGGGTACCTGCCTAGTAAGATTGCTGAGGCACATGAGCTACTATGCATGAGGCACTTGCTGCCTCGCCCAGCGCACAGCACGTGTGTTGTCCATTATTATGAGACTAAGGTCTGGTTTTGCTCATCTAAACTCCGTGGGCTGGCAGAAGTGTTCCTGTCTGCGTGTGTCCCAGCATGGATGGTGACTTTTCCTGTCTTTCACTTCTATCCCCAGTAGCTCCCATCTCCTAAAGCTGCTTGGGTCAAACACACACATATCTTTGAGTCACCTAGCTTTCCC
The DNA here is from genome assembly GCF_000327345.1 of Myotis davidii. NCBI lineage: Eukaryota > Metazoa > Chordata > Mammalia > Chiroptera > Vespertilionidae > Myotis > Myotis davidii. Next base: position 3,217,557 of record NW_006383013.1, on the reverse strand, counting down.
CCACGACTTGATGTTCTGTCCTCTTGCTTTTAAACAGGTAACAGTTTTTGTTTTGTTTTTCCTTCTTACGAACGCCATGCCTTGTAGTAAATTCAAAACTGACGGCATGTATTTAACTTGATAGCAATAGAAATGTGAAGCACCATTTCTGAAAGATTAAGCAAAGAAACACCCAGAAAGTCTCATAAACATCTGTCCCTTGCATGTGTCAACATTTATAAAATAAGGATTTTTTTTTTTTTTACTTCCCCTTGACATCCTTGTGTGGTTATGGCAAACACACCCAAGCATTTAAAATAGAAAGGTCTTGGCTGCCAGAGTGGCTCAGTAGGTTGAGCATTGTCCTGTGCACCGAACGGTTCAATTCCTGGTCAGGCCACATATTTAGATTGTGGTTGGATCCCTGGTTGGGGCATGTGTGAAGGGCAACTGATTGATTTTGATGTTCTCTCTCCCTCTCTCTAAGCCGGTGAGGATTAAAATAATAAAATAAAATAAAATAAAATAATAAAATTAAATTAAATAGAAAGGTCTTAAGTATAGTTCAAGGCCCTGGCCAGGTAGCTCAGTTGGTTAGAGTGTCCCCCTGATTCACCAAGGTTCGATCTCCCATCAGGGCACATACAAGAAGCAACTAATTCATATTCTCTCTCTCTCTCTCTCTCTCTCTCTCTCTCTCTCAAAAAATAAAAAGAATTGTTCAAGATATATTGGAGGATAATGGGTTTGTTTTTGAACCCCGCTATATCCCCAATTGATTCCTGCATTCACTTTTTCCTCCCAGGACACTGACAGAAATACTTAGGGTTACTTTCTCCCTCTTGCCCTTAAAAAGGGTGAGTGTTGATTTCTTTTTATTTCATGTAGGAACTTGTTAATGTATCCTAGAGCAGTATTTTCCCCTTAGGGTATGATTAGTTGCTAATAAAATAGCTAATAAAAGAATAGTAATGATAGCTTATATTGCTTGCTTTGTGCCAGAATGTGGAAAAAGACTTACTTGTATTATCTGACTTCCTGTCAGCAATCATTTTCTCTGAGAGGTGAATTTATTGCCCAAGTTACCTGTGGAGTTTTTACTGACCATATGAAATTGCCACCTTGTTATGATGAAATTTACAATAGCTTATTATAATTTTTATAGGCCAAAAATCAAGTATTAGTACTCCAGGGCAGGTATGGTGTTTGCTCTCAAGGTGGTTTTATTTTGGTAAGATGAGAATATCTACCTACAGGAACAAAAACCAAAAAATTCAAAACATAAGTGGATGTCTTATTACAGCTCTTGATGTACTTACCCCGCTTCCCCACCCCCCAAGAACCTGTTTGAGGGACAGACTCTATCTTGTGTATCTTCTAGAGCCCTTAATGTTGTGTCATAGAGGTTCTGAAAATATTTGCTGGATTGTGAGACAAAGTCTCAACACAGATTTGGAGGAGCATCGATTAGGAGGAATTAGGGTTGAGATATACAGGAACGTTCTTTGGGTGAAAGCAGTGGTTCTCAATCAGGAGTGATTTTGCCTCCCGCAGGGACTTTTTAGTTGTCACAACTCTGGGCTGGGAGGAGGAGGAGGGCTGTTGCTCACATCTAGTGGGGTAGAGGCCAGAGATGCTGGCAAACATCTTGTGATGCACAGGACCGCCCCAAAGCACAGTTGTCTGGCCCCAAATACCGGTAGTGCTACTACTGAGAAACCTTGAATTAGAGTGAAGCTGGGTTTGCAAAGCAGTATGGAAATTATGCATTTGGCTTGGCTTAGAGTTGCATAGACTTGGAGTTACTCAATAAACTGCTTCAAATTAGGAATTTGATTGGATCCTTCTACCACCTTCCTTTGGAAAATGATCCAATGAGTAAGCAATAGAGACCTAAGAAAGAATGAAATTGAAGGAGGTTTCTGTCATCCTTTCTTAGAAGGAAAACAGCAATAAGAAATGAGATTGGGCCCTGGCTTATTTGGCTCAGTGGTTAGAATGTAGGCCCATGGACCAAAGGGTCTTGGGTTGCATTCTTGGTCAAGGGCACATACCTGGGGTGCAGGTTCGATCCTCAGCCCTGGTCTAGGTGCATGTGGGAGGCAATTGATGGATGTGTCTCTCTGAAATTGATCTCTCCCCCCCCCACCCCCCCCCACTGTTCCATTCTCTCTAAAAAAAAATCAATGGGAAAAATATCCTTGGATGAGGATTAACAACAACAAAAAAGAGGTTGGACATTGCAATTTTTATTGAATTAAGGGTGTTGATTTTCCATGTACATTCCTTCAAAAGCAGGATTTGTAATCAGGATAATAACTTGTTTTTAAAAAATATTCTCTGCAGAAAATACCTTTTGAAGGTCTTTGTGTTTGTTAGCTGAGGTTTTTGTGATAAAGAATGAAAAGTGTTTATGTTCTTCTGATCTAAGTTCTCCAGTGGTCATAGTGTTCTTATTGTTTATGAACTGTAATTGTCTTTTAAGAGTCTTTTATTTGGGGCATCTGGGTTCTTCAGTACCCAAGAGGAGAAAGATACCACTCTTTATGAGTGAAACTCTCTGAGGCATACATACTGTATCACTTAGAGCAGGCTTTTTTTTTTTTAACCATTAGAGAGCTTTGGGAAAAATAAAGAGCAAGGTCTGTTATGACCCTAGAATCAACAGTAGACTTGGTTTGGTGTATATGACCTGAGAGCTATCAATGCATTTAGACATTAAGGACTAGAAACAGTCAGGTAAACTTGTTCATGGTTCAGTGCAGTAAGTCTTTCTGCATTGATGAAATGTTGCATTTGTGTGGCTATTTCAATTTAAATTTTAAATTTAAAAATTGGTAGGTACGATATTGGATGGAACAAAAGAACAGAAGTCTATGCCAAAGAGTCCTCTGTTACAGTTTTATGTCAAAATGCCCTACTAATTTGTCCGCCTGTGGGTTATTTTTTTTTTTTCTTACAGCGGGAGTTTTTATGGTATTGAGATAGCCAATTGGTCCTGTCATAATTCAATCCATAATATACAATCTAAGATATATAATCCAACCAGTCAGGAGCATGTCCCACACATAAGGACTGAGGAGAAATTGGATTACATGGTCTCTGGATTTGGTTGGAATATAAATTTAGCCAATTCCTTTTTGTTTGAGCCTCTCAAGTCTGTAACCACATAACCCGCTTTGGATGCTCTGCTCTTAAATGTAAAAGCCCAGGCTAATTATCTCTTTGCAGCCTGTTTAGTGAAAGGGAAGTCCTATGAGACCTGTTCTAAAGAACTCTGACCTGATATTCAAATACTTTAGAAAACCTACTTTTTGGTTCTCTTTGCAGAGGAAGTATAAGTACAAAGTCAATTTAAATCTGTAGCATGACCAGAATGCCTGAAACCATACTCTGGTAACATGGAAAGAAAACTCATATTTTAAAAAATAGAAAAGAAATCATTTTAAGGAAGAGTCCTTTTCCCCCTTTCTCCTGTGGCCATCAGTTATAAATTGAGTTATTCTTGAGCTTCCATTTGTCCTTGGTTCACTGTTTTTAAGACCTTGGCCATTCAGATACCACAATCATGATTTCTGCCACATTAGAGAATACATTCCAATATTGTTTTTTTTTCTTTAAATAGACATTTAACATTTTGTTTTATTCTAAATAATATCTGTGATATTACTAGTTTGATGTATCAGTTTTTCCTAATACATATTAAAATAAATACATGCCCATTATAATAAAATAAAAACATTTTCCCATTTACCACCTAAATTTGCAAAACTTGTCCTGGTTTCTCTGGTCTCTTCTAGGAATACTTATAGAATTGGTCTATATTTGGTTGACATATTAAAAGCTATACTATAGAAAAATTGGCTTTTGCTTCTTTACAGTACGTCTAAATTTCCCTAAATATATTTAGGAAACCTAACAAGCTGTGTTTGTAATTGCTTTCTCTTTAAAACAAGATTCCATCTTCCACACTTTATACTTCTGGAAATAAGCTTATGTATTTCTTTTGTTGTTATTAATCTTTACCCGAGGATACTTTTTCTATTGATTTTTAGAGAGTGGAAGAGAAGGGGAGAAATAAAGAGAGAAACATCGATATCACTTGGTTGCCTCCTGCACGTACCCTAACCGGGCCAGGGAATGAGCCTGCAACTGAGGTACGTGCCCTGAACCAGAATCGAACCACAACCCTTCAGTCTCTGTGCCAACACTCTAACCACTGCTCAGCTATGGCAACTTATGTATTTCTTTCTCCTTTTCTTACTTCCTGCTTCTTTGAATCTAATTACAAGTTGTTCTATCAGCAGTTCTTACATAATTTAGCATATATCTTTAACCTTAAAAATTTTAAAGCAATATCTTTTCACTTTTTTTAGGCATGCATCAAGCTGTTAAGATGCTATAAGCAATGGCTCTTAACATATGAAAAATGCTCAACCTAACTCATGATAAGGGAAATAAATCATAACTACAATGGGTATGGTTTGATATCTCGCTATGTTGGTAAATATGTGTAGAAACAAACACTTCTATGCATTGCTGATGGAAATGTAAATTGGTACAAATGCTATGAGGATAATTTATCAATATCTATCAAAATTATAATATATGCCCTCATCAATACATTCCTTCCAGGAATTTATCCTTTAGATTTATTCATGTGCCTGTTTAATGATACAGGTACAAGGTTATTATAGTATTATTTGTAATGGTAAAAGATTAGAAAGAACATAGTGTGCATCAATAGAGAACTGGTTAAATAAATTATGGAATATACAATGAATAAATTATTAATAAGCTGTAGAAAAGAATGAGGAAGCTTTTCATATATAGTTGTGGAGAGGTCTAAGATGTAAGTGGGAAAAACAGAAGGCATAGTAGTATGCCTAGTATTTTCATTATTTGTGTAAAAAAGAATATATATGTGTGCGTATCCACATGCACACCTTTTTATATGCATAAAGTATCTCTGGAAGACTATACAAAACCTAATAACATTTGTTGCCTTTGAAGGTGGGGATGGAGATAGGAGAAAGTTATCACTGTATATGTTTACCTTTTTGAATTTTGAATAATATAAATATATTTCCAACTCAGAAAAAATACAAATGTATTACAAGGTTTTTACTATGTTTATATTGTAAGAGCCGTTCTGTACATCTCTATTGCCTTTCTGGTCATCAGGAATTGACCTTTTATGGACCTTTTTCTCTCAGATGAATTTTTTATGAAATACAGGTTGTAAGTCTCCTTAGGGATTAATTTTTTTGTTATTTTTTAAACCCACTACTATCTTCCATTATTTTTGTGCTAATTTTACTTCTGTCTAAACATTCAACCTTACTGAAGTCTTCATTATGATCTAAGCGACATGATAAGTCAAAGGGAGATAGAACAATTACTTAGATAAGCTCATACTGTTAGCCAATGACAGAAAGAAGGAAGACTCTTAAAATTTCTATTTGTTTCCATTTTATTTGCTAAGGTACCTTTAAACTGAAAAAGGTAAAGAGACAATGTAGATTTCTGTTCTGAATAATGGCAGACTAGGTGGTTGAGATTAGTTCTCCCACTGAAGACAATTAGGAAATAATTGTCAAAATATAAACATCTGCTTGAAGATACTGGAGAACCAGGTACATAATGAAAAATTACCAGGCTCTGAGAGTCCACTGTGGTGTTCCTTTCTCCTCTGAGAGCATATGCTGGATTTCTGGGTGGGGAATCTGAATGGCAATGCTGTAAAAGTGCCTTTCTGGACTAAAGCAACAGGGATTAATGTTCAGGACCAGACAAGCAGGGGAAATCTTGGGGAATCCCCTTTCCTTTGGGTTAGGACCATGAAAGGCCATGTTCTAGAATTAAGGGAAGATTAGAAGTAGGCCATTGCAGGGACTGCATCTAAGTTCATGTAATGGATTAAGGTGACTGCAGGGTACTTGTGCCCCTAAGTACATGGAAGAAGTAAGGCAAATCTCTGAAGGATCTTTGTAGGCTTCAAATTATTTCTTCAAATAGTTTTGCAAGGACAGTTTCTGCCACATATCAAAATGACTAGATGCACGAGAAGAGATATGTGAACAACAAACAGTAAAAGTGGATTAATACAGGTACCAGATTTTGGAGTTACCACATACAGATTTAAAAATAATTATATTTATTATGTTCAAGGAGAGAAAACTTTGAGAAATTTGTCAGAGAACTGAAATTTATAAAAATAGAACCAAATAGAAATTCAATAACTGAATAAAAATGAAGAACTTCAAGTGAGGTTAGCAACAAGCTATTACACTTGAAGAGAGAATAGTGAACTGGAAGAAAGGTCAGAACAACATATCCAGAAGGAAATATATAAAAATGAAATCATTGAAAATTCAGGAGAGAGATAAGAGATAGAGGATGTGAGAAGGTCTAATATATGTATAATTGAAATCCTAGAAGGTGAGAACTCAGAGCAAGAATGGATAGGAGCAATGTTTGGTGAGAATAGCTGCAAATTTTCCAAAACTAATGCCATCTACAGATTCAAGGAGCTCTATGTACCTCAAGCAGTATCAGTACAGTGAAATATACAGAAGATATTCATTAAGTAAAATTGCTGTAAAACCAAAGAGAAAATATTAAAAGTAGCCAGAGAAAAATTTCAGTTTACCCTTTTTTTAAAAAAAATCTTTATTGTTCAGATTATTACAGATGTCCCTCAGTTTACCTTTAAAGGAATAGTGATTACACTGAAAGCTGATTTCTGTACAGAGCAGTGAGAGCTAGATTATCTTTAAAATAGTGAAAGAAAAAACTGTTGATATAGAACTTTTTTCCCCCGGTAAAGTGAAAAGTCTTCAAGAATGAAGATGAACCTGGTTGGCGTGGCTCAGTGGTTGAGTGTAGACCTATGAGCCAGGAGGTCACAGTTCGATTCCAAGTCAGGGCATATGTCCAGATTGTGGGCTCGTCCCCAGTATGGGGTGTGCAGGAGGCAGCTGATCGATGATTCTCTCTCATCATTGATGTTTCTATCTCTCTCTCCCTCTCTGAAATCAATAAAAACATATTTTTTTAAAAAGACTGAAGATGAAATAAAGATATTTTCAGACAAT